>NC_041392.1:314962471-315093170 GCF_002162155.2 Triticum dicoccoides | reverse complement strand
GCGCGCCCCTCCCCTCCCTTGGTCTGAATAGGACAAGGAGAGGGGGCCGGCCCCCCTCTCTCTTTTCCCCCCTCCGTGAATCCTATTCCAACTAGGATTGGGGGGGGGGGGGAATCCTACTCCCAGAGGGAGTAGGACTCCTCCTGGCGCACCACACCTTGGCCGGCCGGCCCCCCTCCCTTGATCCTTTATATACGGAGGTAGGGGAACCCCAGAGACACAAGTTGATCCACGTGATCTTATTCTTAGCCGTGTGCGGCGCCCCCTGCCACCATAGTCCTCGATAATACTGTAGCAGTGCTTAGGCGAAGCCCTGCGACAGTAGTACATCAAGATCGTCACCACGCCATCGTGCTGACAGAACTCTTCCCCGACACTTTGCTGGATTGGAGTCCGGGGATCGTCATCGAGCTGAACGTGTGCTAAAACTCGGAGGTGTCGTAGTTTCGGTGCTTGATCGGTCGGGCCATGAAGACGTACGACTACATCAACCAAACGCTTCCGTTGTCGATCTACAAGGGTACGTAGATCACACTCTCCCCTCGTTGCTATGCATCACCATGATCTTGCGTGTGCATAGGAAAATTTTGAAATTACTACGTTCCCCAACAGTGGCATCCGAGCCTAGGTTTTATATGTTGATGTTATATGCACGAGTAGAACACAAGTGAGTTGTGGGTGATATAAGTCATACTGCTTACCAGCATGTCATACTTTGGTTCGGCGGTATTGTTGGACGAAGCGTCCCGGACCGACATTACGCGTACGCTTACGCGAGACCGGTTCTCCCGACGTGCTTTGCACATAGGTGGCTTGCGGGTGACAGTTTCTCCAACTTTATTTGAACCGAGTGTGGCTACGCCCGGTCCTTGCGAAGGTTAAAACAACACCAACTTGACAAACTATCGTTGTGGTTTTGATGCGTAGGTAAGATTGGTTCTTGCTTAAGCCCGTAGCAGCCACGTAAAACATGCAACAACAAAGTAGAGGACGTCTAACTTGTTTTTGCAGGGCATGTTGTGATGTCATATGGTCAAGACATGATGCTAAATTTTATTGTATGAGATGATCATGTTTTGTAACCGAGTTATCGGCAACTAGCAGGAGCCATATAGTTGTCGCTTTATTGTATGCAATGCAATCGCGCTGTAATGCTTTACTTTATCACTAAGCGGTAGGGATAGTCGTGGAAGCATAAAATTGGCGAGACGACAACGATGCTGCGATGGAGATCAAGGTGTCGCACCGGTGACGATGGTGATCATGACGGTGCTTCGGAGATGGAGATCATAGGCACAAGATGATGATGGCCATATCATATCACTTATATTGATTGCATGTGATGTTTATCTTTTATTCATCTTATCTTGCTTTGATTGACGGTAGCATTATAAGATGATCTCTCACTAAATTATCAAGAAGTGTTCTCCCTGAGTATGCACCGTTGCGAAAGTTCTTCGTGCTGAGACACCACGTGATGATCGGGTGTGATAGGCTCTATGTTCAAATACAACGGGTGCAAAACAGTTGCACACGCGGAATACTCAGGTTATACTTGACGAGCCAAGCATATACAGATATGGCCTCGGAACACGGAGACCGAAAGGTCGAGCGTGAATCATATAGCAGATATGATCAACATAGCGATGTTCACCAATGAAACTACTCCATCTCACGTGATGATCGGACATGGTTTAGTTGATTTGGATCATGTAATCACTTAGAGGATTAGAGGGATGTCTATCTAAGTGGGAGTTCTTAAGTAATATGATTAATTGAACTTAAATTTATCATGAACTTAGTCCTGGTAGTATTTTGCAAATTATGTTGTAGATCAATAGCTCACGTTATTGCTTCTCTGTGTTTATTTTGATATGTTCCTAGAGAAAATTGTGTTGAAAGATGTTAGTAGCAATGATGCGGATTGGATCCGTGATCTGAGGTTTATCCTCATTGCTGCACAGAAGAATTATGTCCTTGATGCACCGCTAGGTGACGGACCTATTGCAGGAGCAGATGCAGACGTTATGAACGTTTGGCTAGCTCAATATGATGACTACTTGATAGTTTAGTGCACCATGCTTAATGGCTTAGAATCGGGACTTCAAAGACGTTTTGAACGTCATGGAGCATATGAGATGTTCCAGGAGTTGAAGTTAATATTTCAAGAAAATACCCGAGTTGAGAGATATGAAGTCTCCAACAAGTTCTATAGCTAAAAGATGGAGGAGAATCGCTCAACTAGTGAGCATGTGCCCAGATTGTTTGAGTACTACAATCGCTTGAATCAAGTGAGAGTTAATCTTCCAGATAAGATAGTGATTGACAGAATTCTCTAGTCACCGTCACCAAGTTAGTAGAACTTCATGATGAACTATGATATGCAAGGGATAACGGAAACGATTCCCAAGCTCTTCGTAATGCGGAAATTGACGAAGTCGAGAAAAATATCAAGCGTTGATGGTAGACAAGACCACTAGTTTCAAGAAAAGGGCAGAGGGAAGAAGGGGAACTTCAAGAAGAACAGCAAGCAAGTTGCTGCTCAAGTGAAGAAGCCCAAGTCTGGTCCTAAGCCTGAGACTAAGTGCTTCTACTTCAAAGGGACTGGTCACTGGAAGCGGAACTACCCCAAGTGATTGGCGGATAAGAAGGATGGCGAAGTGAACATAAGTATATTTGATATACATGTTATTGATGTGTACTTTACTAGTGTTTATAGCAACCCCTCAGTATTTGATACTAGTTCAGTTGCTAAGATTAGTAACTCGAAACGGGAGTTCCAGAATAAACACATACTAGTTAAGGGTGAAGTGACGATGTGTGTTGGAAGTGGTTCCAAGATTGATGTGATCATCATCACACACTCCCTATACTTTCGGGATTAGTGTTGAACCTGAATAAGTGTTATTTGGTGTTTGCGTTAAGCATGAATATGATTTGATCATGTTTATTGTAATACGGTTAGTCATTTAAGTAAGAGAATAAATTGTTGTTCTATTTACATGAATAAAACCTTATATGGTTACACACCCAATGAAAATAGTTCGTTGGATCTCGATCGTAGTGATACACATAATCATAATATTGAAACCAAAAATTCAAAGTTAATAATGATAGTGCAACTTATTTGTAGCACTGCCGTTTAAGTCATATTGGTGTAAAGCGCATGAAGAAACTCCATGCTGATGGGATTTTGGAATCACTTGATTATGAATCCCTTGATGCTTGCAAACCATGCCTCATGGCGAGATGACTAAGACTCCGTTCTCCGGAGCGAGCAACTGACTTATTAGAAATAATACATACTGATGTATGCGGTCTGATGAGTGTTAAGGCTCACGGCAAGTATCGTTATTTTCTGAACTTCACAGATGATTTCAGCAGATATGTGTAGCGACCAGACCTCAAACAGTCTGATCTCTGTGCTCCGGTGTCATCCCTGGATCAGTAATGCTGACACCACACAGTACTCGGAGGATTTATAGCAGAGTAGCAATCACACACTTATTACATCGAGTGTCTCAAAAGAGAACTTATTACAATAAATATGGCTTAAGGCCATCTAATAACGATAACAGCGGAAGGCTTGGAAGATAAGTGAGTCCATCAACTGCAACGGCATCACTGAGTATAGAACCATGACCGAAAAACTCCTTAATTGTCGTCTGAAAAGTCTGCAACATTAACGTTGCAGCCCGAAAACGGGTCAGCACATGGAATATGCTGGCAAGGTAACACATAGAGAGTAATGGAATGCAACAGCTATACTATATGCATATTTGGCTGGTGGAAAGCTCTATGGTTACAGTTTTTGCGTAAAGCCAATTTTTCCCTACTTCAAAGGAATAAATTTAATTACTATCATGGTGGTTGTTAAACATTGAGAATGGTTGACAGCATTCTCAATCCCAATTAAAGTAACATCATTAAACCCAACAAAATTAACTTTAGAGTAACATGTTGAGATTCACATGAAAATCCAAGTACTAGATACTCAAGATGTCCATAACCGGGAACACGGCTAATCATGATTAGTTTATTACACTCTGCAGAGGTTTGCGCACTTTTCCCCACAAGACTCGATCGCCTCCGTTTGGTTTCTCGCACTACAGGGTGTTTGAGAAACGGATGACCGAGACATAGTCTTTCAGAAGCGCTAGCACCTTACGATCGGGTAGACCGTACCACCTACATCCCCTACATCTGCTAGTCTACCACTGTAAGAGTTCGCACAACTTAGTCAACTATGCTAGAGCCCATAATAGCTTGTGGCTGCACACGGAAGTTTCTAGTATGAAATAATCTCATGATCCCTTTGAGCCTGGGTGGCGGTCCAAAAGAAAAACAGGCAAGTCCTGGAAACCCCAGGTGCCTCAATCCACCCAGATGTGTGTTTAAGTTGCCACCTTAGATAAACCATTAATTATCAATCTCACATCTGTCATGGATTTCACTCACCCTATCCACGTCTACTAGCATAGCATGGCATAATAAGCAAACGTAGAAGTAACTCCCAAAGGTTTGATAATAAACAGGTAATAGGTACTACCTCATTTACTTCCCATCCCACAATTTAATTAGATCCTAATCATGCAATGTGTGAAAATTGATCTAATGCAATAAAACTGGGTTGTAGAAAAAGGTATGATCAAAGTGTTACTTGCCTTGCTGATGATCCGCGAAACCTAGAGATTCGAAGTAACAGGCGGCGCACTCCGGGTATTCTATCGCAGACAAACAACAAGCATACAATAAGTACTCATCTAATGCACAGGTAAAACTCAAATAGAAGATCTAACCAAAAAGTTCAACTTAAGAACCCTGGTTTGCAAAAGAATCAAATTGAACGAGGCAAAAGAAATCAAATGGCGAAAGAAAACAACTTCGTTCTAGTAATCTGGATCTAGGGCAAATTTTACAGTAGCAAAAACATGTTTAAGTTGATTATTCGGAAAGATTGTTTCGAGACGAAACTCCAGGCGCTTGAATCGCTTGATTTCGATAAACGAGCGAAAATTTATACAAAAACGAAAATCGGATCAGGAATCACGATCAGAAAATAACCGCGGAAAAAATCCGATGAAAAAGAAAAACGATGATTTTTTTTAAAACAGCATGGAAAACAAGGCGGCGGCGAACCTCGGGCGGCGGGCAACTCCGGCAGCGGCGGCGGCTGGGGCGCGCTAGGGTTAGGGCGGCGGCGGCTGGGGTGCGCTAGGGTTAGGGCGGCGGCGGTGGGCTGGCTCGGCTCGGGCCTCGGGCGCGCCTTATAAAGGCCCCGGCCAGGCGAAGTCCTGGCCGAGTACGGCCGAAGGTCGGTTCCGCGATTCTTTTTTAATAATTCTGCTCGGAAGAAAATAAAAAGAAATATTAAATGGACTCCAAAATTCACGAAATAAATTTTCCCGGGTTTCTAAAATCAAGCTCGATAAAGTGAACATTTATCTGGGCCCAAACTACAACTTTGAAAAACGCGCATTTTTCCTAAATTCAAATAAGATACCGAAAAACTCCGAAATAAATCTAATTTGATTTTTTTTATTAAATCCTCAATATTTCTATATTTTGGGAAAGTCATTTTATTCCCACTCTCATATTTTTGTAATAGAAATAATTGATGATAAAATAAATAAAATCAAATGATCCTATTTACATAATTTGAGAAAACTCAAATATGTAAATAATGAAATCCCCAACTCTCTCCGTGGGTCCTTGAGTTGCTTAGGATTTTCTAGGATCAAAACCGAAAGCAAAATAAAATATGATATGCATGATGACCTAATGTATAACATTCCAAATTGAAAATTTGGGATGTTACAAACCTACCACCCTTAAGATGAATCTCGCCCTCGAGATTCGGGTTGGCTAGAAAATAGGTGAGGGTGGTCTTTGAGCAAATCTTCCTCTCGCTCCCAGGTGGCTTCATCCTCCGTGTGGTGGCTCCACTGAACTTTGCAAAACTTGATAACCTTGCTGCGAGTAACTCGGCTGGCAAACTCAAGAATCTTGACTGGTTTTTCCTCATAGGTCAAATTGTTATCCAACTGAATTGCTTCCAATGGCACTGTGTCTCTCAAAGGTATGTCAGCCATCTCCGTGTGACACTTTTTCAACTAAGAAACATGGAACACATCATGAACTCCTGTTAATCCTTCTGGCAATTCCAACATGTAAGCCACTTCTCCCATACGCTCCAAAACTCGATATGGTCCTACAAATCGTGGCGCTAACTTCCCCTTAACTCCAAAGCACTTAATCCCTTGAAGTGGGGATACTCGAAGATAAGATCTATCTCCGACTTCATAAACTGTCGCCTTGCGTTTAGAATCTGCGTAGCTCTTCTGCCTGGACTGGGCTACCTTGAGCCTATCGCGAATCAACTTCACCTTCTGTTCAGACTCCTTAATCAAATCTGGTCCAAACAACTGGCGGTCTCCAACTTCGTCCCATGACAACGGTGTCCTGCACCTCCTTCCGTACAAAGCTTTGAAAGGGGCCATCTTCAAACTGGTCTGATAGCTATTATTGTAAGAGAACTCTGCATATGGCAAATTATCGTCCCAACTAGATCCATAATCTAGCGCACAACCTCTCAGCATATCCTCCAAAATCTGATTGACTCTCTCAGTCTGTCCATCTGTCTGCGGATGAAAAGCTATACTAAATTCTAACCTAGTACCCAAAGTCTCATGCAACTGCTTCCAGAACTTTGAGGTAAACTGGGTTCCTCTATATGATACGATGCTCCTCGGAACTCCATGCAAACATACGATCCTGGTCATGTATATCTTTGCCAACCTAGCACTGGTGTAAGTGGTCTTTACTGGGATGAAATGAACTACTTTCGTCAATCGATCAACTGCAACCCAAATCGAGTCATAGCCTGAACGAGTCCTTGGTAATCCCGTGATAAAATCCATGCCTAGCTTATCCCACTTCCATTCGGGTATCGGCAATGGTTGCAACAATCCTGCTGGCTTCTGATTCTCTGCCTTTACTCTCTGTCATACGTCACAAACTGCTACATACTCTGCAATATCCTTTTTCATTCCGGTCCACCAGAAAATATCCTTCAAATCCAAATACATCTTGGTATTTCCTGGGTGAATCGAATACGGTGAATCATGTGCCTCTTGCAGAATCAACTTTCTGATCTCCGGGTCATGTGGCACGTAAACACGGTCTTCAAACCATAGGGTGTCGTGCTCATCCTCATGAAATCCTTTAGCTTTTCCCTTGCTCAGTTTCTCCTTTATAGCGGCAATCTCTTTGTCAGTTTTCTAAGCTTCTCTGATTCTATCCATCAAAGTTGACTGAATTTCCAATGCTGCCACATAGCCTCTCGGAACTATTTCTAAACATAGCTCACGAAGATTTTCTGCTAACTCCTTGGGTATTTCTCCCGTCATTAACCTATTGACATGGCTCTTGCGGCTTAATGCATCAGCTACTACATTAGCTTTTCCGGGATGGTAATGTAATTTCATATCATAATCCTTGATGAGCTCCAACCATCTCCTTTGTCTGAGGTTCAACTCCTTCTGCGTGAAAATGTACTTCAGACTCTTATGATCCGTGTACACCTCACAATGATTTCCAATGAGGAAATGTCTCCATGTCTTCAATGCATGCACTACGGCTGCTAACTCCAAATCATGCGTAGCATAATTCAATTCGTGAGGCTTCAGTTGTCGTGAAGCATACGAAACAACTCTCCCTTCCTGCATAAGCATTGCTCCAAGTCCTCGACGTGAAGCGTCGCAATACACCTCATAGTCCTTGGTTTGATCTGGCAAAATCAACACTGGTGAGATAACCAAACGTTTCCTCAATTCCTGAAAACTTGCCTCACACTCCTCAGTCCATTTGAACTTAGTATCCTTCTTCAGCAACTCCGTCATAGGTTTCGTGATCCTTGAGAAATTCTCAATAAACCTCCGGTAGTATCCTGCGAGTCCAAGAAAACTCCAGATCTCTCCAATGGTAGTTGGGGCTTCCCACTTGGTCACGGTTTCAACTTTAGCGGGATCTACTGCTATACCTTCTCCAGATATAACAAGTCCGAGGAATCCTACTTCCTTTAACCAAAATTCACATTTGCTGAACTTGGCATATAATTGATGTTCTCTGAGCTTTCCAAGTACCGAACACAAATGGTCCTTATGCTCCTCTTCAATCTTCGAATACACCAGGATATCATCAATGAACACTACGACGAACTTATCCAAAAACTCCATAAACACTTTGTTCATCATGTTCATAAAATAGGCAGGCGCGTTAGTCAGTCCAAATGACATAACGGTATACTCATACAGCCCATACCTGGTGGTAGAAGCTCTTTTTGGAATATCCTGTTCTCGAATCTTCAACTGATGGTATCCTGATCGCAAATCGATCTTGGAAAACACTTTAGCTCCTTGCAACCGATCAAATAGATCGTTGATCATTGGTAGTGGGTACTTGTTCTTGATCGTTACTTCGTTCAATCCTCGATAGTCAACAACCATCCTTAACAATCCATCCTTCTTCTCTACTAGAAGTACTGGTGATACCCAAGGCGAAGAACTTGGGCGAATATATCCCTTATCTAGTAACTCCTTAATCTGCTTCTTAATTTCCACCAAATCCTTTGCTGGCATCCTATATGGTCTCTTTGATATTGGCCCAGTGCCTGGCAATAGCTCAATCAAAAACTCAATGTCTCTATCCGGTGGCATGCCTGGCAACTCTTCGGGAAATACATCAGGAAAATCCTTTACCACTGGTACTTCCTCCTGCACAACTCCTGATAAGGAATTTACTTGTGTCCTCTTTGGTACATACCGGGATACATACTTGATCCTCTCCCTTCTGGTGTGGTAAGCAAAATTGACTTACTAGCACACTCAATATTCCCTTCATACTTTGATAACAAATCCATGCCTAATATCACATCCAATCCTTGAGATTCCAATACTATTAGGTCTGAGGGAAAAACATAGTTACCAATCCTTAATGGTAACCGATCACACCATAGACTAGCCACATGCTCTGCTCCTGGCGAGGTTACTAACATGGGTGACCTAAGGGCTTAGGTTGGTAGGTTATACTCATCCACAAATCCCCTTGAGATTTATGAATGCGATGCACCAGTATCAAAAAGAACGAGTGCAGTAAATGACTTAACCAAAAACTTTCCTATTACTGCATCGGGCTGAGCTTCAACCTCCTCCACGCTAACATGGTTCACCTGTCCCCTGTTGAAAGGGTTCGGCTTCTTCCTAGAACTTCCATTGCCATTTTGGCCTTCAAGACATTCATTTGCATAATGTCCTGGCTTCGAACACTTATAACAAGTGACATGGCTCAAGTCCTTCTTGGCTGGGGTTGATGGGGTGTTGCGGTTCTGTCCATTGCTTCCTCCATTCCCATTACCATTCTTGGTGCCATTGTGATTGTGCGAGCTACCTACTCCATGGGTATGCTGAAAATGTCCTCCCGGCCTAGGGGTAAAACATGGCTTTTGCTGAGCTCCTGAATTATACTTTCCTTGTCCATACTTCCTCTTGCGGTTCTCAATTTGCTGTTGCTTCCCTTCAATCATAAGAGCATGGTCTACCAACTCCTGGTAGTTGTTGAAGGTGGCTACCATCAACTGCATACTCAACTCATCATTCAGTCCTTCTAGAAACTTCTCCTGCTTAGCTGCATCTGTAGCAACGTCATCTGGGGCATAACGTGCCAGCTTACTAAACTCCTCCACATACTGGCCAACTGTCCGTCCTCCTTGGCGCAAGTTACGAAACTCACGCTTCTTCATGGCTATTGCTCCTGCTGAAACATGGGTAGTATGAAAAGCCTGCTGAAACTGGTCCCATGTGACAGTGTCGACTGGGAAGGTGGTTGTGAAATTCTCCCACCAGGATGCTGCGGGTCCTTCTAACTAATGTGCGGCAAACTTAACCTTCTCCACATCTGTGCATCCTGCTGTGGTCAACTCCCTAGCTATCTTGCGGAGCCAATCATCTGCTACTATCGGCTCGGTGCTACTGGAAAACACCGGCGGATTTAGCCTAAGAAAACGGGCTAAGTGGTCAACAGGTGGTGGTGGTGGTGGGTTGTTGTTATTGTTCCCCTGATTCTGATTCTGAACTAGCAACTGCATCAAGGTGTTCTGCTGCTGGATCAACTGGGTGAGCTCCGGCGGAAAGGCAAATCCGGGGTCACGTCTCGGAGGCATCTGAGGGTTTTAGAAAAGACGAGATATAAGAATAGAGGGGGTCTAAAGAGAAAACACTACCCATATGCACATGAGGCAAAAGCACACAATTCACTTCAATCAATCAAACAAAGGCATACAATCGATCTAACTATCGCAAAGTGCTCGGACTACTATATTTACATGGTGGACTACTACTACTAATGAGGTGGTCTACTAGAAATATTCTACGGTTGTAGACTCCATGATATCTGCTCCTGCTTCATCCACATAGTCATCATCGCTACTATCTTGTTTCGAGTCAGCATAAATATTCCTAGCTTCATAGTTAGGTCGGCATTCTTATCCACCAATACTTCAATTTCTTCTTCATAATCTTCACGTGTAGCCTTGAGTTCTTCCTCTAGTTCCTTGATTCTAGTCTTAGCCTTCTTCAGATCTATCATGTCGGCACACATCTGATTCTCCTGTCGTCTAATGTGCTGGTTTAACTCCTGAATAAAAGCTGCAATTGATCTATCTTTCCTGGTGCTGATCATCTCCCAGTGTTCATCTCGGCGCCCACAAATCTGGTAGATAGTATCCTTAAGATCCTTGGGGTAGACTTCTCCAATGCGTCCCATGGCGATGTGAGCTGCCATCCTCTTTCCTAGACTCCAAGTTGGTGCATCAAAAGAAAACTCTATGGGCTCAGTGACTGGCATGAACGTCCTTCCTGGAACTTGAACTTGAATCATCCAGCGCTCTTCTTCAGGTAAAGTGGCGTTGTATATTCCCATGAAGCTTGGTACTCCTATGTTCAGGTATCTAGTGACTTCCTTCAAGTGGCGTCCAAAGGGTGTATCTTCATCTGGTTGTGTGAACTTGTTCCTTGCATCCGCCATCCTAAAGAGTAGAAAAGATGAGAAGTCAGAAGAGAAGAGAGTGAGTAGTGATCTAGGTCTTTAGCTTAGTGGTCGTGTCCTACAGTCAGCGTGTGCTCTGATACCATCTCTGTAGCGACCAGATCTCAAACAGTCTGATCTCTGTGCTCCGGTGTCATCCCTGGATCAGTAATGCTGACACCACACAGTACTCGGAGGATTTATAGCAGAGTAGCAATCACACACTTATTACATCGAGTGTCTCAAAAGAGAACTTATTACAATAAATATGGCTTAAGGCCATCTAATAACGATAACAATGGAAGGCTTGGAAGATAAGTGAGTCCATCAACTCCAACGGCATCACTGAGTATAGAACCACGACCTAAAAACTCCTTAATCATCGTCTGAAAAGTCTGCAACATTAACGTTGCAGCCCGAAAACGGGTCAGCACATGGAATATGCTGGCAAGGTAACACATAGAGAGTAATGGAATGCAACAGCTATACTATATGCATATTTGGCTGTGGAAAGCTCTATGGTTACAGTTTTTGCGTAAAGCCAATTTTTCCCTACTTCAAAGGAATAAATTTAATTACTATCATGGTGGTTGTTAAACATTGAGAATGGTTGACAGCATTCTCAATCCCAATTAATATAACATCATTAAACCCAACAAAATTAACTCTAGAGTAACATGTTGAGATTCACATGAAAATCCAAGTACTAGATACTCAAGATGTCCATAACCGGGGACACGGCTAATCATGATTAGTTTATTACACTCTGCAGAGGTTTGCGCACTTTTCCCCACAAGACTCGATCGCCTCCGTTTGGTTTCTCGCACTACAGGGTGTTTGAGAAACGGATGACCAAGACATAGTCTTTCAGAAGCGCTAGCACCTTACGATCGGGTAGACCGTACCACCTACATCCCCTACATCTGCTAGTCTACCACTGTAAGAGTTCGCACAACTTAGTCAACTATGCTAGAGCCCATAATAGCTTGTGGCTGCACACGGAAGTTTCTAGTATGAAATAATCTCATGATCCCTTTGAGCCTGGGTGGCGGTCCAAAAGAAAAACAGGCAAGTCCTGGAAACCCCAGGTGCCTCAATCCACCCAGATGTGTGTTTAAGTTGCCACCTTAAATAAACCATTAATTATCAATCTCACACCTGTCATGGATTTCACTCACCCAATCCACGTCTACTAGCATAGCATGGCATAATAAGCAAACGTAGAAGTAACTCCCAAAGGTTTGATAATAAACAGGTAATAGGTACTACCTCATCTACTTCCCATCCCACAATTTAATTAGATCCTAATCATGCAATGTGTGAAAATTGATCTAATGCAATAAAACTGGGTTGTAGAAAAAGGTATGATCAAAGTGTTACTTGCCTTGCTGATGATCCGCGAAACCTAGAGATTCGAAGTAACAGGCGGCGCACTCCGGGTATTCTATCGCAGACAAACAACAAGCATACAATAAGTACTCATCTAATGCACAGGTAAAACTCAAATAGAAGATCTACCCAGAAAGTTCAACTTAAGAACGCTGGTTTGCAAAAGAATCAAATCGAACGAGGCAAAAGAAATCAAACGACGAAAGAAAAAAACTTCGTTCTAGTAATCTGGATCTAGGGCAAATTTTACAGTAGCAAAAACATGTTTAAGTTGATTATTCGGAAAGAGGGTTTCGAGACGAAACTCCAGGCGCTTGAATCGCCTGATTCCGATAAACGAGCGAAAAGTTATACTAAAACAAAAATCGGATCAGAAATCGCGATCAGAAAAATAACCGCGGAAAAAATCCGATGAAAAAGAAAAATGACGAATTTTTTTTAAAACAGCACGGAAAACAAGGCGGCGGCGAACCTCGGGCGGCGCGCAACTCCGGCGGTGGCGGCGGCGGCGGCTGGGGCGCGCTAGGGTTAGGGCGGTGGTGGTGGGCTGGCTCGGCTCGGGCCTCGGGTGCGCCTTATAAAGGCCCCGGCCAGGCGGAGTCCTGGGCGAGTACGGCCCAAGGTCAGTTCCGCGATTTTTTTAATAATTCCGCTCGGAAGAAAATAGAAAGAAATACTAAACGGACTCCAAAATTCACGAAATAAATTTTCCCGGGTTTCTAAAATCAAGCCGATAAAGTGAACATTTATCTGGGCCCAAACTACAACTTTGAAAAACGCGCATTTTTCCTAAATTCAAATAAAATACCGAAAAACTCCAAAATAAATCTTATTTGATTTTTTTATTAAATCCTCAATATTTCTATATTTTGGGAAAGTCATTTTATTCCCGCTCTCATATTTTTGTAATAGAAATAATTGATGATAAAATAAATAAAATCAAATGATCCTGTTTACATAATTTTGAAAAAACTCAAATATGTAAATAACGAAATCCCCAACTCTCTCCGTGGGTCCTTGAGTTGCTTAGGATTTTCTAGGATCAAAACCAAAAGTAAAATAAAATATGATATGCATGATGACCTAATGTATAACATTCCAAATTGAAAATTTGGGATGTTACAATATGGGTATATCTACTTGATGAAACATAAGTCTGAAACATTTGAAAAGTTCAAAGAATTTCAGAGTGAAGTGGAAAATCATCGTGACAAGAAAATAAAGTTTCTACGATCTGATCACGGAGACAAATATTTGAGTTACGAGTTTGGTCTTCAATTAAAACAATGTGGAATAGTTTCAAAAACTCATGCCACATGGAACACCACAGCATAATGGTGTGTCCGAACATCATAATCGTACTTTATTAGATATGGTGCGATCTATGATGTCTCTTACCGATCTACCACTATCGTTTTGGGGTTATGCATTAAAGACAGCTGCATTCACGTTTAAAAGGGCACCATCTAAGTTCGTTAAGATGACACAATCTGAACTGTGGTTTGGCAAGAAACCAAAGTTGTCGTTTCTTAAAGTTTGGGATTGTGATGCTTATATGAAAAAGTTTCATCCTGATAAGCTCAAACCCAAATCGGAGAAATATGTCTTCATAGGATACCCAAAGGAGACTATTGGGTACACCTTCTAGCACAGATCTGAAGGCAAGACATTCGTTGCTAAGAATGGATCCTTTCTAGAGAAGGAGTTTCTCTCGAAAGAAGTGAGTGGGAGGAAAGTAGAACTTGACGAGGTAACTGTACATGCTCCCTTATTGGAAAGTAGTGCATCACATAAAACTGTTTCTGTGACACCTACACCAATTAGTGAGGAAGCTAATGATAATGATCATGAAACTTCAGAACAAGATACTACTGAACCTCATAGATCAACCAGAGTAAGATCCGCACCAGAGTGGTGCGGTAATCCTATTCTGGAAGTCATGCTACTAGATCATGATGAACCTACGAACTATGAAGAAGCGATGGTGAGCCCAGATTCCACAAAATGGCTTGAAGCCATGAAATCTGAGATGGGATCCATGTATGAGAACAAAGTGTGGACTTTGGTTGACTTGCCCAATGATCGGCAAGCAATTGAGAATAAATGGATCTTCAAGAAGAAGACTGACGCCAACGGTAATATTACTGTCTACAAAGCTCGACTTGTCGCAAAAGGGTTTCGGCAAGTTCAAGGGATTGACTACGATGAGACCTTCTCACCCGTAGCGATGCTTAAGTCTGTCCGAATCATGTTAGCAATTGCCGCATTTTAGGATTATGAAATTTGGCAGATGGATGTCAAAACTGCATTCCTGAATGGATTTCTGGAAGAAGAGTTGTATATGATGCAACTGGAAGGTTTTGTCGATCCAAAGGGAGCTAACAAAGTGTGCAAGCTCCAGCGATCCATTTATGGACTTGTGCAAGCCTCTCGGAGTTGGAATAAATGCTTTGATAGTGTGATCAAAGCATTCGGTTTTATATAGACTTTTGGAGAAGCCTGTATTTACAATAAAGTGAGTGGGAGCTCTGTAGCATTTCTGATATTATATGTGGATGACATATTACTGATCGGAAATGATATAGAATTTCTTGATAGCATAAAGGGATACTTGAATAAGAGTTTTTCAATGAAAGACCTCGGTGAAGCTGCTTACATATTAGGCATAAAGATCTATAGAGATAGATCAAGACGTTTAATTGGACTTTCACAAAGCACATACCTTGACAAGATTTTGAAGAAGTTCAAAATGGATCAAGCAAATAAAGGGTTCTTGCCTGTGTTACAAGGTATGAAATTGAGTAAGACTCAAAGCCCGACCACGGCAGAAGATAGAAAGAGAATGAAAGTCATTCCCTATGCCTCAGCCATAGGTTCTATAAAGTATGCCATGATGTGTACCAGATCTATTGTATACCCTACACTGTGTTAAGCAAGGGAGTACAATAGTGATCTAAGAGTAGATCACTGGACATCGGTCAAAATTATCCTTAGTGGAATAAGGAAATATTTCTCGATTATGGAGGTGACAAAAGGTTTGTCGTAAAAAGTTACGTCGATGCAAGTTTTGACACAGATCTGGATGACTCTAAGTCTCGATCTAGATACATATTAAAAGTGGGAGCAATTAGCTAGAGTAGCTCCGTGCAGAGCATTGTAGACATAGAATTCGCAAAATACTTATGGATCTATATGTGACAGACCCGTTGACTAAAATTATCTCACAAGCAAAACATGATCACACCTTAGTACTCTTTGGGTGTTAATCACATAAATGATGTGAACTAGATTATTGACTCTAGTAAACCCTTTGGGTATAGGTCACATGACGATGTGAACTATGGGTGTTAATCACATGGTGATGTGAACTCTTAGTGTTGAATCACATGGCGATGTGAACTAGATTATTGACTCTAGTGCAAGTGGGAGACTGAAGGAAATATGCCCTAGAGGCAATAATAAAGTTATTATTTATTTCCTTATATCATGATAAATGTTTATTATTCATGCTAGAATTGTATTAACCGGAAACATAATACATGTGTGAATACATAAACAAATAGATTGTCACTAGTATGCCTCTACTTGACTAGCTCGTTAATCGAAGATGGTTATGTTTCCTAACCATAAACAAAAGAGTTGTTATTTGATTAAGGGATCACAGGTGTCTCCAAAGGTACATGTTGGGTTGGCGTATTTCGAGATTAGGATTTGTCACTCCGATTGTCAGAGAGGTATCTCTGGGCCCTCTCGGTAATGCACATCACTTAAGCCTTGCAAGCATTGCAACTAATGAGTTAGTTGCGGGATGATGTATTACAGAACGAGTAAAGAGACTTGCCGGTAACGAGATTGAACTAGGTATGGGATACCGACGATCGAATCTCGGGCAAGTAACATACCGATGACAAAGGGAACAATGTATGTTGTTATGCGGTCTGACCGATAAAGATCTTCGTAGAATATGTAGGAGCCAATATGGGCATCCAGGTCCCGCTATTGGTTATTGACCGGAGACGTGTCTCGGTCATGTCTACATTGTTCTCGAACCTGTAGGGTCCGCACGCTTAAGGTTACGATGACCGTTATATTATGAGTTTATGCATTTTGATGTACCGAAGGTTGTTCGGAGTCCCGGATGTGATCACGGACATGACGAGGAGTCTCGAAATGGTCGAGACATAAAGATTGATATATTGGAAGCCTATGTTTGGATATCGGAAGTGTTCCGGGTGAAATCAGGATTTTACCGGCGTACCGGGAGGTTACCGGAACCCCCCGGGAGCTATATGGGCCTTAGTGGGCCTTAGTGAAAAAGAGAAGGGGCAGCCCAAGATGGGCCGCGCGCCCCTCCCCTCCCTTGGTCCGAATAGGACAAGGAGAGGGGGCCGGCCCCCCTCTCTCTTTTCCCCCCTCTGCGAATCCTATTCCAACTAGGATTGGGGGGGGGGAATCCTACTCCCAGAGGGAGTAGGACTCCTCCTGGTGCGCCACACCTTTGCCGGCCGGCCCCCCTCCCTTGATCCTTTATATACGGAGGCAGGGGAACCCCAGAGACACAAGTTGCTCCACGTGATCTTATTCTTAGCCGTGTGCGGCGCCCCCTGCCACCATAGTCCTCGATAATATTGTAGCGGTGCTTAGGCGAAGCCTTGCGATAGTAGTACATCAAGATCGTCACCACGCCGTCGTGCTGACGGAACTCTTCCCCGACACTTTGCTGGATCGGAGTCCGGGGATCGTCATCGAGCTGAACGTGTGCTAAAACTCGGAGGTGCCGTAGTTTCGGTGCTTGATCGGTCGGGCCGTGAAGACGTGCGACTACATCAACCAAACGCTTCCGTTGTCGATCTACAAGGGCACGTAGATCACACTCTCTCCTCGTTGCTATGCATCACCATGATCTTGCATGTGCATAGGAAAATTTTGAAATTACTACGTTCCCCAACACTACCATGATAGCTAAATAATTTTATTCCTTTGCAGTAGGGAAAAATTGGCTTTACACAAAACTATAACCATAGAGCTTTCCACCAGCCAAATATGCATATAGAATAGCTGTTTCATTCCATTACTCTCTATGTGTTACTTTGCCAGCATATTCCATGTGCTGACCCGTTTCGGGATGCAATGTTAATGTTGCAGACTTTTCATACGACGATTAAGGAGTTTTAGGTCATGGTTCTATACTCAGTGATGCCGTTGGAGTTGATGGACTCACTTATCTTCCAAGCCTTCCACTGTTATCGTTATTAGATGGCCTTACGCCATATTTATTGTAATAAGTTCTCTTTTGAGACACTCGATGTAATAAGTGTGTGATTGCTACTCTATTATAAATCCTTCAAGTACTGTGTGGTGTCAGCATTACTGATCCAGGGATGACACCTGAGCACAAAGATTGGACCGTTTGAGGTCTGGTCGCTACACTTGCAAACTGAGCCAGTACTTCCTCTCGATTTTTCTCCACTGCGACCTGTCAGCGGGTGATCTCAACTTCCCTTCTTTCTTACAGTCCTCACTGTGCCATCACATCAACTTGGCATGCTCTTTGTTTCTGAACAGCCGTTTCAATCGTGGTATTATAGGAGCATACCACATCACCTTCGCAGCAACCCTCTTCCTGCGGGGCTCGCCCTCAACATCACCAGGGTCATCTCGTCTGATCTTATACCGCAATGCACTGCATACCGGGAATGCGTTCAAGTCCTTGTACGAACTGTGGTAGAGGATGCAGTCATTAGGGCATGCATGTATCTTCTCCACCTCCAATCCTAGAGGGCATACGACCTTCTTTGCTGCGTACGTACTGTCGGGCAATTCGTTATCCTTTGGAAGCTTCTTCTTCAATATTTTCAGTAGCTTCTCAAATCCTTTATCAGGCACAGCATTCTCTGCCTTCCACTGCAGCAATTCTAGTACGGTACCGAGCGTTTTGTTGCCATCTTCGCAATTGGGGTACAACCCTTTTTTGTGATCCTCTAACATGCGATCGAACTTCAGCTTCTCCTTTTCACTTTCGCAATTTCCCCTTGCATCAACAATGACTCGGCGAAGATCATCATGAGGCACATCGTCTAGTTCCTCTTGATCTTCAGCTTCCTCTTGATCTTCAGCTTACCCCATTGCAGCATCACTGTATTCAGGGGGCACATAGTTGTCATCATCCTCTTCTTCTTCGCTGTCTTCCATCATAACCCCTATTTCTCCGTGCTTCGTCCAAACATTATAGTGTGGCATGAAACCCTTATAAAGAAGGTGGGTGTGAAGGATTTTCTTGTCAGAGTAAGACCTTGTATCCCCACAATCAAGGCATGGACAACACATAAAACCATTCTGCTTGTTTGCCTCAGCCTCTTCGAGAAATTTATGCACGCCCTTAATGTACTCAGAGGTGTGTCTGTCACCGTACGTCCATTGCTGTTTCATCTGCGTGCATTATATATAATTATGTGTGTCAAAAGTAAGAAAATTAAACAAGTATCTATCTAAAGTAAGATTTTTTTCTTTCAGAAAGAAGATAAGAACAAGCGGCTCACCATGGTGGTGCCGGCGACGAGATCGGCGCGGGCGATCGACGGCGGTGAAGACGAGGATGGGGCGTGACGGACCGCTAAACCTAGACAAATCTCGGAAAAAATGGAGCTCGAAGGTCGAGCTTTGAGAGGAGAAAGCTTAACTAGTGTGGCTCGGGCATTTCATCGAACACCTCACATGCATAAGATGTGAGCTAGAGCACCCAAATGCCCTTCCTCGCCGGCCAGCAAAAAACAGAGCACTGTGGAGTGCTCTGCTCGCCGGCGATGGGGTATATATAGGCAACTCATTTGTCACGGTTCGTGGCTGGAACAGGGACTAAAGCCCAGCCTTCTGTCCTGGTTCGAGCCAAGAACTAGGACCAATGTTTGTGGGCCAGGAGCGAGGCCCATTGTTCCCGTTTCGTGCCTAGAACCAGGACAAATGGGTCCATACGAACTGGGACCAATGCCCACGAGGCCCCGGCCGGCGCCCTGGGCTAAAGAGCTAGGACGAATGCATCCATTGGTCCCGATTCGTGGCAGAACCGGGACTAATGGGCTGGCCAGGCCCGAACGAAAGCCCCTTTTTCTACTAGTGATAAACCCCAAAGTTATTCCATATGAGTCCACCATACCTACCAACATACGGTATCTCCCTACTGTTCCAAGTAAATTTGTATGTGCCAAACTCTAAACCTTCAAATAAACATTCTGTTTTGTATGCTCGAATAGCTCATGTATCAACTAGGGTTGTCTGTATCTTCCATGCGAGACGGGTTATTCTCAAGAGGAGTGGACTCCGCTCCTCACTCACGAGAAAAAGGCTGGTCACCGGGATGCCCAGTCCCATGCTTTATGCAAATCAAATCAAAATAACTGCAAACAAAACTCCCCCGAGACTCTTGTTAGTTGGAGGCACTTGTTGTTTTGAGCAAGCCATGGATTGATGCTTGTTGGTGGAGGGGGAGTATAAACTTTACCATTCTGTTTGGGAAACGCCTATAATGTGTGTAGCATGGAAGATATCGAGATCTCTCGGTTGTTATGTTGACAATGAAAGTATACCGCTCAAAATATTATTCATATCTATTTCAAAACCGAGCTCTGGCACCTCTACAAATCCCTGCTTTCCTCTGTGAAGGGCCTATCTATTTACTTTTATGTTGAGTCATCATCCTCTTATTAAAAAGCACCAGTTGGAGAGCACCTCTATCATTTGCATCCATTACTGTTAGTTTACATTGAGTATGACTGGATCTCTTTTACCATGAATTACAATGTCTAGTCAGTCCTTGATCTTTAAAGGTGCTCTGCACTTATGTTTTGCGGTCTTAGAAAGGGCTAGCGAGATTCCATCATGTTATATCATATTATGATTATTTTGAGAAAGTGTTGTCATCCGAGATTTATTATTATTGCTTGCTAGTTGATTATGCCATTGATATGAGTAAACATGAGACCTAAGTGTTATTGTTAATATGGTTAGTTCATAATCTTTGCTGAAAACTTGAATGCTGGCTTCACATATTTACAACAACAAGAGCAAACAGAGTTTGTAAAAGTTTTTCTTTATCACTTTTAGTTTATCTACTGAATTGCTTGAGGATAAGCAAAGGTTTAAGCTTGGGGGAGTTGATATGTCTCCGTTGTATCTACTTTTGCAAACACTTTTGCCCTTGTTTTGGACTCTAACTTGCATGATGAGAATGGAACTAACCCAGACTGACGCTGTTTTCAGCAAAATTGCAATGGTGTTATTTTTGTGCAGAAATAAAAGTTCTCAGAATGACCTGAAAATCAACAGAGAATTATTTTGGAATATATAAAAAATACTGGAAGAAAGATCCATTTTAGGGGGGCCACACCCTGTGCACGAGGGTGGGGGCGCGTCCTACCCCCCTAGGCGCGCCCCCTGCCTGGTGAGCCCCCTAACGCTCCACCGACCTCAACTCCAACTCCATATTCGTGTCCGGAGAGAAAAAAATCAAAGAGAAGGATTCATCGCGTTTTACGATACGGAGCCGCCGCCAAGCCCTAAACTCTCCCGGGAGGGCTGATCTAGAGTCTGTTCGAGGCTCCGGAGAGGGGAATCCGTTGCCATCGTCATCAACAACCTTCCTCCATCACCAATTTCATGATGCTCACCGCCGTGCGTGAGTAATTCCATTGTAGGCTTGCTGGACGGTGATGGGTTGGATGAGATTTATCATGTAATCGATTTAGTTTTGTTAGGGTTTGATCCCTAGTATCCACTATGTTCTGTGATTGATGTTGCTATGACTTTGCTATGCTTAATGCTTGTCACTAGGGCCTGAGTGCCATGATTTCAGATCTGAACCTATTATGTTTTCATCAATATATGAGAGTTCTTGATCCTATCTTGCAAGTCTATAGTCACCTATTATGTGTTATGACCCGTTAACCCAGAAGTGACAATAATCGGGATACTTATCGGTGATGACCGTAGTTTGAGGAGTTCATGTATTCACTATGTGTTAATGCTTTGATCCGGTACTCTATTAAAAGGAGGCCTTAATATCCCTTAGTTTCCAATAGGCCCCCGCTACCACGGGAGGGTAGGACAAAAGATGTCATGCAAGTTCTTTTCCATAAGCACGTATGACTATATTCGGAATACATGCCTACATTACATTGATGAACTGGAGCTAGTTCTGTGTCACCCTAGGTTATGACTGTTACATGATCGATCGCATCCGACATAATTCTCTATCACCGATCCATTGCCTACGAGCTTTTCCATATATTGTTCTTTGCCTATTTACTTTTCCGCTGCTACTGTTACAATCACTACAAAACCCAAAAATATTACTTTTGCTACCGTTACTTTTGCTATCGTTACCACTACTATCATATTACTTTGCTACAAAACACTTTGTTGCAGATATTAAGTTTCCAGGTGTGGTTGAATTGACAACTCAGCTGCTAATACTTGAGAATATTCTTTGGCTCCCTTGTGTCAAATCAATAAATTTGGGTTGAATACTCTACCCTCGAAAACTACTGCGATCCCCTATACTTGTGGGTTATCAGTGTTATTAGCAGGCACAAGTGTAATTCGACCACGCCGGGAAATCGATCCAGGAACTGCTACAGCAGGCAATTTCTGTTGACATGTAGAATAAAAACCAATTGTAACATATCATTGAAGATATATATAGTTTATGAGCATCAACACTGAAATAAGACATTTTATAGTGTTTTGTGCACACAATAGGTCTTGTTCAATGTGTGCACCATAGGTCTAATTCATCCCATCCAAAATCTAGCGTTCATATGTTGTGCTATCTCTGTCAGATTATCAACAAAGATTATGACATGCTTCAAGTCCTTCCAGTGAAATTTGTGTTGGAAATAGGCCCTAGAGGCAATAATAAGGTGGTTATTATTATATTTCCTTGTTCATGATAATTGTCTATTATTCATGCTATAATTGTATTAACCGGAAACCGTAACACATGTGTGAATACATAGATTGTAATATGTCCCTAGTAAGCCTTTAGTTAACTAGCTCGTTGATCAATAGATGGTCATGGTTTCCTAACCATGGACATTGGGTGTCGTTAATAATGGGATCACATCATTAGGAGAATGATGTGATGGACAAGACACAATCCTAAGCGTAGCACAAGATCGTGTAGTTCGTTTGCTAAAGCTTTTCTAGTGTCAAGTATCATTTCCTTAGACCATGAGATTGTGCAACTCCCGGATACCATAGGAATGCTTTGGGTGTGCGAAATGACACAACGTAGCTGGGTGGCTATAAAGGTGCACTATAGGTATCTCCGAAAGTATCTGTTGGGTTGGCACGAATCGAAACTGGGATTTGTCACTCCATATGATAGAGAGGTATCTCTGGGCCCACTCGATAATGCATCATCATAACGAGCTCAATGTGACTAAGGAGTTAGACACGGGATCATGCGTTACGGAACGAGTAAAGAGACTTGCTGGTAATGAGATTGAACGAGGTATAGAGATACCAGCGATCAAATCTCAGGCAAGTAACATACCGATGGACAAAGGGAATTGTATACGGGATTGATTGAATCCCCGACATCGTGGTTCATCCGATGATATCATCATGGAACATATGGGAGCCAACATGGGTATCTAGATCCTACGGTTGGTTATTGGCCCGAGAAATGTCTCGGTCATGTCTGCATGGTTCCGGAACCCGTAGGGTCTACACACTTAAGGTTCGGTGACGCTAGAGTTGTTATGGGAAATAGTATGTGGTTACCGAAGGTTGTTCAGAGTCTCGGATGAGATCCCGGATGTCCCGAGGAGTTCCTGAATGGTCCGGAGGTGAAGAATTATATATGGGAAGTCCAGTTTCAGTGGCCGGAATAATTTCGGGGGTTATCGGTATTGTACCGGGACCAACGAAAGGTGTTGAGGGGTCCACCAGGTGGGGCCACCTGCCCCGGTGCGCCAAGTGGGCCGAACAAGGGTGGGAACCAGCCCCTTCTGGGATGGTGCACCCCCCAAGGGCCCAAGGCACCTAGGGTTGAAAACCCTAGGGAGTGGGGGTGCCTCCCACCAAACATGGGGGGCAAGTTCCCCCCTTGGCCGCCCCCTCTGGATGCATCTAGGGGGGCCAGACCCCTCTCCCTTCACCCTATAAATAGAGTGGGGTGGGAGGGCAGTTGAACCCCTTCCCTGTTGCAGCCCTCCCCCTCTCCAACACCTCCTCCTCCGTAGTGCTTAGCCCTACCCGAGAACTACAAGGTTCACCACCACATCGTCGTGCTGCCGGAGCTCTCCCTCACCTTATCCTCTCCCCTTGTTGGATCAAGAAGGAGGAGACCTCCCCAGACTGTATGTGTGTTGAATGCGAAGGCGCCGTCCGTTCGGTGCTTGGTCGGATCTTTCGCGATTTAAATCGCCGCGAGTAAGACTCTATCAACCGCCTTCTTGTAATGCTTCCGCTTAGCGATCTTCAAGGGTATGAAGATGCAATCCCTCTCTCTCGTTGCTAGCATCTTCTAGATTGATCATGGTGACACATAGGAAATTTTTGAATTATTACTATGTTCCCCAACAATGGAATCATGAGCTAGGTCTATGTGTAGATTCTATGCACGAGTAGAACACAAAGTAGTTGTGGGCGATGATTTGTTCAATTTTCTTAGCGTTACTAGTCTTATCTTGATTCAGCGGCATTGTGGGATGAAGCGGCCCAGACCGATCTTACACGTACGCTTACGTGAGACTGATTCCACCGACTGACATGCACTTGATGCATAAGGTGGCTAGCGGGTGTCTGTCTCTCCCACTTTAGTCGGATCAGATTCGATGAACATGGTCCTTATGATGGGTTAATAGCAATTGGCATATCACCATTGTGGCTTTTTGCATAGTTAAGAAACGTTCTTGCTAGAAACCCATAGCAGCCACGTAAAACATGCAAACAACAATTAGAGGGCGTCTAACTTATTTTTGTGGGGTATGCTATGTGATGTGATATGGCCAAAAGGATGTTATGAATGATATATGTGATGTATGAGATTGATCATGTTCTTGTAATAGAAATCACGACTTGCTTGTCGATGAGTATGACAACCGGCAGGAGCCATATGAGTTGTCTTAATTTATTGTATGACCTGTGTGTCAATGAAAACACCATTTAATTGCTTTACTTTATTGCTAACCGTTAGCCATTGTAGTATAAGTAATAGTTGGCGAGACAACTTCATGAAGACACGATGATGGAGATCATGGTGTCATGCCGGTGACGA
This sequence comes from Triticum dicoccoides, assembly GCF_002162155.2. NCBI lineage: Eukaryota > Viridiplantae > Streptophyta > Magnoliopsida > Poales > Poaceae > Triticum > Triticum dicoccoides. The sequence goes on along the minus strand of NC_041392.1, from coordinate 315,068,422 downwards.
TGATGATCATGCCGTGCCTCGAAGATGGAGATCAAAGGCGCAAGATGATATTGGCCATATCATGTCACTTTATGATTTGCATGTGATGTTTGTCATGTTTACATATTATTTGTTTAGAACGACGGTAGCATAAATAAGATGATCTCTCACTAAAATTTGAAGAAAAGTGTTCCCCCTAACTGTGCACCGTTGCGAAGGTTCGTTGTTTCGAAGCACCACATGATGATCGAGTGTGATAGATTCTAACATTCTCATACAATGGGTGTAAGCCAGATTTACACATGTGAAACCCTTAGGTTGACTTGACGAGCCTAGCATGTCCAGACATGGCCTCGGAACACAAGAGACTGAAAGTTCGAACATGAGTCGTATAGTAGATACGATCAACATGGAGATGTTCACCGTTGATGACTAGTCCATCTCACGTGATGATCGGACACAGCCTAGTCGATTCGGATCGTGTATCACTTAGATGACTAGAGGGATGTCTATCTGAGTGGGAGTTCATTAAATAATTTGATTAGATGAACTTAATTATCATGAACTTAGTCTAAAATGTCGTACAATATGTCTTGTAGATCAAATGGCCCATGCTAATGTTGCCCTCAACTTCAACGTGTTCCTAGAGAAAACCAAGCTGAAAGATGATGGTAGAAACTATACGGATTGGGTCCATAACTTGAGGATCATCCTCATAGCTGCCAAGAAAGCATATGTCCTTGAAGCACCACCAGGTGATGCACCTATTTTCCCAGCAACTGAAGATGTTATGAATGCCTGGCAGTCGCGTAGTGATGATTACTCCCTGGTTCAGTGCAGCATGCTTTACAGCTTATAACCAGGTCTCCAAAAGCGTTTTGAGTAGCACGGAGCATATGAGATGTTCCAGGAGCTGAAAATGGTTTTCCAAGCTCATGGCTGGATCGAGAGATATGAAGTCTCCGACAACTTATACAGTTGTAAGATGGAGGAAAACGATTTTTTCAGCAAGCATATACTCAAAATGTCTGGGTTGCACAACCGCTTGTCTCAGCTGGGAGTTAATCTTCCAGATGACTCGGTCATTGACATGATCCCCAGTCGCTTCCACCTAGCTACAAGAGCTTTGTGATGAACTGCAATATGCAAGGGATGCAGAAGGCCATTCCCGAGTTATATTCAATGCTGAAATTAGCATAGGTGGAAATCAAAAAGGAACATCAAGTGTTGATGGTGAATAAAACAAATAGTTTCAAGAAAGGCAAGGGTAAGAAGAACTTCAAGAAGGACGATAAGGGAGTTGCTGCACCTGATAAATCAGTTGCCTAGAAGAAGCCAAAGAATGGACCCAAGCCCGAGACTCAGTGCTTTTATTGCAAGGGAAATGGTCACTGGAAGTGGAACTGCCCCAAGTACTTAGCGGATAAGAAGGCCGGCAACGCCAAAGGTATATGTGATATACATGTTATTGATGTGTACCTTACCAACACTCGTAGTAGATCTTGGGTATTTGATACCGGTGCAGTTGCTCATATTTGTAACTCAAAACAGGAGCTGCGGAATAAGCGGAGACTAGCGAAGGATGAGGTGACAATGCGCGTCGGGAATGGTTCCAAGGTCGATGTGATCGCCGTCGGTATGCTACCTCTACATCTACCTACGGGATTAGTTTTAAACCTCAATACTTGTTATTTAGTACTAGCTTTGAGCATGAACATTGTATCTGGATCTCGTTTAATGCGAGATGGCTACTCATTTAAATCTGAGAATAATGGTTGTTCCATTTGTATGAGAGATATGTTTTATTGTCATGCCCCACTGGTCAATGGTTTATTTTTGTTTAATCTTGAACGTGACATTACACATATTCATAGCGTGAATGCCAAAAGATGTAAGGTTGATAATGATAGTCCCACATACTTGTGGCACTTCCGCCTTGGTCACATTGGTGTCAAACGCATGAAGAAACTCCATGCAGATGGACTTTTGGAGTCTCTTGATTATTAATCATTTGACACATGTGAACCATGCCTCATGGGAAAAATGACCAAGACTCCGTTCTCTGGAACAATGGAGTGAGCAACCAACTTATTGGAAAGCATACATACTCATGTGTGCGGTCCAATGAGCATTGAGGCTCATGGTGGCTATCGTTATGTTCTCACCCTCACTGATGACTTAAGTAGATATGGGTATGTCTACTTAATGAAACACAAGTCTGAGACCTTTAAAAAGTTCAAGGAATTTCAAATTGAGGTAGAGAATCAACATGACACAAAAATAAAGTTCTTACGATCAGATCGTGGAGGGGAATATTTGAGTCACGAGTTTGGCAAGCACTTAAGGAAATGTGGAATTGTTTCACAACTCACGCCGCCTGGAACACCTCAGCATAATGGTGTCTTCAAACATCATAATCGCACTCTATTAGATATGGTGCGATCTATGATGTCTCTTACCGATCTACCGCTATCTTTTTGGGGTTATGCTTTAGAGACTATCGCATTCACTTTAAATAGGGCTCCGTTGAAATCCGTTGAGATGACCCCGTATGAATTATGGTTTGGAAAGAAAGCTAAGATGTAGTTTCTGAAAGTTTGGGGATGCAATGCTGATTTCAAGAAACTTCAACCTGAAAATCTCAAACCCAAGTCGGAAAAATGCATCTTCATAGGATACCCTAAGGAAACTATTGGGTATACCTTCTACCTCAGATCCAAAGGCAAGATCTTTGTTGCCAAGAATGGATCCTTTCTAGAGAAAGAGTTTCTCTCGAAAGAAGTAAGTGGGAGGAAAGTAGAACTTGATGAGATACTGCCTCTTGAACCGGAGAGTAGCGCAACTCAGGACGATGTTTCTGTGGTGCCTGCACCGACTAGAGAAGAAGTTAATGATGATGATCATGAAACTTTGGATCATGTTGCTACTTAACTTTGAAGGTCCGCGGGGACATGTTCCGCACCAGAGTGGTACAACAACCCTGTGCTGGAAATCATGTTGTTAGACAACGGTGAACCTTTGAACGATGAAGAAGAGATGGCGGGCCCGGATTCCGACAAATGGCTTGAGGCCATGAAATCCGAGATAGGATCCATGTATGAAAAGGAAGTATGGACTTTGACAGACTTGCCCGATGATCGGCAAGCCATAGAGAATAAATGGATATTTAAGAAGAAGACTGACATGGATGGTAATGTGACCATCTATAAGGCTCGGCTTGTCGCTAAGGGTTATCGACAAGTTCTAGGGGTTGACTACGGTGAGACCTTCTGACCCGTAGCGAAGCTGAAGTCCGTCTGAATCATGTGAGCAATTGTCTCATTCTATGATTATGAGATATGGCAAATGGACGTCAAAACGACATTCCTTAATGGTTTCCTTAAGGAAGAATTGTATATGATGCAGCCGGAAGGTTTTGTTGATCCTAAGAATGTTGACAAGGTATGCAAGCTCCAACACTCCATCTCTGGGCTGGTGCAAGCATCTCAGAGTTGGAACGTTCGCTTTGCTGAAATGATCAAAGCGTTTGGGTTTATGCAGACTTATGGAGAAGCCTGTGTTTACAAGAAAGTGAGTGGGAGTTCTGTAGCATTTCTCATATTATATGTGGATGACATACTATTGATGGGAAATGATATAGAACTTTTGGAAAACATAAAGGCCTACTTGAATAAGTGTTTTTCAATGAAGGACCCTGGAGAAGCTGCTTACATATTAGGCATCAAGATCTATAGAGATAGATCGAGACACCTCATTGGTATTTTGCAAAGCACGTACCTTGACAAGATATTTTAGAAGTTCAATATGGATCAATCCAAGAAGGGGTTCTTTCCTGTATTGCCAGGTGTGAGATTCAGCACGGCTCAATGCCCGACCTCGGAAGAAGATAGAGAAAAGATGAGTGTCATCCCCTATGCTTCGGCCATAGGGTCTATTATGTATGCCATGCTGTGTACCAGACCTGATGTGAACCTTGCCATAAGTTTGGTAGGGAGGTACCAAAGTAATCCCTGTATGGAACACTGGACATCGGTCAAGAATAACCTAAAGTACCTGAAAAGGACTAAGGATATGTTTCTCGTTTATGGAGGTGATGAAGAGCTCATTGTAAAGGGTTACGTAGATGCTAGCTTCGACATAGATCTGGATGACTCCAAGTCACAAACTGGATACGTTTATATTTTGAATGGTGGGGCAGTCAGCTGGTGCAGTTGCAAGCAAAGCGTCGTGGTGGGATCTATATGTGAAGCGGAGTACATAGCTGCCTCAGAGGTAGCACAGGAAGCAGTCTAGATGAAGGAGTTCATCACCGACCTAGGAGTAATTCCCAATGCATCGGGCCCGATGACTCTCTTCTGTGACAACACTAGAATTATTGCCCTTGTCAAGGAGCCCAAGTTTCACAACAAGACCAGTCACATCAAGCGTCACTTCAAGTACATTAGTGAATATATTCAAGATGGGGACATAGATATTTGTAAAGTGCATACGGATCTGAATGTCGCAGATCCATTGAATAAACCTCTTTCGCGAGCAAAACATGATCAACACCAGAGCTCTATGGGTGTTCAATTCATCACAATGTAACTAGATTATTGACTCTAGTGCAACTGGGAGATGGTTGGAAATATGCCCTAGAGGCAATAATAAAGTGGTTATTATTATATTTCCTTGTTCATGATAATTGTCTATTGCTCATGCTATAATTGTATTAACCGGAAATCGTAATACATGTGTGAATACATAGATCGTAATATGTCCCTAGTAAGCCTCTAGTTAACTAGCTCGTTGATCAATAGATGGTCATGGTTCCTGACCATGAACATTGGATGCCATTGATAATGGGATCACATCATTAGGAGAATGATGCGATGGACAAGACCCAATCCTAAGCGTAGCACAAGATCGTGTAGTTCGTTTGCTAAAGCTTTTCTAATGTCAAGTATCATTTCCTTAGACCATGAGATTGTGCAACTCTTGGATACCATAGGAATGCTTTGGGTGCACCAAACGTCACAACATAACTGGGTGGCTATAAAGGTGCACCACGGGTATCTCCAAAAATATCTATTGGGTTGGCACGAATCAAGACTGGGATTTGTCACTCCGTATGACGGAGAGGTATCTTTGGGCCCACTCGGTAATGCATCATCATAACGAGCTCAATGCGACTAAGGAGTTAGCCACGGGATCATGCGTTATAGAACGAGTAAAGAGAATTGCCGGTAACGAGATTAAATGAGGTATAGAGATATCGACGATCGAATCTCGGGCAAGTAACATACCGATGGACAAAGGGAATTCTATACGGGATTGATTGAATCCCCGACATCGTGGTTTATCTAACGAGATCATCGTGGAACATGTGGGAGCCAACATGAGTATCCAGATCCCACAACTGGTTATTGGCCGGAGAGATGTCTCGGTCATGTCTGCATGGTTCCTGAACCTGTAGGGTCTACAGACTTAAGGTTCGGTGACGGTAAAGCTGTAATGGGAAATAGTATGTGGTTACCGAAGGTTGTTCAGAGTCCCGGATGAGATCCCAGATGTCACGAGGAGTTCCGGAATGGTCCGGAGGTGAAGAATTATATATGGGAAGTCCAATTTCAGTCACCGGAATAATTTTGAGGGTTATCAGTATTGTACCGGGACCACCAAAAGGTGTCCGGGGGTCCAGCGGGTGGGGCCACCTACCCCGGTGGGCCAATTGGGCTGAACATGGGTGGGAACCAGATCCTGGTGGGCTAGTGCACCCCCAAGTGCCCATGGTGCCTGGGTTGAAAACCCTAGGAGGTGGGGCCGCCTCCCACCAAACTTGGGGGGCAAGTTCCCCCCTTGGCCGCCCCCCCTCTGGATGCATTTAGGGGGGCCGGCCCCCTCTCCCTTCACCCTATAAATAGAGGGGGTGGGAGGGCAGCCGAACCCCTACCCTGGCACAGCCCTTCCCCTCTCCAACACCTCCTCCTTCGTAGTGCTTGGGGAAGCCCTACCGGAGAACTCCAAGCTCCACCACCACGCCGTCGTGTTGCCGGAGCTCTCCCTCAACTTCTCCTCTCCCCTTGCTGGATCAAGAAGGAGTAGACATCCCCGGGATGTACATGTGTTGAACATGGAGGCGCCGTCCATTCGGTGCTTGATCGGATCTTCCGCGATTTGAATCGCCGCGAGTACGACTCCATCAACCGCGTTCTTGAAATGCTTCCGCTTAGAGATCTTCAAGGGTATGAAGATGCACTCCTCTCTCTCGTTTCTAGCATCTCCTAGATTGATGTTGGTGACATGTAGGCAATTTTTGAATTATTACTACGTTCCCCAACAATTTGGTATGCTTAGTAACATACAGATCGTTCATTATGCATCCAACATATCCTGCTTAAAAGGTGGAAAGGTATTATTTATTCAGAACATGGCAAAAGAATACATAGTACGCATAATTGGTAAATAGAATTTGTTGCGGCCTAGGAACAGAGTCAGAATATGAAATCACAATTGGTTGCTTAAATTGTGATCAATTAGTCAGAATAAATACCCCGATTTTGCTAAGTAATATGACAGCATGGAGAAATGAAAGGACACTAACCTCGATCAGACTTTGGTCGGCTGATGACGTTGGGGAAGTAAACATCCATGTCAATTAGACCAGGTTGTGGTGCACGCACTAGAATTTTATTGCCATCTATCAGTTCATAACACTTAGACATTGTTCTCCAAAGGTCTGCATTAAAGTAGGAGTGACCATCTTTATCAAGTTTTACGCTAACTGTCATTGTAAATCCATGCTGCGTTGTCAATATGACATCCTGGGAGTGATCAACAAAGTAAAGCCCAAGATTTCCTTCTACTCCTGTTCTTGCAAAGCAAGGGATGTACTGCTTGAAATGAAAATTAAGATCGTAAACTAGATATACTGAAATAACAGAGCAAGATGCAAATGTGGGAGTAACTGATAGAACGGATCAATATATAGATGAAAGTAAAGTACAAAATTAGAATTAAAAATTGATAATGTAAAAAATATATTTGATTCAAATATATAGATAATGTAGCAATAGATGGTATATGTTCACAAATTTAGGCCATGCCGACCGTGGTAGGTTGAGATTGAACATACCGAGCGCTCCCTGAAGTAATCCGGGATGGTGAGATAGAACTTCGTTTCCGACTGTCCATGACCACACTTGCCCGATTTGTGCTCGCACTGTGGACACATGAATGAACATCCACGAATCAGCTAGAACAAAAATGATTCCCCGATGATTTTCGCTGGTTGATTAACAGCGATGGAGGGACTACGATAAGAGATGAGTGAATATTTCGCTAAGTTGATTACCTTCTCCATGAGAAAAATCCCTGGCCCAATCCCGCAGAAAACCCAGTCGACCAGAGTCTAGAATGTCAGTGCAGATAGGCGGCGGAAAGCGGTAGGGGCAAAATCCCGTGCCGTTTGGAGCACGACCTACGCCCGCCGACAATAGCCGTCGAGCTTAGGGTGGCTGCCGCAATAGAAGTTGATGAGGTGTAGATTTGCGGAGGAGTCCACGGTGATTGAGTGGGGATGAAGTGGGCGAGGGTTTTGTTTTTTCCTTTTGCATGTGTGAGTGAACACACACGGTTCGCAGAGCTGATGGAGATGAATCGTGTGCGATAGTAAATTACCGAGATTGAATGGGAATCCAAATTTCCTTTGTACTTCATCCATGAGTTTTTTTCTATGATGAACCTAAACCCTGATAAACACCGTGTTCAAATTTGGCACTTTCCGGGTTCATTTACTTTAGGTGATTATGTGCATTTTGTAGGCATTAATGCACATAATTCAAATTCAAACAATTGGTGCTTGAAAAGGTGCACAAGAACGGTTTGGAAAAATCATAATCGTGGTATTTAGTAAATTCTCAAGCCTTTTACAAAGAATGGGCAGAGATTCCAAGGGAATGTGTGGCAATAGTCAACAACAAACGCGTCATTTACTGGGTTATCAACTATAGAACAATGAAATATAGGCTTGAAAAACATGACGCTTGGCATGGTGCCATGGTATGGCCTCACCGTACCCTGGTTACAAGCTGAGAAGGTTGGATTTTTGTCATCATGCACGCCATTCATAAATCAAACCATCACTGAGGAAGTTCAATGCTTTCGAGAGGGAAATCACCAAGATTGAAGGGGAATCCAAATTTCCATCCTAGTTTGTCATTTAGTTTTTTTCCAACGATCAACATACCGCCGCAAATGCAACGTGCTCAAATTTGACATTTTTTTGGGCTCATTTACCATATTTAGGGGATTATGTGCATTTTCTAGGCATTAATTATGCACATAATTCAAATTCGAACAATCGGTGCATGAAAAGGTGCACAAGAATGGTCTGGAAAACCATGCTTGTGCTATTTAGTACATTCTCATGCCTTTTACAAGGAATGGGCATATATTTCAAGAAAATGTGTGGCTATAGTCAACCATAAATGCGTAATTTACTGGGTTAACAACTATACAAAAATGAAATACATGCTTGGAAAACATGACACCTGGTGTGGAGCCATGGTAAAATTTGAGAATGTTTTCCTTATGTCGTCATGCACACCTTTCATAAATCAAACCATCACCGAGGAAGTTTCATGGTTTCGAGGGGGAAATCACCAAGATTGAAGCGGGATCCAAATTTCCTTTGTCCTTTGTCCATGAGTTTTTTTCTACTATGAACATACACCCTGCAAATCAGCGTGTTCAAATTTGGCACTTTTCTGGATTCATTTGCCATATTTAGGGGATTATGTGCATATCCTAGGCATTAATGCACATAATTCAAGTTCAAACAATCGGCGCAATAAAGTTGCACAACAATGGCCTGGAAAACCATGCTCGTGCCATTTAGTAAATTCTCATGCCTTTTACAAGGAATGGACAGATAATTCGATGAAATGTGTGGCAATAGTCATCCACAAATGTTTGTTTATTGGGTTTTCAACTATAGAAAAAATGAAATAAATGCTTGAAAAACATGACGCCTGGCATGGTGCCATGGTATGACCTCACCATGCTCTGCTAAAAACTTGAGAAGGTTTGGCTTATGTCGTCATGCACACCCTTCATGAATCAAACCATCACTGAGGAAGTTCCATGCTTTCGGGAGGGAAATCACCAAAATTGAAGGAGAATCCAAATTTCCGTCCTAGTTTGTCATTCAGTTTTTTTCCAATGATCAACATACCACCTCAAATGCAACGTGTTCAAATTTGACATTTTTCCGGGCTTACTTACCATATTTATGGGATTATGTGCATTTTCTAGGCATTAATGCACATAATTCAAATTCAAACAATCGGTGCATGAAAAGGTGCACAAGAATGGTCTGGAAAGCCATGCTCATGTTATTTAGTACATTCTCATGCCTTTTACAAGGAATGGGAAGATATTTCAAGGAAATGTGTGGCATAGTCAACCATAAACGCGTCGTTTAGTAGGTTAACAACTATACAAAAAATGAAATACATGGTTGGAATATATGACGCCTGGCGTGGTGCATGGTATGGCCTCACCGTGCCCTGGTAAAAATTGGATAATGTTTTCCTTATGTCTTGATGCATGTCTTTCATAAATTGAACCATCACTGAGGAAGTTTCATGGTTTCGAGGGGGAAATCACCACGATGGAAGGGGGGGATCCAAATTTCATTTGACCTTTGTCCACGATTTTTTTCAATGATGAACATACACCCTGCAAATCACCGTGTTCAAATTTGACACTTTTCCGGGTTCATTTACCATATTTAGGGGATTATGTGCATTTCCTAGGCATTAATGCACATATTCAAGTTCAAACAATCGGTGCATGAAAGGGTGCACAAGAACGGCCTGGAAAACCATGCTCGTGCCATTTAGTAAATTCTCATGCCTTCTACAAGGAATGGACAAATATTTCGATGAAATGTGTGGCGATAGTGAACCACAAACGTTTGTTTATTGGGTTTTCAACTATATAAAAAATGAAATAAATGCTTGATAAATATGATGCCTGGCATGGTGTGCCATGGTATGACCTCACCATGCGCTGGTAAAAATTTGAGAAGGTTTGGCTTATGTCGTTATGCACGCCCTTCATAAATCGAACCATCGCCAAAGAAGTTCCATCCTTTCGAGAGAGAAATCACCAAGATTGAAGGGGAATCCAAATTTTCTTCGTTCTTTGCCCAGGAGTTTTTTCTTTCTATGATGAGCATACACCCTGCAAACCACCGTGTTCAAATTTGGCATTTTTTTCGGGCTTATTTACCATATTTAGGGGATTATGTGCGTTTTCTAGGCATTTAGCACATAAATCCAATCCATATACAACTGCACGGGTGTGATGTGAGGGACGTGGATTGCCGTTCGAGTGGGGCGCATCCTACGGTGCACACGCATGATCCGCGTTGCTAGGGTTCCGGCCAATCATAACGCAACACACAGTAGGCTCAGCACACACTATTTCCGGAAGCGGCGGAGATGAACCGTGTGCGATAATGAACGAGCACACTATACGGCTGCCCGGCCCCTCCATCCCAAAGCTCTCTCTAGGCGTCGCCCATGGCACAGCGGCGCACACTAACTGGTAAGGAAGCGATGGCATCCCACCGCGCCGTGTTCCTCGCTGCCCGCATCCGCACACATGGTACGGAAGCGATGGCATCTCACCGCGTCAAGTTCATCACCGCCGGTGGCCACATAGTTACATGGGCGGACTTTGAGCCAGCCATGGCTGAATGGGTGGTGCATCTAGAGGCGGCCATAGCCGCACAAAAGGAGCGGAAAAGGTAGAAAGCTGTCAAGAAAAGAGAGTCCCACCGCCGTACGAAAGAATAGGCCACATGTCGTGGTGAGGAGAGCTTGGTGGACATCGAAGCACGGTGGGCTGCCGCCTACAAGGCCGTGAAGGAGAACGCCGGCGTGTGTCCAGCATGCCCCGATGGCAGCATGTGAGAAGTAGTTTAAGTTTGTAGTATTAGAGAAAATTACCAGTAGTACTTTAAGTTTCTAGTATTAACATACAATGTCGGTAAGAGCATCCTTTGAGGGCTTTGAGCATTGATTAGCACGTGTGCCCATGTGCGTTTTTCCTTAATCATTAGAAGATCACAAAACACACAGTTTCTATGCCATACCCGTCTGCGTTGTTTGCATTAATGATTCATAAGTCAGTTACCTGTGTGATGTTTCCTAATAAACCAGGTGTACCATTGACCGAAAAGTCAACTACACGTGTAAATTTTTTGGAGACGGGATCTGCCAATTTTCTATTTTCTCGCACACGAGTATTTTATGCGCTTTGTCTGTGTTGTGTGTTTCCCCCGCCCAAGTTTCAAGTTTCGAGGCGAAATTTTCATTAGGCATGCGATTTCAAAATTTATTTCTCCAATCACATCCCCACCCATCAAATTTCCTCAGTAGCCCCCTCCCCCGCGCCTCCCCCTACCGGCATCTCAAACCACCGCGCCGCAACCATAGCTTCAACCACATCTACGTTCTTCTCGGATCCAGTCAGGTAACCCACCGATCTCTATCACGGCCCCGGCCTAATTCCTTAAATGGAGCCTGTGAAACATCCTCATGCCTCCAAATCCCCACCGCCAGGTGCTGATGGCGGTCCATGGCGTGATGGCCGATGTGCGTGTCGACCCGGAGGAACACCTCTCCTCCGCCGCCGATGACATGGAGCAGGCTCTGCCCCAGATGAAGTGCCCCAGTGACTACCCCCCAAGACATAACAGTTAAGATCTGACCAGCTAAATCTTACCAATACCACTTGCAACGGCTATGATTCGTACGGTTGATGTATTAAGCATGTTCGTGCCTTGTTTATTTCAGTACTTCACACTGTGTGATGTTCAAATATTACCGTGTCAAGCTCAATTTCACTAATACCAACAACAAATTTATAATACATGACTCAGGATATCACTAAAGATGCTGCCCATTTGCTATTTTTTGTGGATGCTAACCCTATTGTACTTAACATGCTTGTCCATGTACTTATGCAGGGTCATAACGGCCGATGATGTTGTTAGCCGTCGAGGTTAGCTGCATCTCATGTCTTACAGTATTTCACATCATTTGTGCAATTGTAGTTTAATTTCTACAATTTACTGGTTGCCTGTAGGTACACATGTTTGTGGCACTGATCCATGCTTCGACCCGGAGGAACAGCTCGCCTTCGATGCCGCTGACTTTGGGCAGGCTATGGCCAAGATGAAGTGCCCCAACAACTACCTCTCAGGACATACCAAGTATGTACTCACTAGTTCAATCTTACAAATACCAGTTGCAATTAATGGGTATGTTTTGTACGGTCGATGTATTAAGCATGTTCTAGTAAACAGGCCTAACACATTTTAGCTACTTTCCCTACCTTTTTATAGACATCTGGGCCATTCTCTGCTCCGGCAGCACTTGCCTTGTGATGTTTAACTATGACAAATGCATTTTTATAAGTACCGGTTTCAATGGCTATTAAGCATGTTGCAATTAGCAGTTGAATCCATTTTTAAATAGTTGTATTTCAATGGCTACAAACTTACAAAACATGACTTAGGATGTTGTTAAGCCTGTTGCAATTAACAATTGTATCCATTTTTAATTTATCCCTTTGCTACCATGCTACTCTCCGCAATGAATATATACTAGAGATGCTGCCCATTTGCTATTTTTGGTGGATGCTAATCCTGTTGTACTTAACATGCATGTCCATGTACTTACGTAGGGTCATAATGGCCGATGCTGTTGTTTACCATCGAGGTTAGCTGCAACCCATGTCTTACAATATTTCACATCATTTGTGCAATTGCAGTTTAACTTCTACCATTTACTTGTTTCCTGTAGGTACACATGCCAGTGGCACTGATCCATGCTTCGACCTGGAGGAACATCTCGCCTCCGCCGCCGCTAACTTTGGGCAGGCTCTGGCCAAGATGAAATGCCCCAACAAGTACCTCTCAGGACTTACCAAGTATGTACTCACCAGTTCAATCTTACCAATACCAGTTGCAATTAATGGTTATGTTTTGTACGGTCGATGTATTAAGCATGTTGTAGTAAACGTTCCTAACACATTTTAGCTATTTTCCCTACCTTTTTATAGACAACTGGGCCATTATCTGCTCTGGCAGCACCTTCCTTGTGATGTTTAACTCTGCCAATTGCATTTTTATCAGTACCGGTTTCAATGGCCATTAAGCCTGTTGCAATTAACAGTTGTATCCATTTTTAAAGAGTGTTATTTCAATGGATACAAACTTACAAAACATGAATTAGGATGTTGTGAAGCCTGTTGCAATTAACAGTTATATCCATTTTTAATCCGTCCCTTTGCTACCATACTACTCTTTCGCAATGAAGATATCTCTACAAATGTTGCCGTTTTATTACCATTTGCTATTTTTGGTGGATGTTAACCCTGTTGTAGTTAACATTGTGTTTCCATATACTTACACAAGGCTACAATTGGCAACGCTGTTGTTTACCGTTGAGGTTAGCTACATCCTGTGTCTTATACACCATCTATTCCTAAATATAATATTTTTAGAGATTTCAATATAGACTACATAAGGAGCAAAATGAGTGAATCTAGATTCTAATCTAAACTATATCTATAATTCTATATACATCCATTTAGCTTCTAACATACAACTCTAAAAAAATACTTGTACTTAGGAACAACGGTAGTTGTATTTTACATCATTTGTGCAATCTTAGTTTAGCTTCTAACATTTACTGGTTGCTTGTAGGTACATATATGAGCGGCACTGATCCACGCTTCGATCCCTTTTGCATATGGGGAAATGAGATATTCATGAACAAGCGTCAAGTGCAGAAACTAAGAAATATTATTAGGCAAAAGAAACGGGTGATTGGAATTAAGCTCTTTATTTACATTTTGTCCAAGACAACAGTGAACTTTAGGATGGTAAGTAATGTGTTGCCTTTTCCCTGCCCACAACAAGTTACTCTATTAGACCTAAGTATCTGATATTTTTCTCTTTTTAGTGGTTTCCGAAGCTATTTACTTATGATTACCCTGCAAACTACATGACTGAAGTGGAGGCAACTAAGGTTAAAGTATATAATTCATGCTACCATGATAATGCTCTAGAAGTCTTCCTGAAGGTGGTGAAGGATGGGCGGGCGATCATCAAAAGGGGTTGGACAAAAGTGGTTTGTGCCTATGGCATGCAGGAAGGCACATTATGGGCATTCCCCTTCTTCAAGATTTTGGTCACCAATTTCTTATGTGTTTTCTCTATGAGCCTGCATAGGTGGAGACACATGTAACATCCCAAAATTCTAAATTTTGGAATGTTATATTAAATAAATAGTTTTGATTGATTGTGGTGTGGTTGCTTGTGTGAAATTGAGTGAAATTTGAAACTTTTTGAAAGTTGAATGAGAGGGAATGAAATGACTTTCCCAAACATTCACCTTGCATTTATGATCTCCATGAATTCATATTCATTTCATCACAAAACCCTAGAGTGAAGATGATATGACTTCTTCCATTTAAATAAATGAAAAAGGGTTTTGATAAGATTTGAATTCCATTTGGAAATATTTCAAATTCGGAAACTTTATGCAACTCAATGAGTTCATGAGAAAAGAAAAATGACTTCTTCAAATGCTAAGAAAGAGAGTTGGAAGTTTCAAAGAATCAAATTGAAAGTCTCTTTGAAGTTATTTTGAAACCCACTTTCAATTTGGTGTTATTTGGTTTTTATTCAAATTATTTTTCTCCAAACATAAAATATATGTAAAATAGGGTAAAATGATTCCCTATTGTAGAAAAATAGAGAAAAATGAGTTTGAAATCATTTTGGTATTTTTTTAAAAAATTATTTGGTTTTTAAATGAACCACTACTACTGTTCGCTTTATTTAAATTTTTGTGGAATTTATTTGTCGCTAAAAAAATGTTCATCCTTAGGAAATCATTTTCTAAATTTTTTGATATATAATATGCCTATGTATAATTTTATTTTTATTTTCTTATTTACTTTTTCCTTTTCTGTTTCTATTTAAAAAAACTATGCATGCGCCTGGAACTAATTGTCGCCCACGTGCGCAGCATAGTGGCATCGGGCGCCCCATCATTTTTTTCCTTCTCTCCTATATGGGCCAGGCCCAACGGGCCATATTCTTTCCCCGGATTTTTTTTCACAAATGTTTTTTTCAGTTGACCGAATCAAAGAAAAACTGCAGCTGCAGTGTACGCGCGCGGCCGGCCGGAGGATGCCATTTAGCCCATGGCGCACCTTTCCCCTCTCTTTCTTTCCCTTTCATCTACATTTAGTCCCACATTGCCTAGCCTTTGATCTCTAAGCCTCTTTTTCACCTATAAATATAGACCCATAGAGCCTTCAAAAATCATTCGATTCGGATTAAATCAATATTTTGGTTTGACTAGATTCACTAAAGAAAAATATATTTATCCTCTCCGGCGGGACATCTGAAAGTTGTCTCCTCTATCCGAAGTCGTCTTTTCTCTACCTTATAAAGGTATCTTTCTTCTATTTTTTATATACTTTCATAGCTTATTATTTTTAGACTATTATATGATAGAATAATTAGATTATCAATTCATCTATGTATTTATACATTAGACCTAGAATTCTTTTAGCCGTAACTATTTCTCTTCCGTAAAATAGCTTAGCCCTGATTTTTCAAATAGCCATGACTTTTTACTCGTTCATCCAAATTAGATAAAACCGACGCCTACATTTTTGTCTTGATTCCACCTATCTAGTGAATCTATCAAATAAACTTTTTGCAACTTTCAAATTTCGAAATTTATTTAGATTCAGATTCAAACTTCTTTTGATCATATCTTTTTATCTTTAGCCCCACTCCGATGAACCCAACTGCATAGGATTCGTATTGAAGTAATCTTTCCGTTTGCACAATTAGTGTCATCTTTCCAACATATAATTTCGATTATAGTTAGATTACTCTGCTAGTCCACAAAGAGTTATCACACAACATTCTAAGCAGATTTAATGCTATGTTGAATTACTTGTATCTTTTGATCCGTTATTTCCAATCTAGTAATTCTTCTTCCTACATGTTCCTATTGACTTCCTATATCCAGTAGCATCATTAGTTTTGGAACCTTTCAAACTATTCGAAACTTCATTTGATCATATCTTGTAAACAGTAGCGCATTTTCAATTGATTCCTTATTGCAATTGAATCCCTAGACGTAATCTATCATCTGGAGCCATCATCACACTTTCTCACCAAATTAGTATCTGATCTTGCAAAATTATTTGATTCGGTTCTTTTGGAGTTTTTGCGATCTTCCTTTGCATTTTTGTGGGTCTTTGAGTGATTGCTTGTGTGTGGCTATAATTGATTGCTTACAATAGATTGATTGGAGTGTGACGAGTAGAACTATCAGAAATTATGAACGCGAAGAATCTTCATCAACAGTACAAGGCAAGTTACACTTTGATCATACCCCTTTATTAGCCAGTTTTTATGCATTAGTTTCAATCCTCAAACATTGCATGAGTAGGATTTGGAACATGTGGTTATTTCTATGTAGTTCATGAGGTAGGAATCTATTACTTTGATCACCCAGGGAATATATGTTATGCTCATAATGGTTAGCCATGCTCGTAGACGGGGATTGGTATGTGAGAATCATGCAAGTTGTGAGAGAAAATATCTAAGGGAAACTTAAGGTGGCTACTTTAATACACATCTGGGTGGATTGGTTGTGGGCACCTGGGGAATCCAGTGTTGTCCTTGGAGATCCCGGGGTACCCGTGTGATCATCCTATGGAATGCCACCCAGACTCAAAAGGGATCATAAGATTATTCATGCTAGAAACTTCCATGTGCAGCCACAAGCCATTATGGGCTCTAGCATAGTTAAGTAAGTTGTGGTAAACCTCTCCATGATAGGCTAGTAGATGTAGGGGGATTGTAGGTGTACCGGCCTATCTATCGGTTAAGGGGACCTCTTCGGAAAGACTATGTCTCGATTGTTGGGGAACGTAGTAATTTCAAAAAAATTCCAACACACACGCAAGATCATAGTGATGCATAGCAACGAGAGGGGAGAGTTTCGTCCACATACCCTCGTAGACCGTAAGCGGTAGCATTTTGAGAAAGTGGTTGATGTAGTCGTACGTCTTAACGATCCGACCGGTCCAAGTACCGAACGTACGACACCTCCGAGTTCAGCACACGTTCAGTTCGGTGACGTCCCACGAGCTCCGATCCAGCAGGGCTTCGAGGGAGAGTTCCTTCAGCACGATGGCGTGATGATGGTGATGATGATGCTACCAACGCAGGGCTTCGCCTACGATATGACCAAGGTGGATTATGGTGGAGGGGGCACCGGACACGGCTAAAAGATCAACTGATCAACTTGTGTGTCTATGGGGAGCCCCCTGGACATGTATATAAAGGACGGAGGAGGAGGAGGCCGTCCCTAGAGGGGGCGCGCCAAGTGTGGGGAGTCCTACTAGGACTCCCAAGTCCTAGTAGGATTCCCCTTTTCCTTTCCGGAATAGGAGAGAAGAAAAAAGGAAAGAGAGAGGGAGTAGGAAAGGGCAAGGGGGGCGCCGCCCCCTTTCCCCAAGTCCAATTCGGACCAATGGGGGGGCGCCTCCTTCCCTTTGGCCTGCCTCCTCTATTCCCGTATGGCCCAATAAGGCCCAATACTTCTCCCGACAAATTCCCGTAACTCTCTGGTACTCCGAAAAATACCCGAATCACTCAGAACCTTTCCGATGTCCGAATATAGCCTTCCAATATATCGATCTTTACGTCTCGACCATTTCGAGACTCCTCGTCATGTCCCTGATCTCATCAGGGACTTCGAACAAACTTCGGTCATCAAATCACATAACTCATAATACAAATCGTCACAGAATGTTAAGCGTGCGGACCCTACGGGTTCGAGAACTATGTAGACATGACCGAGACTCATCTCCGGTCAATAAACAATAGCAGAACCTGGATGCTCATATTGGTTTCTACATATTCTACGAAGATCTTTATCGGTCAAACCGCATAACAACATAAGTTGTTCCCTTTGTCATTGGTATGTTACTTGCCTGAGATTCGATCGTCGGTATCTCAATACCTAGTTCAATCTCGTTACCTGCAAGTCTCTTTACTCATTCGTAATGATACATCCCATAACCAACTCATTAGCTACATTCCTTGCAAGGCTTATAGTGATGTACATTACCCAGAGGGTCCAGAGATACCTCTCCGACAATCGGAGTGACATGTCCTAATCTTGATCCATGCCAACTCAACAAACACCATCGGAGACACCTGTAGAGCACCTTTATAATCACCCAGTTACATTGTGATGTTTGGTACCACACAAAGTGTTCCTCCGGTATTCGGGAGTTGCATGATCTCATAGTCATAGGAACATGTATAGTTATGGAGAAAGCAATAGCAACAAACTAATCTATCATTGTGCTAAGCTAATGGATGGGTCAAGTAAATCACATCATTCTCTAATGATGTGATCCCATTAATAAAATGACAACTCATGTCTATGGTTACGAAGCATAACCATCATTGATTCAACGAGCTAGCCAAGTAGAGGCAAACTAGTGACACTCTGTTTGTCTATGTATTCACGCATGTACTATGTTTCCGGTTAAAACAATTCTGGCATGAATAATAAACTTTATCATGATATAAGGAAATATAAATAACAACTTTATTATTGCCTTTACTGCATATTTCCTTCAGTCTCCCACTTGCACTAGAGTCAATAATCTAGTTCACATCGTCATGTGATTTAACACCAATAGTTCACATCTTTATGTGATTAGTTCACATCTCCATGTGACTAACACCCGAAGGGTTTACTAGAGTCAACAATCTACTCCATCCGTCTCATAATATAAGAACGTTTTTACACTAGTCCGGTGTAAAAAATGTTCTTATATTATGGGACGGAGGGTTCATATCGCTATGTGATTAACACCCAAAGAGTGATCATGTTTTGCTTGTGAGAGAAATTTAGTCAACGGGTCTGCCACATTCAAAGCCGTATGTATTTTGCAAATTTTCTATGTCTACAATGCTTTGCACAGAGCTACTCTTAGCTAATTGCTCCCACTTTCAATATGTATCTAGATCGAGACTTAGAGTCATCCAGATCGGTGTTAAAGCTTGCATTGACTCTTTACGACGAACTCTTTGTCACCTCCCTAACTGAGAAACATTTCCTTATTCCACTAAGGATATTTTTGACCGCTGTCCAGTGATCCACTCCTGGATCACTATTGTACCCTCTTGCCAAACCTATGGTGAGGTACACAATAGGTCTGGTACACAACATAGCATACGTTATACAACCTATGACTGAGGCATAGGGAATGAATTTTCATTCTCTTTCTATTTTTTGCCATGGTCGGGTTTTGAGTCTTTACTCAACTTCACACCTTGCAACACAGGCAAGAACTCTTTCTTTGACTTTTCCATTTTGAACTACTTCAAAATCTTGTCAAGGTATGAACTCATTGAAAATATATCATGCATCTTGATCTATCTCTATAGATCTTGATACTCAATATGTAAGTAGCTTCATCGAGGTCTTTCTTTGAAAAACTCTTTTCAAACACTCCTTTATGCTTTCTAGAAAATTCTACATCATTTCCGATCAACAATATGTCATTCACATGTACTTATCAAAAATGATGTAGTGCTCCCATTCACTTTCTTGTAAATACAGACTTCACCGCAAGTCTGTATAAAACCATATGCTTTGATCACTTTATCAACGCATATATTCCAACTCCTAGATGCTTGCAGCAGTCCATAGATGGATCGCTGGATCTTGCTCACTTTGTTACCACCTTTAGGATCGTCAAAACCTACTGGTTGCATTATATACAACTCTTCTTTAAGAAATCCATTAAGGAATGCAGTTTTGACATCCATTTGCCAGATTTCATAAAATGCGGCAACTACTAACATGATTCGGACAGACTTTTAAGCATCGATACGAGTGAGAAAATCTCATCGTAGTCAACACCTTGAACTTGTCGAAAACATTTTGCGACAATTCGAGCTTTGTAGATAGTAATGCTACTATCAGCACCCATCTTCCTCTTGAAGATCCATTTATTCTCAATGACTTACCGATCATCGGGCAAGTCAATCAAAGTCCATACTTTGTTCTCATACATGGATCCCATCTCAGATTTCGTAGGTTCGTCATGGTCTAGTAACATGACTTCCAGAAAGGATTACCATACCACTCTGGTGCGGACCATACTCTGGTTGACCTACGAGGTTCGGTAATAACTTGATCTGAAGTTTCATGATCATCATCATTAGCTTCCTCACTAATTGGCGTAGGAATCACTAGAACTGATTTCTGCGATGAACTACTTTCCAATTTGGGAGAAGGTACAATTACCTCATCAAGTTCTACTTTCCTCCCACTCCTTTCGAGAGAAACTCCTTCTCTTGAAAGGATCCACTTTTAGCAACAAAGATCTTGCCTTCGGACATGTGATAGAAGGTGTACCCACCAGTTTCCTTTGGGTATTCTATGAAGACACATTTTTCCGATTTGGGTTCGAGTTCATTAGGTTGAAACTTTTTCACAGAAGCATCGCAGCCCCAAACTTTAAGAAACGACAGATTAGGTTTCTAGCCAAACCACAGTTCATATGGTGTCGTCTCAACGGATTTAGATGGTACCCTATTTAACATGAATGCAGCTGTCTCTAATGCATAACCCCAACATGATAGTGATAAATCGGTAAGAGACATCATAGTTCTCCTTGATGTTCTCTCTCTTTGATTCTCAATACAAAGTTCTCCTCGATGTTCTTGGAGATCTATTCGATGTAATACTCTTTTGCGGTGTGTTTGCCGAGATCCGATGAATTGTGGATTTATGATCAAGATTATCTATGAATATTATTTGGTTCTTCTCTGAATTCTTATATGCACGATTTGTTATCTTTGCCAGTCTCTTCGAATTATCTGTTTAGTTTGGCCTACTAGATTGATCTTTCTTGCAATGGGAGAAGTGCTTAGCTTTGGGTTCAATCTTGCGGTGTCCTTTCCTAGTGACAGTAGAGGCAGCAAGGAACATATTGTATTGCTACCATCGAGGATAAAAATATGGGGTTTATATCATATTGCTTGAGTTTATCCCTCTACATCATGTCATCTTGCCTAATGCGTTACTCTGTTCTTATGAACTTCATACTCTAGATGCATGCTGGATAGCAGTCGATGTGTGGAGTAATAGTAGTAGATGTAGAATCATTTCGATATACTTGACACGGACGTGATGACTAGAATCATAATCATTGCCTAGATATTCCCATAACTATGCGCTCTTCTATCAATTGCTTGGCAGTAATTTGTTCACCTGGCGTAATTTATGCTATCTCGAGAGAAGCCACTAGTGAAACCTATGGCCCCCGGGTCTCTTTCTTATAATATTGCGTCTCTTTTATTTACATCGCATCTCGGTTTATTATTTTGCAATCTTTACTTTCCAATATATACAACAAAACTACCAAAAATATATATCTTATTATCTTTATCAGATCTAACTTTTGCAAGTGGTCGTGTTGGTTGCAAGGTTCTTGATTGTTTGTGCAGGTACTAGGTGACTTGAGCATTGTCTCCTACTGGATTGATACCTTGGTTCTCAAAACTGAGGGAAATACTTACGCTACTTTGCTACATCACCCTTTCCTCTTCAAGGGAAAACCAACGCACGCTCAAGAGGTAGCACTTTGTAAAGTGTATAAACAAATCATGATTTGCCGTGTCCCCGGTTATGGACATTTCGAGTATCTGGTATTTGAATTATTGGTTGATCTCATCACTCTATTTAATGAACTTATTGGGTTATTAATGATTTGGTGATTTTGGGATTGAGTTGGGGTTACCTTCTCAATATGGGTAATTTAACTTAGTAGTAAATAAAATTTATCCCTTTGTTGTAGGGAAAAATTAGCTTTATGCAAAATTTAAACTGAGAGCCTCCACGAGCCAAATATGCATATAGAGATAGACAATTCTCATTATTACTCTATGGTGTGAAATTGCCAATACATTCAATGTACTGACCTATATGGCTACAACATCTCATGTTGCAGGAATTATCTGACGAGTAAGTGATACATTAGGGTTGCGATGTTTACACTTAACTTTTGTCGTTGGTGTTGTTGGGACTCCACAACCTTATTGTTACTTCCTCTATTTGAATTGAGGTAATAGTATTTACGTTACTTTATACATGTGATTTACCTTTGTTATAAATCCTTGAGTATTGTGTGTGTCAGCATACCGATCTAGGGATGACACTTAAGCACAGAGACTTGATCCATTCAGGTCGGGTCGCTACAACACAATACTGGTGGTCGTAGGAATGTCACTTTGGTTAGTGCAACTGTCGCCACCATGATCATAGCTTTGGAGATTTGGCAGAAGAAGAAGAATTTATTTTTGAAGAAGTACTCCGGCATTTGGATGAAGTGATGCAAACGGAAAAATGGACTCGTCAAATACAACATCATGAGAGATATACACTCTGTCAGTAGAAACATCTAGGCATTTAACTCCTTTGTGGATTGAACTGTATCCGAGAAATACACATTTCTTTTAATGAAAAGCGAGTTTACGAGTATTGTATGGTCTAAGGTTGGGCCAACAAGCAAAATGATATGTCTCAAATGTGTCTACTTTTCCAAACATGTGTGCTACTGTTTTGGACTCTAATTTTCATGATTTGAATGAAACTAACCCGGACTGACGTTGTCTTCAGCAGAACTACCATGGTGTTAATTTTTGTGCAGAAATAAAAGTTCCCAGTGAAGGAAATATGCCCTAGAGGCAATAATAAAGTTTTTATTTATATTTCCTTATGTCATGATAAATGTTTATTATTCATGCTAGAATTGTATTAAACGGAAACTTAGTACATGTGTGAATACATAGACAAACAGAGTGTCACTGGTATGCCTCTAGTTGACTAGCTCGTTAATCAAAGATGGTTAAGTTTCCTAGCCATGGACAAAGAGTTTTCATTTGATAAACGGGATCACATCATTAGAGAATGATGTGATTGACTTGACCCATTCGTTAGCTTAGCACTATGATCGTTTGTTTATTGCCATTGCTTTCTCCATAACTTATACATGTTCCTATAACTATGAGATTATGTAACTCCCAAATACCAGAGGAACACTTAGTGTGCTATCAAACATCACAACGTAACTGGGTGACTATAAAGATGCTCTAAAGGTGTCTCCTATGGTGCTTGTTGAGTTGGCATAGATCGAGATTAGGATTTGTCACTCCGTGTATCGGAGAGGTATCTCTCGGCCCTCTTAGTAATGCACATCACTATAAGCCTTGAAAGCAATGTGACTAATGACTTAGTTACGGGATGTAGCATTACAGAACGAGTAAAGAGACTTGCCGGTAACGAGATTGAACTAGGTATGATGATACGGATGATCGAATCTCGGGCAAGTAACATACCAATGACAAAGGGAACAACGTATGTTGTTATGCGGTTTGACTGATAAAGATCTTCGTAAAATATGTAGGAACCAATATGAGCATCCAGGTTCTGCTATTGGTTATTGACCGGAGATGGTTCTCGGTCATGTCTACATAGTTCTTGAAGCCGTAGGGTCCGCACGCTTAACGTTCGATGATGCTATGTATTGTGAGTTATGTGATTTGATGCACCGAAGGTAGTTTAGAGTCCCGGATGTGATCACGTACATGATGAGGAGTCTCGAAATGGTCGAGACATAAAGATTGATATATTGGAGGGCTATATTCGGACACTGAAAGTGTTCCACGTGGTTTCGGGTAAAACCGGAGTGCCGAAGGTTTACCGGAACCCCCTCGGGGAACTAATGGGTCTAGATGGGCCTTAGTGGAGAGAGAGAGGGGCGTCCAGGGCAGGCCACGCGCCCCCTCCCCCTTGAGTCTGAATTGGACTAGGAAGAGGGGGTGGCGCCCCCCTTTTCCTTCCCCTCTCCCACTCCTTCCCTCCCCCTCCTAGTAGGACTAGCAAAGGATGAATCCTACTACTACTAGGAGGAGGATTCATCCTCTCCTTGGGTGCCTCAAGGGCCGGCCGGCCTCCCCCCTTGCTCCTTTATATACGGGGGTAGGGGGGCACCCTAGAACACACAAGTTGACATTGTTTAGCCATGTGCGGTGCCCCCTCCACCATAATCCACCTTGGTCATATCGCTGCAATGCTTAGGTGAAACCATGCGCCGGTAGCTTCATCATCATCTTCATCATGCCTTCATGCTGACGAAACTCTCCCTCGACACTCAGCTGGATCTAGAGTTTGCGGGACGTCACAGAGCTGAACGTGTGCATATCGCGGAGGTGCCGTACCTTCGGTACTAGGATCAGTCGGACCGTGAAGACGTATGACTACATCAACCGCTTTTTCATAATGCTTCCGCTTACATTCTACGAGGGTACATGGACAAGACTCTTCCCCTCTCGTTGCTCTTCATCACCTAGATAGATCTTGCGTGTGCGTATGATTTTTTTTGAAATTACTGCGTTCCCCAACACTTGGATTGGGCTGAAAATTTATAGAGATTTTTTCTAGAATATATATGAATTATTGGCGAAAATACCTACTGGAGGGGGCCAACATAGAGCCAAAAGCTTAGGTGGTGCCCCACCTAGGGTGGGCCCCCTTATCTTGTGGGTCCCACGAGCCCTTGTTTTCCCTAACTCCAACTCCATAAATATTATCCCATGAAGAAAAAAACAAAGAGAAGGAATCATCGCATTTATGATACGAAGCCGCCGCCACCTCCTATTCTTCGTCAGGAGGGCTGATCTGGAGTCCGTTCGGGGCTCCGAAGAGGGGGATTCATCACCATCGTCATCATCAACAATTGCATGATGCTCACCACCGGGAGTTAGCCTTTGTAGGCTTGCTGGATGGTGATGGGGTTGGATGAGATTTATCATGTAATCGGGTCAATTTGTTAGGGCTTGATGCCTAGTATCCACTATATTCAGATATTGATGTTTCTATAACTTTGCTATGCCTAATGCTTGTCACTAGGACCTGAGTGCCATGATTTAAGATATGAATCTATTATGTTTTCATGAATATAATTGAGTTTATATCCTATCTTGCAAGTTGTATGTACCTATTAGGTGTTATGATCCGCAGACCCCAAGGAGACAATAATTGGGATTCACTCCAGTGATGACCACAGTATGAGCAGTTCATGTATTAATTTAATGTTATTTCTTTGTGCGAGTTCTCTATTAAAAGGAAGCCTTAATATCCCTTAGATTTTCTTATGGACCCCGCTGCCATGGAAGGTGACAGTGTCCTAGACTAGGGGGTACTCACCACATCGTCTCCCGGTCAGTAAGATTGGGCCGAGGATCCCCATGGCCGTATACTCATGGGCCAGTTCGGGCAGCTGCCACATACAAGGAAGATTCCACAAGACTTGGTGGTCAAGACAAGGACTCCTCCCCCACCGGTGTATTCGACTAGCACTCTTGTTACCCTAGGCCTCTGGTGCATTATATAAACTAGGGCCAGGCTAGTGGATAGATATACAACAATCCTACCATAGGCTAGCTTCTAGGGTTTAGCCCCTACGATCTCGTGGTAGATCAACTCTTGTAATACTCATATCATCAAGAACAATCAAGCAGGACGTAGGGTATAACCTCCATCAAGAGGGCCCGAACCTGGGTAAACATCATGTCCTCTGCCTCCTGTTACCATCCGCCTTAGACGAACAGTTTGGGACCCCCTACCCGAGATCCACCGCTTTTGACACCGACATTGGTGCTTTCATTTATTTCTGCTGTGTGATCGGCAAAAGGATCGATGGCTCGTCTGCAGGTCAACTATGATGCCGGCATCTTCGTCGCCGGCTCGACTGGTCACGTTGGCTTGACCGAGGACCATGCTCCATCTCCGATCGTCATGTTCATACGAGGGCCTTCATCAACATCAACTCCAATCTCTATCAAGATCATGGAGGAATCATCCATGGAGCTCGGGGGCTCAACGTCAACATTGCACTCGGGCGACCATGCTGTTTTTCTGAACAGCAAACTTGTATCCACTGCCACCACCTCTTAGAGCATCGCTTTGATGATCCCTTTGGTGGAATTGTGCGAAATTAAGTCTACAACAAACATGCAAAATTTCTTTGAGTTCCGATGGAGGAATCTCCGGCAATCTACGATATACCAGAGCCCTGTCAAATCTGGATGCGAATCTGGACAAATTTAGGGCGTGGTCTCCAGCACCTAGCTCGGAAGTCTTTTGGAAGATCCAACCGTTGATCAGCTGACCAGTCCGGCAATACTGCTCCATGGCTACCGACCTACGCTAGACACGTCATCGCCTTTTGAGCCGACCTCAACTTCTTCGGATCATCATCTCGGCGAGCGAAGAAGAGTTCGGAATCACCAAGGATAAATCATCACCAACATCGCCGCCCCATGGAGTACACGGAGCGGGAACACAGGCATCGCCGCATGATCACTTCATCAAACCGGCATTGACCGCGTCACAAGTTTTGACCTGCGTCGGCATGGCCGCACTGTTGCTTCTTGAAGCCGATGTCCATCACGCCGAACTGCTTCAACACCTTGGCTGACACGGCAGCTGCAATGTCTCCTTACCGACCTGCTCCGTCTCCTCGGCTAGACCGAGGGCTTCACCATCTCTTCATCAACTTACTTCGGAGACTTCGGCGTCACCAGCCGACCAGCTTCATCTCATTAGCTGGACCACGGGCTTTTCCTTGGCGGGCCAACCATTGCTAGCATCGCCATGCCACCGCTTCATCACCCATCAGGCAATGGGTGTGTGGATCGAGCCCCAATTTTGGGAGTAACCTTTCTCCAGATTGCTACAACAGATAAACCAGGTGTTATTAATCCAAGTATTTTTCTTGCTCGGGTTTATTTTTCCCAAGGAATTATTACTCCGGTTTGTTTCATCATCTATACACAGGTCTATCAAATGGTGGCCGCATTAACAACAGCTGCATGGTGGTTCGGTCAGTTTTTGTATATAGTTCAGCGAATGCCGCATCTGGAACTCAAACCGGCCTGCGAATTCGGGCTTGGCCACGCCTTCACCGCGTCACGCCGACGCCCTGCATTGACATGACTTCGGCGCCAGGCCACATCTCTTTCATTAAATTATTTTTGTGAAAAGCAATTATCCTTTTTGGACTGCACTATTTTATGTGTGTAGGTGATCGACTTCGACTGCGTCACGTGGTCTCTTCGGCAAGCCAACGTCGTCGTCCCAATCGGCGTAAATTGGCTCGCGTGATCACCTTGTTGGTTGTATTGCCATACCAACATGTTCGGTTGCCTCAGGGACTTCGGCATCGCCGAGAGAGCTCTACCTCATCGAGTGTTCGGCGCATAGGCCATATTTCTTTTATTACTCACTTTGCATAAATTATTGATTATGCAACATTTTTTATTATTATTCCTATTATCTCCGGCTTGTAGTATTTTTTGTGCGCAGGTAGATAATCCGGGCAGCGCTGTCACCGTGGCGTACCGACGTACCATGTCACCCCGGCTGAGCGGGGGCTTCGTCATGACTTCATTAACACATGCTGGGGGCTTCAGCGTCATATTGCCGGCCTGCTCCGTCGCCGCGGTCGGACTGGGGTTTTCACCACGCCCATCGACTATGCTGTGTCACCACTTCATCAAGCCATGTTCTTTACTCGGACATCTCGGGACCGGCTTGGGGGCTGGGATCTCGTCCCGCCACAATCTCGCCCCGCGTCATCAACATCGAGCACATTAACCAGCTAAGTCGCTTTCATGCTCAAAACTTCCAGTTTTAAATTTTGTTCGGTTCGACCAAGCATTATACTTTTCACCACAAAGTTGTTTGTGACAAA
This sequence comes from Triticum dicoccoides, assembly GCF_002162155.2. Classification (NCBI taxonomy): domain Eukaryota; kingdom Viridiplantae; phylum Streptophyta; class Magnoliopsida; order Poales; family Poaceae; genus Triticum; species Triticum dicoccoides. The sequence goes on along the minus strand of NC_041392.1, from coordinate 315,040,504 downwards.
GTTCCTTGTCAAACCTTTGTTTGCGACTCACATATTCAAATACCCCATTTATTTGGGGGCTCCCTTGATGGAGCTTTTCCTCTTGCAGATGATTATACTTGTACGGCTTCGTTCCTTGTTCGTGTATTACGCCACAATATGCACCATATTGACCTAAGCAATTTGCAAGCTGGGTTGCCTCGCTCCTGTGTTTACCCCTACGTCCCCGATTGTTCGGCTAGGGAGTAAAGGGAGCACCTCTGCGATTGTCATGACCGGGTCATCCGAGCTCTGAACTTAGACTGGGTGAAGCCGAAAGCTAGCGCTCTTATTGTTTTCAATCATGGTCGGCACACAACGGAACTCATGAGTACAAAAAATATATTGCACAAGTCTCATAGTAATAATGAGCACCGAAGAAAGGTATCGGTGGGGGTACTATTTTCTTTGAAGATGCTTCTTACACTTCGTTAGTAATATAGCATAAGTTCCCTAGGCACACTTTGTCTGTTACAGCCTTATGGCCTAATTGCCTGGTCATTGAAAACACCGTCGATACTCTCGACAGGTGGAGTACATGACACTTTTCGGCCCTTGGCCGAAGAAGGAGAAGCCGAAGGTCGGTTAAGACGCGCTTAAAGTTTGGGTGAACACATATATGATATAAGTACTTCGGTACATACAGTCATTATACATAATATTCTTTTACCCAAGTCACTTGGGGGATCTTAAAATTTATATATGAGCTGTAAATGTGTTTTCTTCTCGGTCGTTGTCAAAACATGACAGAAGCACAATTTATTTTTTCTTTCTCTTCCAATTTTCGGATTGGCACCGAACACTTGATCTTGTTCAGACGTCATGTTTTACTGACGTTTTTTGGTTTTCCAAGCTTTTGGCACTTTTAAACTATTTGTGTGTTTTCAGCACAAGTCTCGTAGTGCAACGTCGGACACCTTTAGAGATTCGGCAAAAACATTCTCGGATATTGCTATATATGCATCGGTTTTGAATTGTGTCTTTGGTCAATAGTTGGGTTGCCTGGCTCCTGCGCTTGCCTCCTGCGTTCCGCTTTGTTCGGCTAGGTGTGCAAAGGGAGAAACACTGCGATTGTGCTTCCAGCTCACATGGTTAAACACCTCAGTGGAGAAAGCCAAAAACTGACTGTCACAATAAGCGTAAACTGGTCAGCGATCCGATGACTGTGTTAAATGATGGGCCATTCATAACATTGGCCGAAGTGTTTACGGCTTGACCTCAACTGTCGCCGAACACTATCGGGGGCTAGTAACTAGCCTCCCAAACTAAATCCTCAATATTTTTCTCTTACATTAGAGCTGAGCTTTCATGATCATGCTTAGCATGACAACCCAAAGAAAGGAACCGATAGCGGGACTATTTTCTTTGGAAGTCATTTCTTATGTTAAACATTAATATAACATATCTCTCTGCGTACCTTTGTTTATAAAACCGTATGGCCAGATTGCCTTGTTTGTCATAAATCTTTGCCCTCATAAAGGCTTTATAAAGTAGGACAAACACTCCTCGGCGACTGGCCGAGGAGGTGGAAGCCGATGGTCGGTCAACAAAGTTGTGTACAATGCGGATCTGAGCATTAATGACGTAAAGTACTTGGATACATAGAGTCATTACACATAATTTGTGATTTTACTATGGGTATCGATACTTAATTCGGCCACCCGTACCCGCATTAAGGCTCGGGGGCTACTTGGCTTCGGGCTTATTATCTACAAATATTAAAGAGTCACACCGATCCCCTGATCTAGTGTTGCCACCCGACCAGCGTGTCAGGGGCTACTGCATTGCCTGTCCAATGCATAAAATTTAAGTGCAATATAGTTTCCGAGGAGATTTTGATCCTAAAGTTGGTCGGCCACACCCAACCTGAGTCTCGAGGACTGAGCATGCCGCTTTGTGTGTCCCGAAGTATTCTGCCGAGCTAGGACTTGATCCTCAGGCCGATTTTGCAAATCAACCCCAGTCTCAGCAGCTACTGGGATCAGCGGTCTTATGTCATTCTTCAGGTGCATCTTGGGTTTTAGACCGATACACACCTTGAGGGCTACTGGCTATATATCCCGGTAGAGAATAAATTGCACCAATCAAAAATATTGACAAAAAATCGGCCTGCAGTCGGGTTGGTGCACCACCTCGGAAGCAGTCCGACATAAAGCTCGGGCGCTAGTGGCTGGCTCCATAGAGGGCATTTCCGGCATTAAGCTCGGCTAAACTCCTTCAACTTTTTTGAACCAAGGTGATCTGACACCTCGGATATAGTCCGGCATTGGAGCCCAGATAAATTCCGGCATTGGAGTTTGGACATAGTCCGGCATTGGAGCTCGGATACATTTCGGCGTTGGAGCTCGGAAAGCGGTCCGACATTGGTGCTCGGCTGCAAAAGATACCTCGAATGCAGTCCAGCATTGGAGCTCGGACGCAAGAGGACGCTGCCGCCCAGGAACAACTTCAAACCCGAGGTGTGGCATGAAAATAACAAGGCATTGATAAAGGCCGAAGACTTAAAGGGCTCCTCGGATACCCGACGTGTGAGATCTTCAGATTTAGCTCAGCAATCCTCAAGATAGAAGATGGGAAGATTTGTTGAACCAGTTTTCAAGACCGACGACCGAAGACAAAGAAAAGTTCGGAAGAATCGAGGAGCGTCCCCAACTTGAAGACCGGTTCAGGGGGCTACTGACGGTGTCCTGAACAAGGGGGTACTCACCACGTCGTCTCCCGGTCAGTTAGATTGGGCCGAGGACCCCCATGGCCGTATACTCATGGGCCAGTTCGGACAGCTGCCGCATACAAGGAAGATTCCACAAGACTTGGTGGTCAAGACAAGGACTCCTCCCCCACCGGCGTATTCGGCTAGGACTCTTGTTATCCTAGGCCTCTGGTGTATTATATAAACCAAGCCAGGCTAGTGGATAGATATACAACAATCATACCATAGCCTAGCTTCTAGGGTTTAGCCTCTACGATCTCGTGGTAGATCAACTCTTGTAATACTCATATCATCAAGAACAATCAAGCAGGACGTAGGGTATTACCTCCATCAAGAGGGCCCGAACCTGGGTAAACATCATGTCCCCTGCCTCCTATTACCATCCGCCTTAGACGCACTGTTCGGGACCCCCTACCCGAGATCCGCCGGTTTTGACACCGATAGAAGGGTAGGACAAAAGATGTCATGCAAGTTCTTATTATAAGGGCACATGACTATATACGGAATACATGCCTACATGGAATTGATGAATTGGAGCTATTGTGTCTCGTTCTAGGTTGTGACTATTATATGATGAATGTCATCCAACACAACTATCTGTCGTTGATCCAATGCCTACGCTTTGGTCATATTGATCTTTGCTAAGTTACTACTGCTACTGCTGCTATTACAATCACTACAAAACTGCTACTATTACTGCTACTGTTGCCGCTACTATCAAAACTGTCAAACTACTGTGTTGATAAACACTTTTTGTAGAGATATTTATTTTCAAGGGGTGGTTGAATAGATAACTCAACTGCTAAGGCTCATAAATATTATTTGGCTCCCCTTGTGTTGAATCAATAAATTGTGGGAAATACTACCCTCAAAGAGTACCATGATTCCCTATATTTGTGGGTTATCAAGACCTTTTTCTGGCATCGTTGCTGGGGAGTATGGCTTATTTATTGAGTTCACTTGGGATTTATACATCCACTTATCACTATGAAGAATCTGAAGGACGCTAAACCCAAGATCGTGCCCTCAAAGACGAGGGGGAGTAAGGAACTGCCATCCCACTCCGCACTTGATTCACCTTACTGTTTTGAGTAGACTTGCGACACCACCACCTGTTATTCAATCTGATATGTCGTAGGTATTTAATGATGCTACTTATGCTATAAATGATACTTATGATAATGCTACTATTTTGCTTGATGAAACTGTGCCACTAGGTTAATTTCTTGATGAACAAATTGCTAAAGCTAAAGAATTTGAAAATGTTGAAACTACTCAAAATTATGATTCACTCATTATGCCTAGCTCCCCTACTATATTTGAATTTCCTGAAGTACCTGAGGGTTATGTTATGGATGGGGAGATTACTAGAGAATTTTCTTCTTGTAATGATAGGGAAGATCGTAAGAAATTATTGAGTAGGCTAAAAGAAAAGGCTATGATAAAGAGGGTGAAGTATGATCCTAAATTTGCTACTTCTCCTATCTTTGTTATTGATAAGGATTATGAATTCTCTGTTGGCCCTGAACTAGATTCTGATCCTTTTCATGGTTATGAATCTTAAACTATTGTGGCACATCTTAGTAAATTAAATGACATAGCCACTATGTTTGCCCAAGAGGAAAAAAATTCGCTATTACTATATTCTTAAGTTGTTTCCTTTCTCATTAAAGTGTGATGCTAAAGAATGGTTCAATACTCTTGCTCCTGGTTGTGTGCTTAGTCCCTTGGATATTATATATTACTTCTTTAAAAATATTTCCTTGCTCATTAAAAACAAGTTGCCTTTGAAGGAAATATGCCCTAGAGGCAATAATAAAGTTGTTATTTTATGTTTCCATATTCATGATAAAGGTTTAATATTCATACATTGGTACACGTCTGTGATATACAAATGGTTTTTAACCCCTTTCCGCGATGGTGTTCGGAACCGTCACCTAGTGAGTGTGGGCGATAGGGGGGTCCTTCCCACACGACCCTGAAACCGTCGGGGATATGCCCTCCTGGCACACACGCTCGGCAAAATGAGGTCGTGTGCGACCAGCGAGCACTCAAATACAGAAATATGTACAGTGGTGCTAAAAAAATAAAATTATATAGGCGAAATCGTTTCCGGTCCTAAGTACATCCCACAAAATCAGTCCCCGCTAAACGTTTTTGTTCGTATATACATTCCACACAGTCACTCTAAGGAAAATGTTTGCGCAAGGTGGCGTAACGCAAACAGTTTTTGAGAGAATGTCGTGTGTGATTGTTCATTGATCCAACACGGTTTATTCCTAGAAACTATGTGCATTGCCTAAGGTCATCGCCCACAGTGTTTTCTCAATAACCATTTGCAAGAGGAAAACCCAATTAGCAAGCTAATTGGACAATTAGCGGGCTAATTGCCCTATTATTAATAATCTGTTTACTAATCTAATTGACATTGATATTAAGCACATAATAATTCCATTTCCATATAAGGGAGCATGATTTCATAATTGAAATACATTGGAGTACAACATGATATAGCTTCAGCACTCAGCTACCCCATTACACAACTGCACCAATAGCAAGTTTCACATGCAACATCTAGAACCTTTCGAAATTAGCATCATAGATGGTACATAGAGAGATGCATCTCACCTGGAAAACTTTTGAAGCGAAAATGGTACATAGAGAGTTCATTTATGTTGAAGGTCTTTGCAACTTCAGGCCAGTGCCTGTGGATGATTGACCGTCCATCCTTCGACCTCTTCAGGAACACTTCAATATTGAACCGTGGGTGTTGTATGAAAACTTTCCTCGCCTCCTGACCACAGAGGTGGTTTGAGAGGTAATCATCAGTGAACCCTGAAAACAAGCATGTGCATAAATAGCTTCCCTATATTGGAAATGGGGCAAAGGAATAAAAAAAGGCAAGGTATAATATTTAGTACCATCTTGTAGACCTCAGTGCTTCCCATTGTTTCCCTGCAACACATATAAGGTAGTTAGTCATTAGGTTAAGGGTTCGCACGCTATCAATAACATATGATGATGATAAATAAGCACATTGCAGATTCATCAGATTAATTCAAGCCACATGGAAAACCCATTTATCCAAACCAAGCATGATTAAGAACTAGGAAATATAGCACTTGTATATGTTTCTCATGTATTAAGTGCAGCCAAATTCGATTTATTCCTCACATGGTATACAATAACAGAATGCAGCCACAACAGTTGAACATTGCATTGCATAATTGAACCAAGCAGTTAACTGAACACCACAACAAATGAACCAAATGTTAACTAAGCACCACATTGCACAATATAACATACTCCTAATAGAAGATCAGACAGTTAACCAAACCAAGCATGCTTAACAACATGGAAATATAGAAATTGTATTTGTTTCTCATGTATTTAGTACAACCACATTTGATTTATTTCTCACATGGTATACAATAACAGAATGCAGCCACAACAATTGAACATCACATTACAGAATTGAACCAAGCAGTTAACTAAACAACACAACAAATGAACCAAACGTTAACTGAGCAACACATTGCACAATATAACTTACTCATAATAGAAGATCAGACAGTTAACCAAACCAAGCATGCTTAAAAATTTGGAAATATTGCACCCTGAAGAATTGAACATCACAATTGCAGAATTGAACCAAGCAGTTAACTGAACACCACATAGCACAACATATAGAACATATGCACTTTAGCGGAAGATTGCATGATAAAAGTAGATAGCACAATTCACTAGAATTTGTCAAGGAAAAGCAGTAGCTAGCAAACTAAACATGGGTCCTTATAGTGAGCTAATTAGACAAGCTACTCCTCATTGTCGGAGATATCGATGACGATTGGTTCATTGGACATGCTAGAGGGCGAGGCCTCTGCATAGTGGGTGCCCTTGAAAATGGCTCTCGAGATGAGGTAAGCACATGCACGCTGAGAAAACACCTCGTAGTGATCATCGAAGGCACCGACGGTGGTCTCGAGAAAACGCCATGAACTGTCGTTTGAAGCAGCCAACCGCATCGCGGCGTCGGCGCGTGAGGCGTCAACGGTTGCCTCAACAACGAGGTTCTCCTCCAAGATCTGGGGGTCAGCATGAATGGCAGTCATCGCGACCTCATCCGCATGTGCGACCGCGATTTGCTTTTCTGCTGCCAAATGCTCCTTGAGAGCTGGCTATACTACGTGCACCATGGCCTAGGCCGGCGCTTATTTGGTGGAGGGGTCGGTTATTTGGGTGGAAGGTGTCGCGCTCGCCTTGGCGGTCGGGGCATGTGGGATGTGGAAGGAGGAGGAGGATGTGGGTCGGGTGTGGATTACCTGCCTGGATAGGCGAGGCTTAGCAGCGTGAAGGAGTGTCGCCGGCGAGGAGGAGGCGCTGCAAGGAAGGAGTGAAGGTTTCAACTTGGAAAGGAAGGCTGAAACAGGGGAAATGTGGCTTTTGGTAAGGAGAGGGGGCGGGGAGGTAGATATTTCCGTGGAAGCCGAAAATGTGGAATTGCTTCAGCGAAAAAACTGGCGCGAAAAGTGCCATCAGACACGGTCCCTTATTCAGAGCGGGCTATGGACTATATCCGTCGCACCTTCTCACGTAAGCCGTGTGCGTACTATACTCCGACGATGCTCCAAGATATTTTGTGCTGCATGTCACATGGTTGGTTATAATAAACGGTGTGGGATCTACTTGATTCTTCGTCTTGATTTGAATTACATAATGGGGTCACAGGGGCCATGGATAGTGTTTCAATTGCTAGACCTTTTATCTACATTGAACATGCAACTATATGTGTGTCATAAAAGAATTGGAATTATTCAGGGTTCGTTTGGACATTTTTATGCATTAAGTGAGTTTTCAATGCATTTATGTGCATAATTGGTTGAAAATCAAATCTTTGTCCTCAGGTGCATGCTTAGGTCCCATGCAAGAAATGGGAATGAATGTCAAACACCCTGCCACCGTCACTTGGCTGCAAACCTTGAGATACCTTGTTTTTAAATTCTTGTAAATCCAAAACTTGTCTGAAATTCATGAAACTTCGCATGCTATCATGGAGCAGCATCAACATGTTGTGGTAATTTTTTTGTCCTATTTGGCGCAGGTTTGGGTATATGCTTCTCACAAATGAGAGCTTCTCACAACAAGCATCATGGTTTCGGTAGGGAACGCCCCACTTTTGGAGACAAAATGATCACTACTGCAGGATGCTGCTAACGCGACACTACAACCGAAGACCCTTCGACGAAACTGTTTGCGATGCCATAATCGCAAATGGTGGTGTAAAAAACCATCAAAAAAGGTGCAAAACATTTGCGATGGCGGGGCCATCAAACATGGTTCACATTTTAGTTGCGTGTGCGATGTAGGGCATACGATTCAGTTCAATTAACTATTTGCGGTGAGGAGGAACAAAAGAAACGAGCAGCCAGATGGAGGTGTGTGCGATATACATCATAAGGTTCACTGGGATGAACTGTTTTTTATTAGGCAACACAAAAGAAACAGCCAGCCAGATGAAGGTGTGTGCGATATACGTCATGTGGTTCACTCGGATGAACTGTTTGCGTTGAGACATGAGAACAAAAACGGTTCAACTTAACAAGATGTGTGTGATACGCGGCAAACAGGTCTGTAATCAGAAATGTGTGTGAAGACCGATAATAACACAGATGGTTGCTGCTAATAAGACGTGTGTGCTATGCGATGGGATTGCATACAGAACAACAATATATATATACACACTTATAAGGACATGCTTGCATAACCAAATTAAACATCCACTTACATAGGTGGCTACTACAACCATGGCATTTGCACACACCGAAGTAAACTATTACATGCATAATTACATAGGTGGCTACTACACACATGACATTTCCACACACCAATAAAGTAAACTATATATTACATGCATGATTCACTAGCATAAATGATCATATGATCATCATCTACTTCTTGTGACGCTTGCTCTGCTTGTCGATCGATCCGGGCTCGTCGATTTGGGTAACGAGGCACTTCCTCATGTCAACGATCCGCCTATGCATCTCATAGCATGTGTACATGCTCTTGGCCGCGAACCTGAGGTGAGGTTCATCCAGTTGCCCTATCCAGGCCCTGTGCCAGGATAGGGGATTTGTTCTCTAGGCATCCTGCTTCATCTTTTTGTTGTAGGGTTCGATGATGGCCGAGGCGAGTTCGACCAGGGAGTCCTTGTTCGTGCTACCCCAGACCCTATAGTGGTCATGGGTTTTGACAAGGTTCTTGCAGGCCGAGCCCATAACACTGAGCGCGTTTACATCGTCGGTGGTTTCCACCATGTCGAACTAGTATTCGGTGCTGTTGACAAACCTTTTGAAACTGTCGCAAGGCTCTGTGGCCATGTAGTAGTGGTACATGAGGACATGATGGCCCATGCACAACTGGGTGAGGCAACCTTCTGATCTATGTCCAGACGACCGGTGGTGTACTGGAGGTCGATGCCGACCACCTTGTATTTTTCTCGAGCCAGCAACTGCTCAACGCTGTTGATGTAGTCGTCCACCACGGCTGGGTCGATGGTGTACACCACTGAGAGATCCGTCTCCCTCGCGTGGGTCTTCACTCTATGCTCGCCGAACTCCATTGGAGCGCCGCTGGACATCCCCTCTCTATGTGTCGTCATGGGTGTGCTTGTTCTGTTGTGGGGCGCGATAGAAAGATTGAAGAGACTAAGGTTATAATGGCCGCGGGAATTAAAGGGGAAGTCGGACGGCCAGGAATATCGGCATGCCCTGATGGTAGTTCTAATTTGCAGCGCGTAACTCCATCGTGCCACACGAAACTTCATCACATGGTAACGTGCGCGGCGCAACCGCATGCATATGGGGCCCCCGACGTGATCGTGCGCATGCCCAACCGCTCTTAGAGCACGCGCGGATGAACGCGAGCAGAGCGCTCCGCGGCCGCCTCAGCGGCGAGCAACCACATATATAGCAGTTGAACGCGCAAGGAAAAGAAGTCCACAAGCTGAGCGCGCCGACGGACGCGAGCAGAGTGTGTTAACGGACGCGAGCAGAGCGTGCTGCGGCGCCTAAAAGCGAGCACAACGCGCCGCGGCGCCTAACCGCGAGCAGAGGCCGGCACAGTGATATGCGGTAAATAAGACGAACTGTGTGAGCGATGTCAAAGACACCAAGCACGAACTAGATTAGAGTTGCATGTGCGATACGTGGCATACAGTTGATCCATCCGAGTTGTTTCTGATAGAATAAGCCATGTGTGTTGCGGGCAAACGCTTGGTGGTGTATAACCTTAAATTTAACCAAAAAAGTGTTAATGCATGTTACAAAAATTGTATAGCTGGAAACTATGTTCAAATACAACTCCAATGATATAATCTTTGGCGACATACATTCGTATTTTATAAGTTAAATCCTACTTATAAACCAAGACGGGGGTATAGTAGGTAATTAAATTGTAAAAAATTTGTTGTATTAACTGTATGTGTACGTGGCCTTTCATCCTCCTCTCGCACGTCTTGTCACCCCGCTGCCGCAGACGGCTTACAGTGCAAGCTTGCGCAACGCGCGGGGGCATTCTTTTGGCCAAATGGTGGCGCCAATGAATCATCGGTGAGCATGTTCCCACGCAACCTCGCAGGTTCCCGGGCAAGCTTCCCGCCCGACTTGGGGAAATCCCCCAAAATCCCAATGCTTGCCGGCCTGCTATAAAAACCCTCACGGCCGGCGAGTCTTGCGTCGCATTTTCCCCTCCCTCCCTATAGCTTATCTCGTATGCTTCTCCCACAATCGCCAATGGCACTGGTCTGTCGTCGTCACTCAGCCACTCTGCCGCCATTAGAGGATAGCTCCAGCCGGGAGGCTACACCGTGGCGGTGGCGCAGTCCCCGACGTAGTGTAGTGCGCATGGCGTCCTTGTTGGGTGTATGCGGAACAACCACCACACGCTCCGCTGTCGCCGCCCGTCGGCAGCTGTTGCCGGCCGCCGTTGCCGCCACACCACCGTCGAAAGCCAGTGCCATCTCCCACTCCGCCACCGCGGCCTGAAGGCGGGAGGTGGCCATCGTGGCTGCCGCCCCACTGTCGGCCACCGTGGCCATCACCCGCTTCGCCACCGCGGCCTGAAGGCGGGAGGTGGTGGTCATGGCCGCCACCACATCATTAGCAGTCGTGGCTGCCAGCCCAGCATCGACCGTCGGGATCATCACCCGCTCCGCCACCACCGCCCGAAGGAGGGAGGCCGATGTGGAGGCCTGCACGTGCATTAGCGACCTTGCGCGCTACATCGAGTTCCTGCGGGAGGAGGAGGTGCGCCTCGTCGAGCATGCAAAGAGCCTTACCATAGCCGTGGCCGCAGCACACGCCGACGTAGAGGTGAGGAATCAGGAGATCTACGAGCAGTCCGGCCGCTTCGAGAGGGATCGTCTGGAGCGGCAGTGGGCGTTCGAGCTGGCGAGCGTCGCTGAACGTGCAGCTGCGGCAGGCATCGTATTGCATTTCTCCAGCTCGTTGGTAGGATCCTCCTCCTCCTCTGCCTCTTACTGAGCATGCTCGGCAAAGGAGAGGCTGTCGGAAGTAGCACAAAGCCCCTCCATGGTAGTAGTAGTATTTTGGGGCTATTTTGTTTAGTTCATCTCACTATAGATGTGTGGTTCAACTGTATGACGTACTTAAATTAGCTAGTACATATAGTTGAACTAGCTATTTCAGTACGTGGTTGGCAATAATTGGTGAAAAGTTTGGTCGGTTCAGCTGTCGAGTTGAACTGTTTGTATAAATTAAGAACGACTGCTTAATCTATGATTGAAATCTATGCTTAATTATTGAATTTTAGTTGCAAAAATTAGATAGTGCTAGTGATTTCTGGCTGCATATTTTGACAAATCGCAGTGTTACAAGGATTGACAAATGGCAACGTTACTAGATCAACAAGTGTAAATCTTTCCAGTTTGACAAATGGCAACATACCAATACGACAGATGCAAATCTTACCAAATTGTTTGTACGTGGTTGCACATGGGTCATCCAAAACAACCATTTACATTGAAGGGATGCACAAATCCCGCGTTGCAGATTTTCCCTTGACTTAAGGGGGAAGACCATAGCTCTCATTTTGCACACAGGTATTCTATCTAAAACGTTTGCGATCAAGAGCTGCAGAAATCCTGCTTGGCACATTTTCTCTTGGCTTCCTGGGGAGGCTGTCGGTTTGCATACATGTGTTCTAACTAAAACGTTTGTGATCAAGAGCTGCACAAATCTTGCTAGGCACATTTTCCCTTAGCTTCCTGGGCAAATTGTCGGTTTTGCATACGGGTGTTATAACTAAAATGTTTGCGTTAAGTGTTTTATATTTAAAAACCGTATTAAACTGCGGCTTGGGCGCCATTAATGTAGAGGATGTGAGCAAGGCGGGCGGCCATGGAAGTCAAAGGCCTCGTTTCCCGGTGAGCCTGTGCGGCGTATAGCTCGCATGCTTCCCGGTGAGCCTTCGCATTGGAGTATAGCTCGCATGCCTTCCGTTTAGTCAAGCGCTCAAGCACCTGTCCACACGGCACCTCCTAGCCATTAAAAGAGTGAGGCGTGGCGTCACGTGAATGGTTAACAGAACACACACAATTTAAATTATACAAAATGTTTGAGATGTTACAGTGGCAGCTATTTGTTTCAAAATGCCATTCTTGGCTATTATTCTAGTGCGCCTTCTCTCAAAATGGACACGAAAAATACCACGGTATATCGGGTGCCATTCCATGATAACATGCCAAGTTACATGAATTTCAGACGAGTTTTGGATTTACTAGAATTTAAAAACAAAATATCTCAACGTTTTTCCCACAATCAACAGTACCCTGGTGTTTGAAATTCATTCCCATTTCTTGCATGGGAGCTAAGCATGCCCCGAAGGACACATATTTTATTTTTCAACCAATTTATATGCACTCGAGCTTATGCATGTAGTTCAAATTTTACTTATACACATGAAATGCCTAGAAAACCCAGTTAATGTATAAAAATGTCCAAACGAACTCTGAAAAAATCCAAAAGTAAACACAACACTCATGTTGTTCTATGTTGACACTAGAAAATTTTTGAAAGCAATAAGAGGCAACGGATATCATTTCATCCCCAAAGGTGGCACGTTCCCTATCGAAACCACCACGCCTGCTGTGAGAAGCTTATACCCAAACCTGCCCCAAATGGGACAAATTTTTGACCATGACATGTTGATGCCGCTCCATGATAGCATGCCAAGTTTCAGGAATTTCAGATGAGTTTTGGATTTACTAGAATTTAAAAACCAGGTATCTCAATGTTTTGCCGGCAATCAAGAGTGCCCTGGTGTTTGATATTGATTCCCATTTCTTGCATGGGACCTAAGCATGCCCCGAAGGACACATGTTTGATTTTTCAACCAATTTATATGCACTCGAGCTTGTGCATGTAGTTCAAATTTCAATTATGCACATGAAATTCCTAGAAAACCCAGTTAATGTATAAAAATATCCAAACAAACCCCAAAAATTCCAAAAGGAAACACAACACTCCTCTTGTTCTATGTTGACACTAGAAAGATTTAGAAAGCAATAAGATTCAACGGATAACGTTTTGTCCCCAAATGTGACACGTTCCCTACCGAAACCATCACGCTTGTTGTGAGAAGCTAAGGTTTGTGAGAAGCTTATACCCAAACCTGCCCCAAATGGGACAAATTTTTTACCACGGTATGTTAATGCCGCTCCATGATAGTATGCCAAGTTTCATGAATTTAAGACAAGTTTTGGATTTACTAGAATTTAAAAACCAGGTATCTCAATGTTTGCGGCCGAGTGAAGGTGGCAGGGTGTTTGAAATTCATTCCCATTTCTTGCATGGGACCTAAGCATGCAACCAAGGACACATATTTGATTTTCAACTAGTTTATATGCACGGGAGAATGTGCATGTAGTTCAAATTTGAATTATGCACATAAAATGCCTGGAAAACCCAGCTATTGTATAAAAATGTCCAAACGAACCCCAAAAAATTCCAAAATTGAACACAACACTCCTATTGTTCTATGTTGACACCCGAATTTTTTTGAAAGAAATAAGAGTCAACGGATACCGTTTCGTCCCCAAAAGATGGCACGTTCCCTACCGAAACCATCACGCTTGTTGTGAGAAGTTAAGGTTTTTGAGATGCTTATACCCAAACCTGCCCCAAATGGGACAAAAATTTTACCACAACATGTTGATGCCGCTCCATGATAGTATGCAAAGTTTCATGAATTTCAGACGAGTTTTGGATTTACTAGAATTTAAAAAGCAGGTATCTCAATGTTTGCGGCCGAGTGACGGTGGCAGGGTGCTTGAAATTCATTTCAATTTCTTGAATGGGACCTAAGCATGCAACCAAGGACACATATTTGTTTTTTCAACTAGTTTATATGCACTGGAGAATGTGCATGTAGTTCAAATTTGAATTATGCGCATAAAATGCCTCGGAAACCCAGTTAATGTATAAAAATGTCAAAACGAACCCCAAAAAATTCCAAAATTAAACACAACACTCATGTTGTTCTATGTTGACACTCGAATTTTTTTGAAAGCAATAAGAGGCAACGAATATCATTTCGTCCCCAAAGGTGGCACGTTCCCTACCGAAACCATCATGCTTGTTGTGACAAGCTCTGGTTTGTGAGAAGGTTATACCCAAACCTGTCCCAAATGGGACAAACATTTTACCACGTCATGTTGATGCCGCTCCATGATAGCATGCCATGTTTCACGAATTTCAGATGAGTTTTTGATTTACTAGAATTTAAAACCAGGTATCTCAATGTTTGCGGGCGAGTGACGGTGGCAGGGTGTTTGAAATTCATTCCCATTTCTTGCATGGGACCTAAGCATGCAACCAAGGACACATATTTGATTTTTCAACCAGTTTATATGCACTAGACAATGTGCATGTAGTTAAAATTTTAATTATGCACATAAAATGCCTAGAAAAACATATTAATGTATAAAAATGTCCAAACGAACCCCGAAAAATTCCAAAATTGAACACAACACTCCTGTTTCTCTATGTTGACACTCGATTTTTTTTGAAAGTAATAAGAGGCAACGGATATTGTTTCGTCCCCAACGGTGGCACATTCCTTACCGAAACCACCACGCTTGTTGTGAGAAGCTCTAGTTTGTGAGAAGCTTATACCCAAACCTGTCCCAAATGGGACAACATTTTTATCATGGCATGTTGATGCCGCTCCATGATAGCTTGACAACTTTCATGAATTTCAAACGAGTTTTGGATTTAATAGAATTTAAAAACCAGATATCTCAATGTTTGCGGCCAAGTGATGGTGGCAGGGTGTGTGACATTCATTCCCATTTCTTGCATGGGACCTAAGCATGCAACCAAGGACACATATTTTCTTTTTCAACCCGTTTATATGCACTGGAGCATGTGCATGTAGTTCAAATTAGAATTATGCACCTGAAATGCCTACAAAACCAAGTTAATGTATAAAAACGTCCAAACGAACCATGAATAATTCCATATCTTTGACAACACACCTATAGTTGCATGTTCACTGCAGCTAAAAGTCCTAGCAATTCAAACACCATCCTTTGTAGCTGTGACCCCATTACGTAATTCAAATCAAGACGATAAATCAAGTAGATCGCACATAGTTTATTATCACCAACCGTGTGAGATGCAGCACAAAATATCTTGGAGCACCGTCGGTGTATAGTACGGCTATGGCTTACGCGAGAAGGTGCGTCGGCTACAGTCCACAGCCAGCGTGTCAAGCACACTAGCTCACTTCCCAAATATCATTTCACTGTTCATTCGTCGCTCGTGAAAGATGGGGACATGTACCCACGCTGTGAGGGCAACTTCGGCGGTCCACTCTGATACATCTCAGTCGTATCTATAATTTTTGATTGTTCCATGCCAATATTATACTAGTTTCATATACTTTTGGCAACTTTTTATAGTATTTTGGGACTAACATATTGATCCAGGGTCCAGTGCCAGTTCCTGTTTGTTGCATGTTTTTTTGTTTCGTAGAAAATCCATATCAAACGGAGTCCAAACGGGATAAAAACTGACGAAGATTTTTTTTGTAATATATGTGATTTTTGGGAAAAAGAATCAATGCGAGACAATGCCCGAAGGGGCCACAAGGTAGGGGGGCGCGCCCCAGGGGGTCAAGCGCTCCCTGGGCCCACGTGGCCATGCCATAAGGTGGTTGGTGCCCTTCTTTCGCCGCAAGAAAGCCAATATCTGGATGGAAATCATGTTAAATTTTCAGCCCAATCAGAGTTACGAATCTCGGGGAATATAAGAAACAGTGAAAGGCCAGAATTTGGAACGCAGAAACAGAGAGAGACAGAGAGACAGATCCAATCTCGAAGGGCTCTCGCCCCTCCCATGCCATGGAAGCCAAGGACCAGAGGGGAAACCCTTCTCCCATCTAGGGAGAAGGTCAAGGAAGAACAAGAAGAAGAAGAAGAAGAAGAAGAAGAAGAAGGGGGGCCCTCTGTCCCTATCTTCCGGCGGCGCCGGAATGCCGCCAGGGCCATCATCGTCACCGCAATGTACACCAGCATCTCCGTGATCTTCAACAACATCTTCATCACCTTCCCCCATATATCTACAGCGGTCCACCCTCCCGCAACCCGCTGTACCCTCTACTTGAACATGGTGATTTATGCTTCATATTATTATCCAATGATGTGTTGCCATCCTATGATGTCTGAGTAGATTTTCGTTGTCCTATCGGCAATTGGTGAATTGCTATGATTGGTTTAATTTGCTTGTGGTTATGTTGCTGTCCTTTGGTGCCCATCATATGAGCACGCACGTGGATCACACAATAGGGTTAGTTTTATGTTGATAGGACTATGTATTGGAGGGCAAGGGTGACTGAAGCTTAAACCTAGCATAGAAATTGATGCATACGGGATTGAAGGGGGACCAATATATCTTAATGCTATGGTTGGGTTTTACCTTAATGAACGTTAGTAGTTGCGGATGCTTGCTAATAGTTCCAATCATAAGTGCATGGAATTCCAAGTCAGGGATGACATGCTAGCAGTGGCCTCTCCCACATAAAACTTGTTGTCGGTCTAGTAAAGTAGTCAATTGCTTAGGGACAATTTCACAACTCCTACCACCACTTTTCCACATTCTCTATACTAACTTTATTGCTTCTTTACCTAAAACAGCCCCTAGTTTTTATTTATGTTCTCTTTATATTCTTGCAAACCTATCCTGTTACACCTACAAAGTACTTCTAATTTTTATACTTGTTATAGGTAACGCGGACATCAAGCGTGCGTAGAGCTGTATCGGTGGTCGATAAAACTTGAGGGAATATATGTTCTACCTTTAGCTCCTCGTTGGGTTCGACACTCTTACTTATTAAAAGAGGATACAATTGATCCCCTATACTTGTGGGTTATCAAGACCTTTTTCTGGCGCCGTTACCAGGGAGTTATAGCGTGGGGTGAATATTCTCGTGTGTGCTTGTTTGCTTTATTACTAAGTAGTTTTGATTTTGTGCTCTTGTTTTCTATCTTTAGTTATGGGTAGGAAATGAAAAATACCAAAAGAATTAGTTGTACCTACTACACCAATGGTTGAAGAACCACTCAAAATCTATCACACTCCTGAAGGTTTCTGCTTGGATCATCTTCGATCCCATGTGCTCGGGTTGAAACCCCAACTAGCTTAGTTGAGGACAAATCTTTAAATGAGCATGCTTGTTATGTGCGACACCGCATATCTGAAAAAGGAAACTTTTACTGCATCAAATTCATCATTTGCAATGCTATACTTGGAATTTACGTGGAATATATGATTTTACTTGTTGTTCTGAAGACCCTAAGAAACACCTTCCCTACCAATGTGAGTTTAGTGATAATGGAATTGTATCTTCGTATGCTAAGGGTGTTTATAATTACTATGATGTTCAACAAATTGAAGAATTTGTTGCTTTTAAGGGTGCTTATGAAATTGCTTCTTTGATTGGAAAGTATGATGCTACTCTTTACAAATCTAAATTTCTTTCCATACTTAAATATTGTTATGATAATTATGCTTCTAATGCCCATGTTAAACCATATATTGAGGACTCCTCCGCTGTCCAAGAAGAGACTAATATTTTGTAGGAGTCTATGGAAGAAGGAATTGATGAAACTGTGGGCTCATTGGATGAAAAAGATGATGAGAAAAGCGAATAACAACAGGAGGAAGAGCGGACTAGCTACTCGTGCCCACCTTCAAATGATAGTAACTCTTCAACTCATACATTGTTTAATTTGCCTCTGTGCTTACCAAAGGATGATTGCTATGATGATTGTTATGATCCCGTTGATTCTTTTGAAATATCCCTTTTTGATGATGCTTGCTATGCTTGTGGCCAAGATGCCAATATGAATTATGCTTATGGAGATGAACTTGCTATAGTTCCTTATGTTAAACATGAAATTGTTGCTAATGCACTCACGCATGATAGTCCTATTATCTTTTTGAATTCTCCCGACTACACTATATCGGAGAAGTTTGCCCTTATTAAGGATTATATTGATGGGTTGTATTTTATCGTTGCACATGATAATTTTCATGAATATAATATGCATGTGCTTGCTGCTCCTACTTGCAATTATTATGAGAGAGGAACTACATCTCCGCCTCTCCATGTTTCCAATATGATAAAATTGCAAGAAACTATTTATATTATGGATTGGCCTTTACTATGTGTGCATGAATTGTTCTTTGATGACATGCCGATGCATAGTAAGAGAGTTAGACTTCATTGTTGCATGATATATGTTGCTTTGTGCTCACTACTAAATTCCAAATCATTGCTAATTCAAATTGGCTTTGATATACCTTGGGAACCGGATGGATTCATTACTTGATCACCTTATGCCTAGATTAATGGCTTTAAAGAAAGTGTTGCCAGGGAGACAACCCAGAAGTTTTAGAGAGTCATTTTTTTTCTTTTGTGTGATTTTATAAAATACAAATCCATTGTATCATAAAAATAATGTGCCAAGATTTGCCTTTAGGATGTTTACATTGCTTGTTGGTTCTGCGGTGCAAAACAGAAACTTTGGCTGTAGTGCGCGATTTTACATTTTTTACAGGAATGTCAAAAGTTTCTGAGACTTTTTTCACTGTCTTTCTATAAAAATTGTTTATTCTTACTAATTGTTTCAGAATTGTTGGACAACCATAAGTATGGTGAATGTTCAGATTACTACAGACTGTCCTGTTTAAGACAGATTCTGTTTTTTGATGCATAGTTTGCTTGTTTTGATGAAACTATCAATTTCTATCAATGGATTAAGCCATGGAAAAGTTATATTAAAGAATATAAAATGCAAAAACAAAATTTGAATTGGTTTTCAACAGTACTTAGAGTAGTGATTTTCTTTATTATACTAACAGATCTTACAGAGCTTTCTGTTGAGTTTTGTGTGGATGAAGTGTTTGAAGATCGAGGATGTCTCGATGTGAGGAGAGAAGGAGGAGAGACAAGAGCTCAAGCTTGGGGATGCCCAAGGCACCCCAAATAAATATTCAAGGAGACTCAAGAATCTAAGCTTGGGGATGCCCGGAAGGCATCCCATCTTTCTTCAACAAGTATTGGTATGTTTTCAGATTCGTTTCGTTCATGTGATATGTGCATATCTTGGAGCGTGTTTTGCATTTAGCTTTCACTTTTCTTTTATGCATCATGCTGGTATGAGATAGTCCTTGGTTGATTTACATAATTCTCATTGCACTTCACTTATATCTTTTGAGTATGGCTTTATAGAATGCTTCATGTGCTTCACTTATATCATTTGAAGTTTGGATTGCCAGTTTCTCTTCACATAGAAAACCGCAATTTGTAGAATGCTCTTTTGATTCACTTATATTTGTTAGAGCATGGGCATATATTTTGTAGAAAGAATTAAACTCTCTTGCTTCACCTATATCTATTTAGAGAGATGATAGGAATTGGTCATTCACATGGTTAGTCATAAAATCCTACATAAAACTTGTAGATCACTGAATATGTATGTTTGATTCCTTGCAATAGTTTTGCGATATAAAGGTGGTGATATTAGAGTCATGCAATTGAGTGATTGTGAAATTGAGAAATACTTGTGTTGAGGTTTGCAAGTCTCGTAGCATGCATGTATGGTAATCATTGTGTGATAAATTTGAAGCATGAGGTGTTTCTTTGATTGCCTTCCTTATGAGTGGCGGTCGGGGACGAGCGATGGTCTTTTCTATCAATCTATCCCCCTAGGAGTATGCACGTAGTGCTTGGTTTTGTTGACTTGTAGATTTTTGCAATAAGTATGTGAGTTCTTTATGACTAATGTTGAGTCCACGGATTATACACACTCTCACCCTTCCTTGATTGCTAGCCTCTTCGGTACCGTGCATTGCCCTTTCTCACCTTGAGAGTTGGTGCAAACTTCGCCGGTGCATCCAAACCCCGTGATATGATACGATCTATCACACATAAGCGTCCTTATATCTTCTTCAAAACAGCCACCATACCTACCTATTATGGCATTTCCATATCCATTCCAAGATATATTGCCATGCAACTTCCATCATCATCATATACATGACTTGAGCTTTGATTGTCATATTGCTTTGCATGATCGTAAGATAGCTAACATGATGTTTTCATGGCTTGTCCATTTTTTGATGTCATTGTTAAGCTAGATCATTGCACATCCCGGTACACCGCCGGAGGCATTCATATAGAGTCATACTTTGTTCTAGACATCGAGTTGTAATATTGAGTTGTAAGTAAATAAAAGTGTGATTATCATCATTATTAGAGCATTGCCCCAGTGAGGAAAGGATGATGGATACTATGATTCCCCCACAAGTTGGGATGAGACTCCGGACTTAAAAAAATATAAGAGGCCAAAGAAGTCCAAATAAAAAAAGAGGTCAAAGAAGCCCACCAAAACAAAAAAACAAAAAAATTGAGAGAAAAAGAGAGAAGGGGCAATGTTACTATCCTTTAACCACACTTGTGCTTCAGAGTAGCACCATGTTCTTCATATAGAGAGTCTCTTGATTTATCACTTTCATATACTAGTGGGAATTTTCATTATAGAACTTGGCTTGTATATTCCGATGATGGGCTTCCTCAAATGCCCGAGGTCTTGATGAGCAAGAAAGTTGGATGCACACCCACTTAGTTTCCAGTTTGAGCTTTCATACACTTATAGCTCTAGTGCATCTATTGCATGGCAATCCCTAATCCTCGCATTGACATCAATTGATGGGCATCTCCATAGCCTGTTCATTAGCCGCATCAATGTGAGACTTTCTCCCTTTTTGTTTTCTCCACACAACCTCCATCATCATATTCTATTCCACCTATAGTTCTATGTCCACGACTCGCGCTCATATATTGCGTGAAGGTTGAAAAAGTTTGAAAATACTAAATTATGAAACAATTGCTTGGCTTGTCATCGGAGTTGTGCATGATGGGAGCATTTTGCGTGACAAAGATGAAGCATTCCAAACTATATGATTTTGTAGGGATGAGCTTTCTTTGGCTATGTTATTTTGAGAAGACATAATTGCTTGATTGGTATGCTTGAAGTATTATTGTCTTAATGTCAAATGATCGACTATTGATTTGAATCACTCGTGTCTTAATATACATGCCATGATTAGATTACATGATCAAGATTATGCTACGTATCATTCCACATCAAAAATTGTCTTTTTTATCACTTACCTACTCGAGGACGAGCAGGAATTAAGCTTGGGGATGCTGATACTTCTCCGTCGTATCTATAATTTTTGATTCTTCCATGCCAATAGTATACAACTTTCATATACTTTTGGAAACCTTTTGGAAACCGTTTGTTGCATGTTTTTTGTTTCGCAGAAAATCCATATCAAACAGAGTCCAAACGGGATAAAAACTGACGAAGATTTTTTTGGAATATGAGTGATTTTCGTGAAGAAGAATCAACATGAGATGATGCCCGAGGGGGCCACGAGGGAGGGGCGCGCCTAGGGGGTCAGGCGCGACCTGGGCCCTCGTGGCCACCACGTAAAGCGGTTGGTGCCCTTATTTTGCCGCAATAAATCCAATATCCGGATAGAAATCGTGTTCAAAATTCTGACCAATCGAAGTTACAGATCTCCGGGAATATAAGAAATGGTGAAAGGCTAGAATCTGGAACGCAGAAACAAAGAGAGACAGAGAGAAGGATCCAATCTTGGAGGGGCTCTCACCCCTCTCATGACCCACAAGTGTAGGGGATCTATTCTAGCCTTTTCGATAAGTAAGAGTGTCGAACCCAACGAGGAGCAGAAGGAAATGATAAGCAGTTTTCAGTAAGGTATTCTCTACAAGCACTGAAATTATTAATAGATAGTTTTATGATAAGGTAATTCGTAATGAGTAGCAAGTAATAAAAGTAAATAAGGTGCAGCAAGATGGCTCAATCGTTTTTGTAGCAAAGGACAAGCCCAGACAAACTCTTATATGAAGTAAAGCGCTCCCGAGGACACATGGGAATTATCGTCAAGCTAGTTTTCATCACGTTCATATGATTCGCGTTCGGTACTTTGATAATTTGATATCTGGGTGGACCGGTGCTTGGATACTATCCTTACTTGGACAAGCATCCCACTTATTATTAACCCCTATTGTAAGCATCTGCAACTACAACAAAAGTATTAAGGTAAACCTAACCATAGCATGAAACATATGGATCCAAATCAGCCCTTACGAAGCAACGCATAAACTAGGGTTTAAGCTTCTGTCACTCTAGCAACCCATCATCTACTTATTATTTCCCAATGCCTCCCTCTAGGCCCAAACAATGGTGAAGTGTCATGTAGTCGATGTTCACATGACACCACTAGAGGGATGACAACATACATCTCATCAAAATATCGAACGAATACCAAATTCACATGACTACTTATAGCAAGACTTCTCCCATGTCCTCAGGAACAAACGTAACTACTCACAAAGCATATTCATGTTCATAATCAGAGGGGTATTAATATGCATAATGGATCTGAACATATGATCTTCCACCAAGTAAACCTACTAGCGTCAACTACAAGGAGTAATCAACACTACTAGCAACCCACAGGTACCAATCTGAGATTTGGATACAAGAGATGAACTAGGGTTTGAGATGAGATGGTGCTGGTGAAGATGTTGATGGAGATTGACCCCCTACCAATGAGAGGATCGTTGGTGATGATGATGGTGATGATTTCCCCCTCCCGGAGGGAAGTTTCCCCGGTAGAACAACTCTGCCGGAGCCCTAGATTGGTTCTACCAAGGTTCCGCCTCGTGGCGGCGGAGTTTCGTCCTGTGAGCTTGCTTATGATTTTTTCTTAGACGAAAGACCTCATATAGCAGAAGATGGGCATTAGAGGGCCACCAGGAGGCCCACGAGGCAGGGGGGCACGCCCAGGGGGTAGGGCACGCCCCCACCCTCGTGGCCAGGGTGTGGGCCCCCTCTAGTGCTTTCTCCGCTCAGTATTTTTTATTAATTCAGAAATTGACTTCCATGAAGTTTCAGGACTTTTGGAGCTGTGCAGAATAGGTCTCTAATATTTGCTCCTTTTCCAGCCCAGAATTCCAGCTGCTGGCATTCCTCCTCTTCATGTAAACCTTGTAAAATCTCTCCCTAATAATAAAGCACGGATTGAGTCTCTGGGTTCACCGTCACAATGCGCTTTCTTTCCGTGATTTTACGCTTTCAGTTTTTTTCACCTATATCCGAGGTGGTACTATTTTACCTGCGTATACTATAAGAAATTCAGCCCACAATCCTTTGTTTCATCTTATCCAGACTTACCCTTTCCTGCGACGGCGGAGCACGAGGGGCGGCGCCCTCGTCTCCACCCACCGCCTCCCCTTCCTTCTGAGACCCACCTTGCCGCTGGCCCTCCCCCTCCTCTTCTCCCACCTCGCAGCTCCGAAGGCTGCCGGATCCGCGGTATCCCCTACCCACCCATCCCTCTCCTGTCCCATCTCTCACTCTTCACGCGGCTCCTCGTGGCTCCACCTACGGCGGATGATTCAGGCGACGTCCGGCGAATCCCGCCATCGCGAAGCACAGCCCGAGCTCCCATCGCACCGCGGCACCCTCCCATCCGGCTATATCCAGCACTCAAGGCCACCAAAGCTCACCCGTGACCCTCCCCCCATGTCTAGGGTTTCGGGCATCTTGTCCTCACCCATGGCCATGCCGTCCTCCTCTCGTCCGGTGAGTGGATCCCCTCCCTTGGCTTCGTCCTCTCTATCTCCCCTTTTCTCTAACCTCTGCTCTTCTCTTCTCCTGTAGATGTGCAGGGAGGAACGACCAGTGGACACCTTGTTGCTGCTCGGGGACGAAGCGGCCATGGAGATTCCTCCTCCTCTGCTCCCAAGTCCTTAATCCGCCGCAATTAAGATTGGCACTTCCTACGTCCCTCCTTCAGTTGCTTAGTCACTAGACACACGCAGCTAGGTTTTCTTTGGTTCATTGATATGGTTCATCTTCATCGTGATGGATGTGCCCTCACAACCAAAAGGATCAACATACCTGCATGGAGATTATTTAATAACCTAGGTAAGGATAAAACTATAAAACTAAATAGGACACACCTACAGTACGAGACCAATACAACGGCTCAAGTCTGAACTAATTAAGTGGCGGCTAATGATTTTAGTGAAAGAACTCTTTGTTTTTACTCTTTTATTTTCTTGGTGTATCCACAGATTGCACCGTTTTTCTGTATGAGAGGCACTATTAGAGCCACCATAATAATTCTAGAAGAGGGTTTTAAAGAAACATATGATGTGTTAGCCAATCAAATGTAGGGTGTTACATTGTAGATTGGTTCGAGAGAGAGTTGGTTCAGTACTATAGGCTTGTGCGTGACAACAGAAATATATTAATCCAAGTGGACATTGTTTTCCTCCAGAAACGAGGTAGATCCATCTGGGATGTGACAACGAAGTGCTGAGCAAAGAAGTGGCTTGGTGGGGATGGCATGCTTAATTTGATCTACTTTAAATTATCATGCGCCTTCTTTCCTTTTACTTATTAGTTCTCTCCCTAAAGCTAGAAAGACACCGTGACATGCAAATTTGACCCTATCAACCTCAAGAATTATCTTTTCCTTCTAAATGTCCCAGCGGAAGATAAGATTTGGCTTCACTGATGTAAATAATTCTAAGAGGTTTGCATCCTTCCTTTTTACTTATGTACATTATTGATGATAGTGCTACCTATGCACATATTTAGGTTGCAGCCATATTCATTGTAAGCAGAAGTTTTTTTTGAAGAGCTATCTTTTGAGCACATGCTCAGGTTCGGTTGATATCTAAGTAAGGATAAAACTGATGGTTAGTACCTGATATGTCTTCTCTAAAAAAGTTCAAGTATTTGATACTTAACTTACACGTTGAAATTTAACAAGCATGGGAGAATCTGACTGTCACATTTGTAGATTCTCAGTTTTTAGCTTAAGATCAAGATTCCATAAGGCTAATTGACCAGTTAAATTGTATTCAGTTTTGGTGTGGAAACTCATTAACAAAAATGTGTATTTTATACTTTTAGTTCCAAGTGTCAATACTAGAAAGAGAACATTGAGCTTGATCTTCAATCACAATGAGTAACTGGAGCATCACGCTCTTTAAACTGAAACCTACATAGGTAATCATATATGTTCTACTGCATCATTTGTTTAGATGTCATACTTTAAGTTAACAACCCCCGTTCTTTGTGCTACACCCAGCTATAAATCCTTGCCATCTGATTTCATAAAATTCTATTGCACCATATAATGAAGCACATATTTTCAAAAAGCTATAGGTCTGTTCCAAAGCGTGATGAGCAGACCACCTGTAGGTCTGTCTGTTTCCTGCTGGATGACTGAAACCAACTAGAGTTAAATGTTTTGGTTTAGTTTCAGATGACTAAAAAACTGGTTTGGTTCAGTTTGCTAACCAGCAGGAGAACAGAAGAGAAGTGGTACTGTCACTCACATTGCTGGCAAGGTCGTTTGTGAGGCGGTGCCGCGTGGGAGAGGAAGTCATAGGGGGTCGCTAGATCTCATAGGGAAGATCAGGGGAGAGAGGAGCTACCACGCATCCGTGCCAAATCTGACAGACGGCCATGCTTTTGTGCTAGGTCTGGGTGCCACGGTTGAGGTTCTATGGAGGAGCATGTGACACACAAAGCACGAGTAGATGGAGTGGAGGTGTAGGGAGCACCGAGAGGTAGCTTCGTCCTTACCACGGGCGCTGGTTGGAGAAAAGAAAGGGTGGCGCTGGGTGGTGAAATAACACGAGGAAGAAAGAGGAGCTCCCGGTGGGATTGGGGATTTGGTACTGTTGTTGTTGTAGATATTGTACTTTGGCATCCACTAGAAGTTGCTATACATGCACTCGCATTGATTTTTTTCAAAGACAACATGCCTACTTTTGAATTCCACCAAAAACATCGTCGGCGATGTAATATTTTAAATGTTAATGTCCAGCAACTAGGTGTGCAAGCGAACGGCGTCCGCATGTCCACGACCGTGCATGAAGTAAAAATTTCACTAACACAATTCTTAAAGCAGCATGCCCACACCTGTCCATGAAGCAAATATTTACGCTAATCTTTAGTTACTATAATGATGGTGTTAGTTTTTTTTGTGGAAGGTCGTGGACATGAAAACGCCGACATGGTCCACGTGCATCCCTACTAGCAACCTTATTACGAATACATTAGTAATTATACTGTATTCTTAATATATATGTGAGGGAAATATTGGTGTGAATGTTGACTTGCTCTCAATCTGTATCACTTCATTTTTCCTCCACTAACAAATTTCACCATACGGCATGAGTTGTTCAGTGTCAACCACCAAGTTATCCCTCCACTCTGAATGCCATATGTGTCCTTGGTGAGATTAAGAAAGAGGGAAGGATGAAGAGTAGAGAGAGCGTGACATCGATGCACCCTGTTCAATTCAAACCCAAAGGGGGGATGCACAAACAGAGAGAGAGAGAGAGGTATGCGGCATGTCAGTTGATGCGGTCACCATGTCTTCGCCATGCCCCACCTCCATGTGGCCACTACCCCCTCCCCGTACACTTCTCAAGCCCTCAGGTCACACCCTCATCAATCATTGTGATAAGTAAACAACATATAACTTGGTTAACCCGTTTCAACGCATGGGCCCTTTTGCTAGTAAGAGATTATAGGCATAAGTATTGTGACATAATGTGTAATAACAGCCCATAATGCATTAAATATCGAGATAAAAGCATGATGCAAAATGGACATATCAACTCCCCCAAGATTAGACCTCGCTTGTCCTTAAGCGAAAGCTGATCTTGAAAAATATGTCCACATGTTTAGAGATAGAGGTGTCGATAAAATAATATACGGACATGAGGTCATCATGATCATTCTTAGAACATCAACACACACACACACACACACATATATATATATATATATATATATTGTCATATGATCTCTTATGCTAAAGTAACAATTCAATCACAAATTCAAGTATGAATCATAAACTTCATTGAGAACCAACAAACTCTAATCTCAGTCATTGAGGCAATTGCAATTTATCATAACATAGGAAAGAGTCAATATAAGAGCTTTTCAGCAAGTCCACATACTCAACCATCTTTTAGTCTTTCATAATTGCTAACACTCATGCGATATTTATGGTTATGAAGTTTTAATCAGACACGGAGAAAGACAGGGGCTTATAGTTTTGCCTCCCAACGTTTTACCTCAAGGGTAATGTCAACAATAATAGTTCATGAAAACCCACATCCAATTAGCCATATATAGAAGGATCTTTCCAACACATTGTGCTTGCCAAAGGATAAAATGTAAAAAGGAAAGGTGAAGATCACCGTGACTCTTTGCATGAAGTATACGATAAGAATAAAAGATAGGCCCTTCGCAGAGGGAAGCATAGGTTGTCATGCACTTTTATGGTTGAATGCACAAAATCTTAATGCAAAACAACGTCACTTTATATGGACCTTTATTATGCAGTTCATCGCTTTTATTTCTTCCACATCACAAGATCGTATAAAGCTTATTTTCTCCACATTAATAGATCATACATATTTAGAGAGAAATTTTTATTGCGTGCACCAATGACAACTTACTTGAAGGATCTTACTCAATCCATAGGTAGGTATGGTGGACTCTCATGGCAAAAACGGGTTTAGGGATATTTGGAAGCACAAGTAGTATCTCTACTTGGTGCAAAGAAATTGGCTAGCAAGAGAGGGAAAGGCAAGCTCAAGATGTTGGATGATCCATGACAATATAATTTATCTCAGATGTAAGAAAACATAACCCATTACATTGTCTTCCTTGTCCAACACCAACTCTTTAGCATATCATACTTTAATGAGTGCTCACAATTGTAAAAGATGTCCAAGATAGTATATTTATATGTAAACCTCTCTTTCATTATTACTTCCTATTAATAGCAACGATGACCAAAAGTATGTTTGTCAACTCTCAGTAAATTTTATTCATCATATTCTTTACATGTGAGCTCATTACTCTCCATAAGATCCATATGATCCCTTTATTTCTTTTTATTCTTTCTCTTTTATTTTATTCCCTCAAGATCATAGCAAAATAATCAAGCCCTTGATTCAACACTAATCTTTATTATATATAGCTCACGGACTCGATTACATAGGAAGATCATAAAGCAAAACTCACAACTAGATCATACTAAAACTTTATTCTACTAGATCAAGATATTATCAAAAGGATCGAACTAAGAAAAATGGTAAAGATAAAAGGTGTGATGCTGATACGATACCGGGGCACTCCCCCAAGCTAGGCAGTTGCCAAGGGGAGTGCCCATACCCATTGCTACCTCTTGAGCACTTCGTTGGATTTCCCCGAAGAGGAAGGGATGATGCAGCAAAGTAGCGTAAGTATTTCCCTTAGTTTTGAACCAAGGTATCAATCCAGTAGGAGGCTACGTGCGAGTCCTTTGTACCTACACAAAAACAATAGCTCAACGCAACCAACGCGCTTAGGGGTTGTCAATCCCTTCACGGTCACTTACTAAAGTGAGATCTGATAGAGATGATAAATAATATTTTTGGTATTTTTGGTATAGAGATGCAAAGTAAAAAGTAAAAGGCAAAGTAAATGCAAAGCAATAATAAAGTGATGGAGATTGATATGATGAGAAAGAGACCCGGGGGCCATAGGTTTCACTAGTGTCTTCTCTCAAGAGCATAAGTATACTATGGTGGGTGAACAAATTACTGTTGAGCAATTGACAAAATTGACCATAGTTATGAGAATATCTAGGTATGATCATGTATATAGGCATCACATCTGAGACAAGTAGACCGACTCCTGCCTCCATCTACTACTATTACTCCACTCATCGACCGCTATCCAACATGCATCTAGAGTATTAAGTTAAAAACAGAGTAACGCCTTAAGCAAGATGACATGATGTAGAGGGATAGTTCCATTCAATATGATAAAAACCCCATCTTGTTATCCTCGATGGCAACGATACAATACGTGCCTTGCTTCCCCTTCTGTCACTGGGAAAGGACACCGCAAGATCGAACCCAAAGCTAAGCACTTCTCCCATGGCAAGAAAAACCAATCTAGTAGGCCAAACCAAACTGATAATTCGAAGAGACTTGCAAAGATAACCAATCATACATAAAAGAATTCAGAGAAGATTCAAATATTATTCATAGGTAGAATTGATCATAAACCCACAATTCATCGGTCTCAACAAACACACCGCAAAAAGAAGATTACATCGAATAGATCTCCATGAGAGAGGGGGAGAATGTTGTATTGGGATCCAAAAAGAGAGAAGAAGCCATCTAGCTACTAACTATGGACCCGTAGGTCTGAAGTAAACTACTCACACTTCATCGGAGGGGCTTGGATGATGATGTAGAAGCCCTCCGTGATCGATGCCCCCTCCGGCGGAGCGCCGGAACAGGCCCCAAGATGGGATCTCGTGGATACAGAAAGTTGCGGCGGTGGAATTAGGTTTTTGGCTCCGTCCCCGATCGTTTGGGGGTACGTAGGTATATATAGGAGGAAGAAGTACGTCGGTGGAGCTTCGAGGGGCCCACGAGGCAGGGGGCGGACTCTCCGCCCTCGTGACCGCCTCGTGGCTTTCTTGACGGAGCGTCCAAGTCTCCTAGATCTTATTTGATGAGAAAATTACTTCCGAATATTTCATTCTGTTTGGACTCCGTTTGATATTCCTTTTCTTCGAAACCCTAAAACAGGCAAAAAACAACAATTCTGGGATGGGCCTCCGGTTAATAGGTTAGTCCCAAAAATAATATAAAAGTGGATAATAAAGCCCAATAATGTCTAAAACAATAGATAATATAGCATGGAGCAATAAAAAATTATAGATACGTTGGAGACGTATCAAGCATCCCCAAGATTAATTCCTGCTTGTCCTCGAGTAGGTAAATGATAAAAAGAATTTTTTTGATGCGGAGTGATACTTGGCATAATTTTAATGTAATTCTTCTTAATTGTGGTATGAATATTCAGATCCGAAAGATTTAAGACAAAAGTTCATATTGACATAAAAATGATAATACTTCAAGCATACTAACCAAGCAATTATGTCTTCTCAAAATAACATGGCCAAAGAAAGTTCATCCCTACAAAATCATATAGTTTAGTCATGTTTCATTTTCATCACACAAGAATTCTCTCATCATGCACAACCCCGATGACAAGCCAAGCAATTGTTTCATACTTTAGTAAACTAAAATCTATAAACTTTCACGCAATATATGAGCATGAGCCATGGACATAGCACTATGGGTGTAATAGAATATAATGAGGGAGTTATGTGGAGAAGACAGAAAGGGAGAAAGTCTCACATCAATGAGGCTAATCACTGGGCTATGGAGATGCCCACCGATTCATATTAATGCAAGGAGTAGGGATTGCCATGCAACGGATGCACTAGAGCTATAAATGTATGAAAGCTCAACAAAAGAAACTAGTGGTTGTGCATCCAACCTGCTTGCTCATGAAGACCTAGGGCACTTGAGGAGGCCCATTGTTGGAATATACAAGCCAAGTTCTATAATGAAAAATTCCCACTAGTATATGAAAGTGATAACATGAGAGACTCTCTACTATGAAGATCATGGTGCTACTTTGAAGCACAAGTGTGGTAAAAGGATAGTAACATTGTCCCTTCTCTCTTTTTCTCTCATTTTTTGGGCCTTCTCTTTTTTTGGCCTTTCTTTTTTTGGGCCTTCTCTTTTTTATGGCCTTACTTTTTTATTTATTCCTCACTTGGGACAATGCTCTAATAATGATGATCATCACAATTCTATTTATTTACAACTCAATGATTACAACTCGATACTAGAACAAAGATGACTCTATATGAATGCCTCCGGCGGTGTACCGGGATATGCAATGAACCAAGAGTGACATGTATGAAAGAATTATGAACGGTGGCTTTGCCACAAATACTATGTCAACTACATGATCATGCTAAGCAATATGACAATGATGAATGTGTCATGATGAACGGAATGATGGAAAGTTGCATGGCAATATATTTCGGAATGGCTATGGAAATGCCATAATAGGTAGGTATGGTGGCTGTTTTTAGGAAGATATAAGGAGGTTTATGTGTGAAAGAGCGTATCATATCATGGGGTTTGGATGCACCGGCGAAGTTTGCGCCAACTCTCAATGTGAGAAAGAGAAATGCACGGTACCGAAGAGGCTAGCAAGGATGGAAGGGTGAGAGTGCGTATAATCCATGGACTCAACATTAGTCATAAAGAACTCACATACTTATTGCAAAAATCTACAAGTCATCAAAAACCTCGGCACTACGCGCATGCTCCTAGGGGGATAGATTGGTAGGAAAATACCATCGCTCATCCCCGACCGCCACTGATAAGTAAGACAATCAAATAACACCTCATGTTTCAAATTTGTTGCATAACGTTTACCATACGTGCATGCTACGGGACATGCAAACCTCAACACAAGTATTTCTCAATTTCACAACTACTCAACTAGCATGACTTTGATATTATTACCTCCATATCTCAAAACAATCATCAAGCACCAAACTTTTCTTAGTATTCAACACTCTCATAAGAAAGTTTTATTATTAATCTTGCATACCCAGCATATTAGGATTTTAAGCAAATTAACATGCTATTGAGACTCTCAAAATAATCTAAGTGAATCATGAGAGATCAATAGTTTCTATAAAACAAATCCACCACCGTGCTCTAAAAGAGATAAGTGAAGCGCTACAGCAAAACTATAAAGCCCAAAAGATATAAGTGAAGCACATAGAGTATTCTATCAAATTCCAAATCATGTATGGCTCTCCCAAAAGGTGTGTACAGCAAGGATGATTGTGGTAGACTAACAAGAAAAGACTCAAATCATAAAAGACGCTCCAAGCAAAACACATATCATGTGGTGAATAAAAATATAGCTCCAAGTAAAGTTACCGATAGAAGTAAACGAAAGAGGGGATGCCTTCCGGGGCATCCCCAAGCTTTGGCTTTTAGGTGTCCTTAGATTATCTTGGGGGTTACATGGGAATCCCCAAGCTTAGGCTCTTTCCACTCCTTTTTCCATGATCCATCAAATCTTTACCCAAAACATGAAAACTTCACAACACAAAACTTAAAGTAGAAAATCTCGTGAGCTCCGTTAGCGAAAGAAAACAAAAGACCACTTAAAGGTACTGTAATGAACTCATTATTTATTTATATTGGTGTTAAACCTACTGTATTCCAACTTATCTATGGATTATAAACTATTTTACTAGCCATAGCTTCATCAAAATAAGCAAACAACACATGAAAAACAGAATCTGTCAAAAACAGAACAGTCTGTAGTAATCTGTACCTAGCGCAAGATCTGGAACCCCACAAATTCTAAAATAAATTTATGGACGTGAGGAATTTATCTATTAATCATCTTCAAAAAGAATTAACTAAATAGAACTTTCCAAATAAAAATGACAGCAGTTCTCGTGAGCGCTAAAGTTTCTGTTTTTTACAGCAAGTTAAACAAGACTTTCCCCAAGTCTTCCCAACGGTTCTACTTGGCACAAACACTAATTAAACACAAAAAACACAACCAAAACAGAGTATAAATAATTTATTTATTACTAAACAGGAGCAAAAACCAAGGAATAAAAATAAAATTGGGTTGCCTCCCAACAAGCGCTATCGTTAACGCCCCTAGCTAGGCATAATAAGCAAGAATAGATCTTGGTATTGCCATCTTTGGTAGGCAATCCATAAGTGGCTCTCATGATAGATTCATAAGGTAATTTTATTTTCTTTCTAGGAAAGTGTTCCATGCCCTTTTTAATGGAAACTGAAACCTAATATTCCCTTCCTTCATATCAATAATTGCACCAGCCGTTCTAAGGAAAGGTCTACCGAGAATAATAGGGCAAGAAGGATTGCAATCTATATCAAGAATGATAAAATCTATGGGCACATAATTCCTATTTGCAACAGTAAGAACATCATTAATTCTTCCCATAGGTTTCTTAATAGTGGAATCCGCAAGATGCAAGTTTATAGAGCAGTCATCAAAATCACGGAAATCTAGCAAATCACATAAAGTTTTGGGAATAGTAGAGACACTAGCACCCAAATCACACAAAGCATAAAACTCATAATTTTTAATTTTAATTTTAATAGTAGGTTCCCACACATCATAAAGTTTTCTAGTGATAGGAACGTCCAATTCAAGGTTTTCTTCATAAGATTGCATAAAGGCATCAACGATATGTTTAGTAAACGCTTTATTTTGACTATAAGCATGCGGAGATTTTAGCAAGGATTGCAACAAAGAAACACAATCAATCAAAGAGAAATTTTCATAGTTAAATTCCTTGAAATCCATAATAGTGGGTTTAGCCACATTTAGGGTTTTAATTTCTTCAATCCCACTTTTATCAAATTTAGCATCAAGATCAACAAATTCTGAATTCTTAGAACGCATTCTAGGTAAAGGTGGATCATATTCAGTCCCATCATTATCAAGATTCATATTGCAGAAAAAAGATTTAATAGGGGACACATCAATAACTTTTAGATCTTCATCATTATTTTCATAGGAACTAGAAGAACACGCTTTTATAAAGGCATCTTTCTTAGCACGCATCCTAGCGGTTCTTTCTTTGCACTCGTCAATGGAAATTCTCATGGCTTTGAGAGACTCATTGATATCATGCTTAGGAGGAATAGATCTAAGTTTCAAAGAATCAACATCAAGAGCAATTCTATCAACGTTCCTAGCCAAATCATCAATCTTAAACAATTTTTCTTCAATCATAGCATTAAAATTCTTTTGCGACAAAATAAATTCTTTAATATTAGATTAAAAATCAGAGGGCATCTTATTATAATTTCCATAAGAATTGTTGTAGGAATTACCATAATTATTAGAGGGATTACTAGGATAAGGCCTAGGATTGAATTTCCTCTATACACGTTGTTACCAAAATTGTTCCTACCAACCAAATTCACATCCATAGATTCATTATTATTCTCAATAAAAGTAAACAAGGGCACATCATTAGGATCACAAGAAACACTCTTATTAGCAAATAATTTCATAAGTTCATCCATCTTTCCACTCAAAATGTTAATTTCTTCTATCGCATGCACCTTTTTAGTAGATCTTGCAGTATGCCATTGAGAATAATTAACCATAATATTATCTAGGAGTTTAGTAGCTTCTCCTAAAGTGATTTCCATAAAAGTTCTGTCAGATTTCGTGTTCCGGTAGACCCTTGAGGTTCGAACACTGGGGTGCGCGCGGAGATCTCTCCCCTACCGATCTGTGTCCAATCTCCTCGCGTGATTTGAGCTGGAAACAACGAACAACACAAGGGAAACAAGGTTTATACTAGTTCGGGCCACCGTTGTGGTGTAATACCCTAATCCAGTGTGTGGTGTGGTGGATTGCCTCGGGGGCTGATGAGGAACAGTACAAGGGAAGAACAGCCTCGTGAGAGGTGTTCTTGAGCTGGTGCGATGAACTGCTTGGGTGAGTTCAATCGCCTCTCTCTCTCTCTCTCTCTGCTAGGGCTCTACCAGATTTCTAGATGTCCCTCTACTCTGTGTGGCTAGTTCTATTTATAGAGGCCCTGGGCCTCTCCCCAAATAATGAGCGGGAAGGGCGCCAACAATTGGCCATTTTGAAGGGGAACATCTAGTACAAGTTATCCTGACCAAAGGTGGACTTCGGGTGCCAAAAGCTCTGGTGATGACGCTGTCTTGGGCTCACGGTGACCTCCGTCCTGCCACTCTGTTGGTCTTGGTCTTGTTGCACCGGAATGGTAACCTTTGCCCGATGCCTTGGCATGTGCTTGCCCCCTTTGCACCAAAGGGGAAACAAGGACACTGCGCAGGCGGGCGCCCGCCTGGTCTCGATCGTCATGGCTTGCGTCACGGGCCCCTCGTGAGGTACACCTGCCTTGATCTCTCCACCTCCTCGTGAGCCTGCCTGATGAGGCTTCCTCTAAGGAAGCTTCCTGTCCTCCGCCCCGCGAGGCTTGGCCCCTCGCGAGGGTCTTGAGCTTGAGCTGATGAAGATGGGCCGCGCTGGGCCCCCACTTGAGCCACACCGTAGGCCGCAGGCAGGCAAGTCTGGGGACCCCCGTTCCCAGAATGCCGACAGTAGCCCCCGGGCCCAAGGCGCGCCCGGGCTTGGCCTGGCAGGGAAGCGAAGGGGCAAGCATGAAGCACCGCGGGCCCTAACAGCCTACGGTCTTGGGGGCTGCGTGGCGATTGATTGGACGTGGGCGTCTGCGCTTCCCACGACGCTTCGGCAACTACTCGACTTGACATGTCCCTGCATGCAGAGAAACCGGTCATGATTACCTGCGATCGTGGTGCTCGGCGGTTGGCCTCCTCCGGCTATAAGTACGGGGTTGCGCGAGTCCCTTCAGTCCATCCCTTACTGCCGCTCCTTTCCTTCTTCTTCCTCGTTCTTGCTTCTCCTTACGCCAATAGCACCAATCCGCCGGTTTTCTACAGAAGAGAAGGGAAAGGCCCCCCGAGATTGTCCTGAACCACTTCTGCCGAAGAAACGGTTGGTCCTCTGCCACCGAGATGTGGATGCTCAGCCGGAGGTACCGGGCCCTGGTACCAGCGGCCGCCAGCTGGGTATCTGCTACCCTTGTATGCCCGCGTCGTGGGTCCTGGGGGAGAAGGCGTCGAGCGACATCGATGGTGCCGCCGTCAACGCCGGCGAGTCACGGTGGTTTGTGTCGTTCCTCCTGGAGTCCACGCCGAGCGCTCCTCTGGCGAGCTCGTGCTCCATGCCGACATGCCTTCGAGCTCTTGGATTCACCTTCCCCACTCCTTCACCTTCGAGATGTCGCCGAGTGGGGCTCTGGAGCTCTGGCTGCAGCGCGCTGACTGCGGTACCCTTGCGACCGGAGCGAAGATCGCGGTCATCGCCCCGGGCAAGGTCTTCATGACCCGGGGCTGGGACGAAATCGCCCGGGTCTGCCGCACGGTAGGTGCCCTCGTGATTCATATTGAATACGACGGCGCCTCCCTGATGTTCTTCAAGGTCTTCGATGCTGAAGGACGCCGACTGGAGTGCTGCCCCAGGGAGAGCAGCAGGGGCGATGAACCGGCGAGGACCTGGCCCGCCCATCGGCCCTCCAGGAGCTCCTCAGGCGGCAGCGGAGGAGCTGGGGAATCCAGCGGCTCCCTCGAGCTCCTCGCGACTCCAGAGACGAGCGACGACAGCTACGAGCCCCCTAGCTCGCGCCATGCTCGGAGCGGGGCAGCTGCGTCCAGCCGCCGACGCCACTGATCTGGATGAGGTTGGCGTCGACGTTGGGCAGCCCACTGTTGATGATGTGTAGGATCGAAAGTGAGGGGGGTGATTAGACTACTTGACCAAATAAGACTTAACCTTTTCCCAATTTTAGTTCTTGGCAGATTTTAGCTATTTTAGGACAAGTCAAGCAATCATCACACAATTCAAGCAAGCATGCAAAGAGTATATTGGCAGCGGAAAGTAAAGCATGCAACTTGCAAGAATGTAAAGGGAAGGGTCTGGAGAATTCAAACGAAATTGGAGACACGGATGTTTTTCCCGTGGTTCGGATAGGTGGTGCTATCCTACATCCACGTTGATGGATACTTCAACCCACAAAGGGTAACGGTTGCGAGAGTCCACACAGGGCTCCACCCACAAAGGGTAACCGTTGCGTGAGTCCACACAGGGATCCACCCATGAAGGGTCCATGAAGAAGCAACCACCCACAAAGGGTCCACGAAGAAGCAACCTTGTCTATCCCACCATGGCCATCGCCCACACAGGACTTGCCTCACTAGCGGTAGATCTTCACGAAGTAGGCGATCTCCTTGCCCTTACAAACTCCTTGGTTCAACTCCACAATCTTGTCGGAGGCTCCCAAGTGACACCTAGCCAATCTAGGAGACACCACTCTCCAAGAAGTAACAAATGGTGTGTAGGTAATGAACTCCTTGCTCTTGTGCTTCAAATGATAGTCTCCCCAACACTCAACTCTCTCTCATAGGATTTGGATTTGGTGGAAAGAAGATTTGAGTGGAAAGCAACTTGGGAAAGGCTAGAGATCAAGATTCATATGGTAGGAATGGAATATCTTGGTCTCAACACATGAGTAGGTGGTTCTCTCTCAGAACATATGAGTTGGAATGGTGTATGTGTTCTGATGGCTCTCTCTTCAAATGAAGAGGAGGTGGAGGGGTATATATATAGCCTCCACACAAAATCCAACCGTTACACACAGTTTTCCAATCTCGGTGGGACCGAATCAACAAACTCGGTCGGACCGAAAATGTAAACCTAGTGACCGTTAGAGATTTTCGGTGGGACTGACATGCAACTCGGTAGGACCGATATGGTTAGGGTTTGGGCATAACGTAATCTCGGTGATACCGATTACACAAACTCAGTGAGACCGAATTTGGTAATTATCTAACCAGAGAGTTGGTCAGGCAAACTCGGTGGGACCGATTTGCTCTTTCGGTGAGACCGAAAAGTTACAAAGGGGAAACACTGAATTTACATTGCAATCTCGGTGGGACCGATTCGCTCTTTCGGTGAGACCGAAAAGTTACGAAAGGGAAACAGAGAGTTTGCAATCCCATCTCGATGAGACCGAGATCCCTATCGGTAGAACCGAATTGCTAGGGTTTGGCAATGGCTTATGACAAGTGAAACTCGGTGGCGCCGGATAGGAAGAATCGGTAGGACCGAGTTTGGCTTAGGGTTTAGGTCATATGTGGATATGGGAAAGTAGTTGAGGGTTTTGGAGCATATCACTAAGCACATGAAGCAAGAGGCTCATTAAGCAACACCTCATCCCTCCTTGATAGTATTGGCTTTTCCTAAAGACTCAATGTGATCTTGGATCACTAAAATATAAAATGAAGAGTCTTGAGCTTTTGAGCTTGAGCCAATCCTTTGTCCTTAGCATTTTGAGGGTTCCACTTTCACATCCATGCCATGCCAATCATTGAGCTTTCCTGAAATAATCATCTTGGAATAGCATTAGCTCAATGAGCTATATGTTGTTAGGAATTACCAAAACCACCTAGGGATAGTTGCACTTTCATGATGGCGTCCCTTGCGGCAGTGCGGGCGATTAGCGTTCCTTAGGATTAGTACTCTTGTTCCTTAGGGATAATAAGCATGAAATATATCGTCGCTTTGAGAAGTATGTGATAAGTAAGAGCTCCCCCTAAATTTGTGCATATTTAAAATTTGCTTTGGACTGCAAATGCACAAGGAGTTAGAGTCATGGGTTACTCTTCCATGTCACATACATCTTGGTGGAGCGCTTAAAATGATAAGAATGAAATACATGCACTCATCACCAAGAATAGTGAATGATCACATAAGATAGATAAGATAATAACATTAATCAAACATTAAGTGTAGCTTATGATCAAACACATGATCATCAATGTCTCACGAGCATAGTATCTCAAGCACTCAAAAGCAAACAAGTTCGAAAAACAACACCAAATAAAGCAAGAGAGAAAAGCAACACTCTCTCTCTCGAAGCCTATGATCTATACATTTTTCTCCCCCTTTGGCAACAATTTACCAAAAAGTTCCTAGAAAATGTGTAGTGCTAGATCGACGCTCAGGCTTGATCTTCAGGTGGTGGTGGAGTCCGGATCACTCCAAGGATGAAGGCTTCTATAGATGCTGAAGTAGACGCTGGAGTTGGAGCTGAAGTAGACGCTGGAGCAGGTTGGGCTGGTGCTATGGCTGGAGCTGAGGCAGTTGCTCTTGTGTCAGGAACTGGCACTGGAGACGACCTCGGACCTCGTGGCACTCTGGCAAAGGCATCAGTGGTAGTCCTGCCTCTCCTCTCCTGCATGTCATCCTGGAGCTGCTCCACTGCAGTCTGAATCTCTGTCACCTTGACATCCAAGTCATAGAACTTTTGTTCCATGATTCTCTCTAGGCTTGCCTGGTTTTGAGTTAGGGTGGCTAGTCCTTTCTCAATCTGCAGGGTGGATGCAATCAGGTAACCAAGCTGCTCTTGTTTGGCTTTCAAGAAATACTCAGATGCCTCCTCTTGAGTTGGCATCTTGGCAGCTTTCTCCTTCCTTGCCTTCTCCTTCTTTGCTTGTGCTTGAACTGATGATGGCTCATTCTCAGTCATTACAACTTGATTGTCCTCAAAATCTGGACGGATGGGCAGGTGTTCCTTGTCCAATAAATATATGCCCGTGCCCATCTTAGAGTTGATGAGCTCCTGAATTTGAGGGGCA
Source organism: Triticum dicoccoides (assembly GCF_002162155.2). Classification (NCBI taxonomy): domain Eukaryota; kingdom Viridiplantae; phylum Streptophyta; class Magnoliopsida; order Poales; family Poaceae; genus Triticum; species Triticum dicoccoides. Next base: position 315,000,924 of record NC_041392.1, on the reverse strand, counting down.
TAACCACAGCTCCTCTTCTGATCTGTTGCAGCCCTCTTGATAGTCTCTACTATGAGGCTCATGACCTTGAATTTCTATGGCACATCAAATACATGTAGCAAGTTGATTGCATGGCCTCTGATCATCTTGTGATCTCCAGACTTGGGCAATAAGGTGTGCCTCAATATCCAATTGATTGTTGGCAGCCCTGACAGAAGATAATGCACTGAGCCAAATTTGAAAGTGCCAAGAGCTTCATTGGGAATTTCCTTGTACATGTTGGACATTGAGTTATGATCCATTTTCTTCTTGGCATAAATATCCAAGTCATCTGCTTGCTCCTCTGGGGCATTGATCAACTTTGCCCATTCCTCAACAGTTGATTGGTACCTCGTACCCTCAGACATCCATGTGATCCTCCCATCTGGATAAAAGTGTGCTGTGGAGTAGAATTGCATGATGAGCTCCTTGTTCCACTTTGTGAGCTTCTGCCCAACAAAGTCAGCAACTCCACAAGCACTAAAGCTGTCATACACTCCAGGGTAGTGTTCCTCATTTTCCTTCATGTAGGTCCAGTCGACCCATCTCATGTCACAAACAATGGGCTTCTTATCAAGCAAAACTGTCTCATAAAAATCTTGCTGCTCCTTGGCGTGAAATCTGTAGTCCACAGCAGTCCTTCTCCTTGAAGCATATGGATCTGCTTCTCTCCACTTCCTCAGCCCTGAGTCTCTCCTGAGCTTCATGTCCTCAGCCACAGGATGAGCATCGTTGTGTTCTGGGATCTTGGGCTTGAGCTTTCTCAGAATTTGCTCTTCATCCTCTTCTTCAGCAACAGTCTCAGGCACTGGGGCCTTGTTCTTCTCAGGTGCAGACTTGGGCTTGGAGGCAGCTTTGGGTGCTTCTTTGGGCTTAGATGCAGCAGCCCCTGTCCTGATAGCATCACCCATAAGCTTAGGTGCTTTAGGTGCTGGTGCAGTAACCTCTTCTTCCTCTTCCTCTTCCATAATGGAAGCCTTTCCAAGCACTCTGGCTACGGTCTTCTTGACCCTTTCCTTCCTCTTCTTGCCTTCTGCAGCAACTGGCTCTTTGGGTGCAGGCTTTTCAGTTGAAGCTCTAGCCTTTGACATAGGATGCCTGCCTGCTGGCCTTTTGATCTTTAGACCTGACTTTGTGCCTTGAGCTGGCTCAACTCTCTTTGATGTGGCCTCTTCTTCTGCCACATAATCTTCATCTTCAGAATCAGAAGTTCTCTTATTCCTTTGTCTAGTGGCAGCTTTTGGCAGATTGCTTGGGGTACTTCTGCTGCCATCATCTGAAGAGCTGGAGGGGCTAGTGCCCTCACTCATCTGTACTTGCTCTTCTGACATGTTTTGGCTATCACTCTGATCAGACATGCTGCAAACTCTGACTGCTGACCCTGTGAATAGTTTATAGATGAGGTAGAGTGGATGAGCATCACAAAATGCAGAGATTTTTGCAAAAAGAATGATCCAAAAACTTAGTTTTAGTTTCCCACTGAAATCATCTCGGATCTACCGATTTTCAAACTCGGTGATACCGAAGCAGTTGTGGAACCTAAACTAGTGAACTCAGTTGGACCGAGTCATAGTTCAGTGGCACCGAGACTGCTAGGGTTTCACAGAATTCCAAAATCGGTCACACCGATAAGTAATTCTCGGTCAGACCGAGTCTCACTTATGCAATGGCATAAGCCAAATCGGTGGGACCAAGTTTTTCAACTCGGTGGGTCCGAGATGGTTTTGGCGGAAACCTAACCCTAAATTTTTTGAATCAAACCTAATCTACGAGCGTATTGACTGGATAGGAGTGTTTCAATCGTGGCAAGAATCATGATGATCACAATGTGCTAAGAATCGGATTGGGGAATAGCACAAAGATCGAGTCCATACCCTAGTTCGGCGGAGACTCGCTACGGTGGCAACGGCGGGGCAGAATTCCCGTTGACGGCAACAGAGACCAGCGACTGGAGGCGGCTGGCGGCGAGGAGACGATCCGGAGACCACGTTGGCAAAGCAGGCTATCGCGCGGGCGAAGGAGTTCGGAGAAATTTCCAAATTTTGCCCGTGACTATATATAGCCCGACCCTGTCGGTGTGACCGAGTGGAACAACTCGGTGGCACCGAGATTCATAACTGCAAGCTGTTACTGAAACTCGGTGTGACCGAAAGGTTCAAATCGGTTGCACCGAGATCGAAAACCTAGATCAACTTAGTGATCTCGGTAGGACCGAAGGTGGGGTATCGGTCAGACCGAGAATCATAAAGAGGTTTTGGAAGTTTAAGTCTATGACGAATCGGGGACTCCGAGCGCTCCTCACACAGAGTGGTTCGAATCTGACTTGATCAAATTTTGTGATGCAGCATGAATAGAGTTTGAGACGAGAAAAGCATAGATAGCTAGAGGAGGTTCTTAGGCATTCTTGTCCATCCACTTGGCAAAAGAAAATAAAACCAAACAATCAAAACAACAAGTGGATGTCCTCGAATGAGTAAAATATGCAACCAGCATGCTCACACAATAAGATGGCAAATGAAATATGTGACAAGGCATGCACAACCAATTCTAGCATCTATCAAGAAATTTGCGATGACTAGGTCATCTATATATGAGTATATTGACTTAGGAGTCAAGTGAGAACACTTGATCATAGGTCATACTCATCGTTTAAGCTCAAGTGGGGTTACCACTTTTACATAAAGCATTGTTGTGTTCACATCTTTAGAGTTGCTTTAGCTCAAGTCTTAGAGTAAAGCTCCCCCTAGATGTGATACCCCCCCCCTAAGAGGGATGAACTAACCTTGGGTTTTGTCGATGATGACTTCATGTAGATGTTGAAGATGTGGATGCTCAATGTTGATGTAGATCACTTGGAGCTTGTCCCTTGTCTTACCAACATGAGGGTTTGTGACTCCTTGAACTAGTGCAAGATGTGGAAGTTGATTGCACTTGTTCTTGCCAAAATGATAAGAATGAAGTATGTTGGCGGAGTCACCCTCAGGGACTCTCTAGTTCTTCTTATTTTGGATCCACATCATCTTGATGGGAATCCTTGGAGTTGTAGTCGTACTTGATTAAGTGGAACTTGAAGTGGTCTTGGGAATCCACTTGACTAAGGTCTTAGGAGCTTCTTCAAATGCGTCGATTTCCTCTTGAAGCTTGTCCTTGCCTTTTTTCTTGTAGTCTTGTGGTGGAAGATCATCTTGAGCTTGTGTCCCCTTGAAAGAAGTATCATACTTCTCTTGTTGAGGAACAAACTTTGTCTTGGGGTATTGATCTTCTTCCCACTCAACTCCATTGGCATTGAACTTTCGTTCAAAACCAACACCTTGATTCTTCCGGTGCATTCCTTGCTTGCGCACAATTTCCTCGAATTGCTTACTCCCGGCAAGGCTTTTGTACACTCCTTTCTCTATAATTCCCTTCAACAAGCTATTTTCTTGCTCAAGTGTAACTTGGCTAAGAGAATCATTAGTGGAATCAAGAGAACTACTAGAAGCAACAATATTGGATTTAGCATGATCATTGTTACTACTAGAGGAAGAATCTTTCTTGTTCTTGTTACTAGACTTGACTTGAGGCATGTAAGTGGATAAGAGTAAACGCTTGGCAATGTGAGAAGAACTTTTCTTGCGGAGATCATCATTGATTGCTTTTAAGAACTCATGCTCTTGCTCAAGATTGAGCTTTTCAAAGCGTAATTTCTCATGAGCTCTTAAAAGTTCTCGATGATCTTCGAAGATAGTTTCATGGGCTAACTTAAGAGTGCTTAGTTCTTTAGTTAGGCCTCAATCTTCTCCTTATCATTGTCATTCGTTTTATCTTGATTAGCATGTTTAATTGACGTTTCATCATAGTATTCATCACTAGAGTTGTCAACAATTAAATCATCACCTAACAAGTCATCTTCATCACTATTGAAATCAACATACTCGGGGTGTGTTACCTTAGGACCTTTGGCCATGAAGCATCTTCCAATTCCTTCATTTGGTGAGTCAAATATGTTGTAGGAGTTGGTTGACACAAGTGCTAGACCGGAAACACCTTCATCTTGAGTATCTTCGGAGTCGGAGTGATAACATCTCTCGAAGTGGCTGTCGGAGTCGGAGCCGGATACCCATTCACCAACATGAGCTTGATGTCTTCGTCTTGTGTAGCTCCTTGATGATTTTTCCTTCCTTTCCGAATCCTTGCTTCTCCGTGAGTATCTTCGTTCATAACGATCATCTCTACTCCTTCTCTCTCTTGGTGGTGATTCTTTGCTTCTTCTTTTTGGAGAATCTTCTCTTCTCTTGTAGGGAGCCGTACACTCATTGGAATAGTGTCTGGGTCTTCCACAACTATAGCAGTTTCGCTCTCGACTAGAAGATCTTTTGTCATTGTAGGACCTTGACTTGAAGCTTCTATCTTTGCTTCTACTCTTGTAGAACTTGTTAAAGTTCTTCACCATTAAGCTCAATTCTTCATTGAAGTCTTGTTTCTCACTTGATGATGTAGGGGCTTCACATGAGGCTTTATAGGCACCACTTGATTTGTTGTGAAGTTCCTCTTTATCCTTAAGTGACATCTCATGAGCAACAATTCTTCCAATCACCTCCGTTGGCTTGAGATCTTTGTAATTGGGCATCATTTGGATCAATGTGCACACGGTATCATATTTTCCATCCAAGGCTCTTAGAATCCTATTGATGATGAATCTATCGGTCATCTCTTCACTTCCTAAGCCGGCAATCTCATTTGTGATGAGAGCAAGCCTAGAGTACATTTCAGCGACACCTTCACCATCCTTCATCTTGAACTTGTCAAGTTGGCTTTGAAGCACATCCAACTTGGATTCCTTGACGGGGTCGGTACCTTCGTGCATATAAATCAAAGTGTCCCAAATTTCCTTGGCATTCTCAAGACGGCTGATTTTGTTGAATTCTTCGGGGCACAATCCGTTGAAGAGAATATCACAAGCTTGAGCATTGTATTGCAACATCTTCAACTCATCCGCGGTAGCTTCACAGTTTGGTTCTCTCCCATCAAAGAAGTCACCTTGCAAACCAACACACACAATAGCCCAAACGGCGGGGTTATGTCCAAGAATATGCATTTTCATTTTATGCTTCCAACTAACAAAATTAGTACCATCAAAGTAGGGACCTCTACGGTGATAATTTCCCTTGCTAGACGCCATACTCTCCTAGGTTGTGAAACCAAGGCTATGACCACCAAAAGCTATGGAGATCAAAGCAAATGGAGACCAAAGCTCTGATACCACTTGTAGGATCGAAAGTATGTCTAGAGGGGGTTATTAGACTACTTGACCAAATAAGACTTAACCTTTTCCCAATTTTAGTTCTTGGCAGATTTTAGCTATTTTAGGACAAGTCAAGCAATCATCACACAATTCAAGCAAGCATGCAAAGAGTATATTGGCAGCGGAAAGTAAAGCATGCAACTTGCAAGAATGTAAAGGGAAGGGTTTGGAGAATTCAAACAAAATTGGAGACACGGATGTTTTTCCCGTGGTTCGGATAGGTGGTGCTATCCTACATCCACGTTGATGGAGACTTCAACCCACAAAGGGTAATGGTTGCGAGAGTCCACACAGGGCTCCACCCACAAAGGGTAACGGTTGCGTGAGTCCACACAGGGCTCCACCCACGAAGGGTCCACGAAGAAGCAACCACCCACAAAGGGTCCACGAAGAAGCAACCTTGTCTATCCCACCATGGCCATCGCCCACACAGGACTTGCCTCACTAGCGGTAGATCTTCACGAAGTACGCGATCTGCTTGCCCTTACAAACTCCTTGGTTCAACTTCACAATCTTGTCGGAGGCTCCCAAGTGACACCTAGCCAATCTAGGAGACACCACTCTCCAAGTAACAAATGGTGTGTAGGTAATGAACTCCTTGCTCTTGTGCTTCAAATGATAGTCTCCCCAACACTCAACTCCCTCTCATAGGATTTGGATTTGGTGGAAAGAAGATTTGAGTGGAAAGCAACTTGGGAAAGGCTGGAGATCAAGATTCATATGGTAGGAATGGAATATCTTGGTCTCAACACATGAGTAGGTGGTTCTCTCTCAGAACATATGAGTTGGAATGGTGTATGTGTTCTGATGGCTCTCTCTTCAAATGAAGAGGAGGTGGAGGGGTATATATATAGCCTCCACACAAAATCCAACCGTTACACACAGTTTTCCAATCTCGGTGGGACCGAATCAACAAACTCGGTTGGACCTAAAATGTAAACCTAGTGACCGTTAGAGATTTTCGGTGGGACTGACATGCAACTCGGTAGGACCGATATGGTTAGGGTTTGGGCATAATGTAATCTCGATGAGACCGATTACACAAACTCGGTGAGACCGAATTTAGTAATTAGCTAACCAGAGAGTTGGTCAGGCAAACTCGGTGGGACCGATTTGCTCTTTCGGTGAGACCGAAAAGTTACAAAGGGGAAACACTGAATTTACATTGCAATCTCGGTGGGACCGATTCGCTCTTTCGATGAGACCGAAAAGTTACGAAAGGGAAACAGAGAGTTTGGAATCCCATCTCGATGAGACCGAGATCCCTATCGGTAGAACCGAATTGCTAGGGTTTGGCAGTGGCTTATGACAAGTGAAACTCGGTGGCGCCGGATAGGAAGAATCGGTAGGACCGAGTTTGGCTTAGGGTTTAGGTCATATGTGGATATGGAAAGTAGTTGAGGGTTTTGGAGCATATCACTAAGCACATGAAGCAAGAGGCTCATTAAGAAACACCTCATCCCTCCTTGATAGTATTGGCTTTTCCTAAAGACTCAATGTGATCTTGGATCACTAAAATATAAAATGAAGAGTCTTGAGCTTTTGAGCTTGAGCCAATCCTTTGTCCTTAGCATTTTGAGGGTTCCACTTTCACATCCATGCCATGCCAATCATTGAGCTTTCCTGAAATAATAATCTTGGAATAGCATTAGCTCAATGAGCTATATGTTGTTATGAATTACCAAAACCACCTAGGGATAGTTGCACTTTCATGATGGCATCCCTTGCGGCAGTGCAGGTGATTAGCGTTCCTTAGGATTAGTACTCTTGTTGCCTGCGAGGAATCTAAGCAACACCCCATGGGGGCATGTAAGGCGTCTGCCATGTCTTTTATGAATATTATATCCTTAATATGAATCAACGCGAGGTGCTTGTCCTGTCTCGGCTCGGCTCCCCCTTTCTATCCTCACGAGGACTTGGCGCTCTACGCTGACAGGTCCCAGTCCCCAGGCAGGCTTCAGCCGTCGCTGGTATGCCAGGTCGCGATGCCGTGGTCAAGGCCAGGAGGTGAGCGGCCCGAGGTCCGGTAAGAGCCCCCGAGTTCCGATGCTCGGGAGGTCCCCTTTAGCTCTCAAGCAGCCCTCCCTGGGTGAGAAAGGAAGGCAGCATCGCCATGACAGAGCCGCACTGGGTGAGGGTTTGGCGCTGCGTTGGTCCAACTCTTGTAAGGGCGTGACTTATCTCTTGAGTTTGGTGTAGTTCCTCGATGAACCGCCTAGCCCGAGTGGCAGTCGAGGCGCTGCTGGGTTAGGTCCTCGCGAGCTCCTTCCCACTCCCCCGCACTTTCCTTAATGCTCTACGTCCTCAGGTCTCGGCCCTCGAGCGAGCTTAGCCGCCGGTGGCATGACAGGTCGCGATGCCGTGGGTCAAGGCCAGGGGGTGAGGGCTGGAGAGCCAGTAGGAGCCCATGAGTCGTGATGCTCAGGTACCCCCCCCCCTTTTAACATGCAAGCGGTCCGCGCCGGAGAGAGGGTGAGGCGGCTCGCGACGTCCCTAACGTTGCTCCTGGAGTAGGTCCTGCACACCAATCATGAAGAGAAACAAGACCTATTGTTACGGTTGCCAGCCAACCTTTGGTCGCTCCGAGGGAGTGATTGGGGCACTGAGGGCCTGGTGAGGTGGCACCTTGCGGGGCTGCCGCGGCCAGAGCTCGACCACTCAAGTTTATCGGTGTTGTAGGGACGGACCCATGCGCAAATGTCGTGCCAGAGCGAGCAGCTCCATAGGTAGGCGTCAGTCGAGCAGGCGATTACGTCGGGTGTGTTAAGCACGCAAGAGGAAATTCATTTAAATAGACGCGAGAAAAGCAAATGCCGCTGGGCCAGGCCCGAGCAGCTCGAGGATGATGCAGCCCGAGGGGCTCCCCCAACAAGGTAAGTAAAGAGCATAAGCAAAACGGATACATGCCGTAGGGACGGACCCACGCGACCTGGGAATGATGCGGCCCTGTGGGTACTCCCAGCTAAAAACGGGACTTAGAAAGATGTCACCTGGTGCCGTTGAAGATGAAGTGATGCTGAAGAAGCGAGCGATGCGCGATGAAGACGTCGATCCTCATGAGCCCCCAGGCCCAGGAGCCTCGGGAGGCTCCGGGGGCACAGGTGGGTTCCTGAGGGCCATCTCCATCTCAGCTAGGACCGCACGATGCCTGACCTCCTGAGCCTCCAGAATGCTCCTCAGCAGGCGCTGATGAGTGGCGACTGCATTCGGCAGGCCGAAAGGCATGCGAACATAGCTATGAGGTGGACCCTCGCAACGCCCCACGCGTGAAGGCCAGAGGCGCTCCTGAGACGCGGCTCGGTTGAGTCCTGGCACGTCGACGCAGACGCGCAGCCCACCGTCCTCGCCTGGATGTGGGGCTACGGTGGGCAAGCGGCGGCTGCCGCGCATGACTCTCGACTCCTGTAGCTCCTAGGTGTTTCTTGCGATGAACTACTGCGGGTTTGGTCTTCCTTGCCTTGTATCTTCCTGAGGGAAACGTACCTGGAAGCACCCCTCCAAGTGGTGCCCGAGCGCCTCCCTCGCGACCTTGGCAAAGTCGGTGGCTCTCCAAGAAAGAGCCCCCGAGCCCTGCCTAAGGAGGGCGCCGGGCGCGCCTTCCTATGCGAGAAAGGGTGGCGCTCCCTGACTGGGCGCAGATCCTGGCGCAACACCTCCGGAGGCGCCTGCCTCCTTATGGCTTGCGTCAGGCGAAACCTTCTTTTTCTTAAGGGTCGCCTCGGGAAGCCTTCCGTTCCTGTGGTCCGGGTCTTCGATTGTTACGGCTTGGAACACGCGCTCAAGTGAACACACTCCGTCCCTTTCTTCACAGGGTACGGTGATGACTCCAGCGCTTCCTGGCATCTTGAGGACATTGTATCCATGGTGAGTCACCGCCATGAACTTGGCTAGGGCTGGGTACCCGAGAATGGTGTTGTATGGCAGACGGATGTGGGCGACATCGAAGTTGATGAGCTCCGTGCGGTAGTTGTTGCACTGTCCGAAGGTGACTGGAAGGCGAACCAGCCCTATGGGAACAGTGGAACCATCAGTGACTCCTGAGAAGGGGTTGGTCGACTGGAGCTGATCGTACGACACTTGGAGATTGTCGAACGTCTCGACGGACAGGACGTTGAGTCCTGCTCTACCGTCAATGAGGGTCCTGGTGACCTGCACGTTGCTGATGACCGGGGAGCAAAGCATCGGGAGGACTCCGGCCGTTGCCGCGCACTTGAGCTGATCCGCTGAGCTGAACGTGATAGCGCACGCAGACCACCTGAGAGGGTGTGTGGCCTCAAGCTTGGGGAGGACTGCATTCACCTCGCGAGCAAACTGCTTGAAAATGCGCCGTGAGGCTGGGGCCTACGCGCCACCCAAGATGCAAGCGATTGCGTGCGGCTCCTGGAAGCCCCCAGCCCCCTCGTCTTGATATTGGTCTTCGTTCCTCCTTGGCGGTGGCGGCACAGGAGGAAGGCCTGCGTTGCCGTACAGGCGGTCCTCACGAGGCTGATCTCTCCAGCCTCCCTCGCGAGGCTAGCCCTGCCAGCGATCCTCGCGAGGTCGGTCACGCCACCCTTGGCGAGGGCCACAGTCTTCCCATCGTCCGCCACCTCTTCCTCCTCCTCGGCCATAGCCCCTGTCATTACGCTCGGGGCATCGGCCGACATGTCCATCTCTCACGGCCCTGAGCTCTTGACATTCGTTGGTGTTGTGGGTGTGGAGGTCATGGTACACGTAGTACCGGCTGCCCTTGGATGACTCAGGATGATCCCTGCCTCGCTTGGTGTCTGGTTCCACTGCAAGCACGGCAGCCCCCTTGCGCTTCATGTCCTTGTCCTTGGGCTTCTTCTCTTCTGGGTCGGCAGTCGGGAGTTCGAGGAGGGAAAGGCGCCCTTCCTTAGCCCTGGCGCACTTGGTCGCCAAGTTGAACAGCTCCAGGGATGTGCACAGGTCTTCATGGATAGCTAGATCCTCCTTCATCTTGATGTCGTGTACGCCATCGGAGAAGGCCGAGATGATGGCTTCTTCAGTCACCTTGGGGATCTATAGGCGAGCGTTGTTGAAGCGCTGGATGTATTTCTGCAGGGTTTCCCCTTGCTGCTGCTTGATGCGGCGCAGATCGCTCACTGCCGGGTTTCGGTCGCGAGTGCCCTATAAGTTGGTGATGAAGCGAGTGCGCATCTCGTCCCAGGAGGAGACTGTGCCAGGAGCCAGGTTCAGGAGCCAGGTGCGGGCCCCGTCCTTGAGCGCCATGGGAAACCAATTCGCCATGACCCTTTCGTCTCCGTTGGCGGCTTCTATGCATAGCTCGTAGAGCTGTAGGAACTCTGCGGGGTCCGTCGTGCCATCGTAGTGAGGGGGTAGGTCAGGCTTGAATTTGTCTGGCCATGTGACGCCGCGTAGCTCGGGGGTGAGGGCGCGGCAGCCCATCGTGGCCACCGGTGCCTTTTGCTGGTGCTGGGCTTGTTCCTGGGGATTACCGCGCGCTGCCACTTGGAGCAGCGCGGGGTCTTGGCGTGGAGGTGCAGGGACGCGATCTTGGTGCGCCGGCGCTGGGAGCACGCGAGCACCTTCTTGGGGACGAGGGATCTCTTGGCAGCTCCTCTCTTGCTGCGCAGGCACCGGATGCGGAGGGTCTCTCCCTGGGGCTGCGCGCCTTGGAGCCAGGGCGCCTTCTTGAGGAGGAGGTGGTGGAGGCGCTTCCTGGTCCCCGCCTCCTGCGCGGAATGGAGGGCGAGGCAGCGAGAGGGACGACAAGGGGGAGCCCCCTGCGGCGCTGACGAGCTCGGTGATGCGGGCGAGCTAGTCCTCATAGGGGCGGTAGTGCAAGAGCTCTCTTGCCAGGAGCAGCGCGGCGTGCGCGTCCGCGGGGGCGCGACGGGCGTGGGACGATGAAGCGGCTGGAGTCAGCGACGGTGTGGCGGTGCGGCCCTCTCGCCGCACCGAAGGATGCTGGGAGGAGGCCTGCTGCTCGTTCCCCGCCAGGCCGGTGGCGGCGTTGGCGGCAGGCAACGGGGAACGCCAAGGACGTCCGCTGACAAGAGCCGTCTGGGCGACGCGGGTGGCGAGAGCAGCCCGGCGCTCGGCGCGAGCCCGACGAGCGTCAGCCATGGACACGACGGAAGATCGTACGCGAACATCGGAAGAAAGATTCCGGCGCTCCCCTACCTGGCACGCCAAATGTCGGATTTCGGGTTCCGGCAGACCCTTGAGGTTTGAACACTGGGGTGCGCGCAGAGATCTCTCCCCTACTGATCTGCGTCCAATCTCCTCGCGTGATTTTAGCTGGAAACAACAAACAACACAAGGGACACAAGGTTTATACTGGTTCGGGCCACCGTTGTGGTGTAATACCCTACTCCAGTGTGTGGTGTGGTGGATTGCCTCAGGGGCCGATGAGGAACAGTACAAGGGAAGAACAACCTCGCGAGAGGTGTTCTTGAGCTGGTGCAATGAACTGCTTGGGTGAGTTCAATCGCCTCTCTCTCTCTCTCTGCTAGGGCTCTACCAGATTTCTAGATGTCCCTCTACTCTGTGTGGCTAGTTCTTTTTATAGAGGCCCTGGGCCTCTCCCCAAATAATGAGCGGGAAGGGCACAAAACAATTGGCCATTTTGAAGGGGAACATCTAGTACAAGTTATCCTGACCAAAGGTGGTCTTCGGCTGCCAAAAGCTCTGGTGATGACGCCATCTTGGGCTCCACGGTGACCTCCGTCCTGCCGCTCTGTTGGTCTTGGTCTTGTTGCACCGGAATGGTAACCTTTGCCTGATGCCTTGGCCTGTGCTTTCCCCCTTTACACCAAAGGGGAAACAAGGACACTGCACAGGCCGGCGCCCGCCTGGTCTCAATTGTCATGGCTTGCTTCACGGGCCCCCGTGAGGTACCCCTGCCTTGATCTCTCCTCCTCCTCACGAGCCTGCCTGACGAGGCTGCCTCTGAGGAAGCTTCCTGTCATCCGCCCCGCGAGGCTTGGCCCCTCGCGAGGGTCTTGAGCTTGAGCTGATGGAGATGGGCCGCGCTGGGCCCCCACTTGAGCCACGTCGCAGGCCGCAGGCAGGCAAGTCTAGGGACCCCTGTTCCCAGAACACCAACAAGTGCCTCCCGCGGCCGAATCTAAAAGATTTCTAGAAGCAAAATTAAATCCGGCATAAAATTTTTGTATAATCATCCACAAATTCAAACCATGAGTAGGGCAATTACGTATCATTAATTTCATTCTCTCCCAAGCTTGTGCAACATGTTCATGATCAAGTTGTTTAAAATTCATAATATCATTTCTAAGAGATATGATCTTAGCGGGAGGAAAATACTTAGAGATAAAAGCATCTTTTCACTTGTTCCATGAATCAATACTATTTTTAGGCAAAGATGAAAACCAAGCTTTAGCACGATCTCTAAGCGAAAAAGGAAATAGCTTCAATTTAACAATATCATTATCGACATCTTTCTTCTTTTGCATGTCACACAAATCAACGAAGCTATTACGATGGTTAGCGGCATCTTCACTAGGAAGGCCGGAGAACGGATCTTTCATGACAAGATTCAACAAAGCAGTATTAATTTCACAAGATTCAGCATCGGTAAGAGGAGCAATCTGCGTGCTAAAGAAATCATTGTTGTTGTTATTGGTGAAGTCAAACAAGTTAGTATTATCTTGAGCCATCGCGACAAACAAGCAAACTAACACACGAGCAAACAAAAAGCAAACGGGCAAAAAGAGGCAAATAGAGAGTGAGAGGGAGGGTAGAGATAGAGAGGGCGAATAAAACGGCAAGGGTGAAGTGGGGGAGAGGAAAACGAGAGGCAAATGGCAAATAATGTAATGCAGGAGATAGGGATTGTGATGGGTACTTGGTATGTTGACTTTTGTGCAGACTCCCCGGCAACGGCGCCAGAAATTGCTCGTTGTCGGGAGTCAAATCTTGACTTGCGCGAACCTCCCCAGCAACGGCGCCAGAAATTCTTCTTGCTATTTCTTGAGCACTGCGTTGGATTTCCCTGAAGAGGAAGGGATGATGCAGCAAAGTAGCGTAAGTATTTCCCTCAGTTTTTGAGAACCAAGGTATCAATCCAATAAGAGGCTATGCGCGAGTCCCTCGTGCCTACACAATAAAAATAGGTCAACGCAACCAACGCGCTTAGGAGTTGTCAATCCCTTCACGGTCACTTACGAAATTGAGATCTGATAGAGATGATAAATAATATTTTTTGTATTTTTGGTATAGAGATGCAAAGTAAAAAGTAAAAGGCAAAGTAAAAGCAAAGCAATAATAAAGTGATGGAGATTGATATGATGAGAAAGAGACCCGGGGGCCATAGGTTTCACAAGTGGCTTCTCTTAAGAGCATAATTATTCTACGGTGGGTGAACAAATTACTGTTGAGCAATTGATAGAATTGAGCATAGTTATGAGAATATCTAGGTATGATCATGTATATAGGCATCACGTCCGAGACAAGTAGACCAACTCCTGCCTGCATCTACAACTATTACTCCACTCATCGACCGCTATCCAGCATGCATCTAGAGTATTAGGTTAAAAACAGAGTAATGCCTTAAGCAAGATGACATGATGTAGAGGGATAGTTTCATGCAATATGATAAACAAAACCATCTTGTTATCCTCGATGGCAACGATACAATATGTGCCTTGCTGCCCCTTCTGTCACTGGGAAAGGACACCGCAAGATCGAACCCAAAGCTAAGCACTTCTCCCATGGCAAGAAAAACCAATCTAGTAGGCCAAACAAAACTGATAATTCGAAGAGACTTGCAAAGATAACCAATCATACATAAAAGAATTCAGAGAAGATTCAAATATAATTCATAGATAGACTTGATCATAAACCCACAATTCATCGGTCTCAACAAACACACCGCAAAAAGAAGATTACATCAAATAGATCTCCATGAGAGAGGGGGAGAACATTGTATTGAGATCCAAAAAGAGAGAAGAAGCCATCTAGCTACTAACTATGGACCCGTAGGTCTGAAGTAAACTACTCACACTTCATCGGAGGGGCTTGGATGATGATGTAGAAGCCCTCCGTGATCGATGCCCCTCCGGCGGAGCTCTGGAATAGGCCCCAAGATGGGATCTCGTGAATACATAAAGTTGCGGCGGTGGAATTAGGTTTTTGGCTCCGTCCCCGATCGTTTGGGGGTACGTAGGTATATATAGGAGGAAGAAGTACGTCGGTGGAGCTTCGAGGGGCCCACGAGGCAGGGGGCACGCCCTAGGGGGGCGCCCTCCACCCTCGTGACCGCCTCGTGGCTTTCTTGATGGAGGGTCCAAGTCTCCTGGATCTTATCTAATAAGAAAATCACGTTTCCGAAGGTTTCATTCCGTTTGGACTCCGTTTGATATTCCTTTTCTTTGAAACCCTAAAACAGGCAAAAAACAGCAATTCTGGGCTGGGCCTCCGGTTAATAGGTTAGTCCCAAAAATAATATAAAAGTGGATAATAAAGCCCAATAATGTATAAAACAGTAGATAATATAGCATGGAGCAATCAAAAATTATAGATACGTTGGAGACGTATCACCCTTGTGTTTATGTTTCCTTCCTCGAAGGTGGTGATGAAGGGGTGGTTGATGATGTGCGCTTCTTCCTTAATTTGCGCTTGAGGACAGAATTCTGCTCCTTTAGGTCCTCGATCTCCCGCTCAAGGCTTAGTACCTTTTTGCATAGTTCTTGTTTGTTTTCCTGCGAGAGACGAAAATGGATAAACTTGATCTTAGGTTTCTTTGCTCTATTGGGGAGGCTTGACTTTTTGAACTCCACATGCATGTCCCCAGGTTGAGGTAATTGGACTTCATCTTCATCCGAGCTCATCTCCTCCTTTCCTTTAGGCTCATAGTCTTCTTCTTCCTCCATGGTCCAACCACAATGATCCAAGTCCCCATAGACCTTATGATCTGCAAGGTAATCAACCACATAGCTTTCTCCTTCCAAATCTTGGGACAACATGTTGCTAAAATCTACAGCGGGACAACTTGAAACAAACACTGGAGATATTTGTGTGATACGGTGGTCAAAACCTTCGGGAGATTATATAATGAATTTTTACCGACCAAAAGAAGTATCGTGCAATAAAATGGAGTCCGGAGAGCACACGAGGTGCCCATGAGGCAGGGGCCGCACCCAGGGAGGTAGGGCGCGCCCTCCACCCTCGTGGAAGCCTCGTGTCCTTTCTGGTCTGCTTCTTATTTTCCTATTTTCTTAAATATTCCAAAACGGAGAAAAATTGCCAATAGAATTGTTTTGGAGTCGGTTTACTTACCGTACCATGTACCTATTCCTTTTCGGAGTCTGAATGTTCTGCAAAGTGTCCCTTATGTATTCCTCCGGGGTTGCGGTTTCAATAACATTAGTTTCAACATTTATAGGATTACCTGAGATATAATGTTTGATTCTTTAACCATTCACCACCTTTGGATTTGTGCCTTCGAAGTTGTTGATTTTTATGGCACCGGAACGATACATAATCACCTACATTAAACTCACGTTTTTGTATCCTTTTATCATGCCATCTTTTAACTTTTTCTTTAAACAGCTTGGCATTTTCATAGGCCTAGGTTCTCCATTCATCAAGTGAGATAATGTCAAATAGCCTCTTCTCACCGGCAAGTTTGAAGTCATAGTTGAGCTCTTTAATGGCCCAATATGCCTTATGTTCTAATTTGAGAGGTAAGTGACATGCTTTCCCATAAACCATTTTATACGGAGACATACCCATAGGATTTTTATATGCAGTTCTATAAGCCCAAAATGCATCATCAAGTTTCTTGGACCAATTCTTTCTAGATCTATTAACAGTCTTTTGCAAAATTAATTTGAGCTCTTTGTTACTCAATTCTACTTGACCACTAGACTGCGGGTGATATGGATATGCAATTCTATGATTAACATCCTACTTAGCAAGCATTTTACAAAAGGCACCATGAATAAAATGTGAACCACCATCAGTCATTAAGTATCTAGGGACTCCAAACCTCAAAAAAATAACTTCTTTAAGCATCTTAATAGCGGTGTTATGATCAGCACTACTAGTTGCAATAGCTTATACCCACTTAGTAATGTAATCAACATCAACTAAAATATGTGTATACCCATTAGAGGAAGGAAACGGTCCCATATAATCGAAGCCCCAAACATCAAATGGTTCAATAACAAGTGAATAATTCATAGGAATTTCTTGACATCTACTGATATTACCAATTCTTTGACATTCATCACAAGATAAGACAAACTTACGGGCATCCTTGAAGAGAGTAGGCCAATAAAAACCAGATTGCAGTACCTTATGTGTAGTTCTGTCTCCAGCATGGTGTCCTCCATAAGCCTCAGAGTGACACTTGCGTAAGATCTGTTCCTGTTCATGCTCAGGTACACAACTTCTAATAACACCATCTATTCATTCTTTATAAAAGTGTGGGTCATCCCAAAAGTAATGTCTTAAATAATAGAAGAACTTTTTCTTTTGCTGGTATGTGAAACTAGGTGGTATAAATTTAGCAACAATGTAATTAGCATAATCAGCATACCATGGAGCAGTGCGAGAAGCATTTATGACAGCTAATTGTTCATCAGGGAAGCTATCATCAATAGGTAGTGGGTCATCAAGAACATTCTCTAACCTAGACAAGTTATCTGCAACGGGGTTCTCGGCTCCCTTTCTATCAATAATACGCAAATCAAATTCTTGTAGCAAGAGAACCCATCTAATAAGTCTAGGTTTAGCACCTTTCTTCTCCATAAGATATTTAATAACAGCATGATCAGTGTGAATAGTTACTTTTGAATCAACAATATAAGGTCTGAACTTATCACAAGCAAATACAACTGCTAAGAATTCCTTTTCAGTAGTAGCATAATTACTCTGGGCATTGTCTAGAGTTTTACTAGCATATTGAATAACATTTAATTTTTTATCAACTCTTTGTCCTAGAACAACACCTACAACATAGTCACTAGCATCACACATGATTTCAAAGGGTAAATTTCAATCAGGTGGCTCAACAATAGGTGTAGAAATCAAGGATTTCTTAAGTATTTCAAATGCTTCTACACAATCATCATGAAAGACAAAAGGAATATCTTTTTGTAATAGGTTAGTCAGAGGCCGGGAAATTTTTCAGAAGTCCTTAATGAACCTCCTATAAAAAATGGCATGACCAAGGAAACTTATTATACCTTTGATGTCCTTGGGACACGGCATCTTTTCAATAGCATCAACTTTAGCTTTGTCAACTTCAATACCTCTTTCAGAAGTTTTATGCCCCAAGACAATACCTTCATTAACCATAAAGTGGCACTTCTCCCAATTCAAGACAACGTTAGTTCCTTCACATCTCTACAAAACTCGATCATGGTTGCTCAAGCAATCATCAAAAGAGGATCCATAAACAGAGAAATCATCCATGAAAACTTCACAAATCTTTTCAAAAAAGTCAGAGAATATAGCCATCATGCATCTTTCAAAGGTAGCCGCAGGTGCATTACATAAACCAAAAGGCATACTCTATAAGCAAAGGTACCGAAAGGGCAAGTAAAAGTGGTCTTTTCTTGGTCCTCTGCTGACACATGTATTTGAGAGAAACCATAGTAACCATCTAGAAAGCAAAAATGTGTATGTTTGGATAATATTTCTAGCATTTGATCAATAAAAGGCAAATGGTAATGATATGTTTTAGTATCTTTATTTAGTTTGCGGAAATCAATTACCATCCTATAACCTGTAATAATTCTTTGTGAAATCAATTCATCTTTATCATTAGGAATGATACTAATACCTCCCTTCTTAGGGACACAATGGACATGGCTTACCCACTGACTATCAGCAACGGGATAAATTATACATGCTTCAAGGAGCTTTAATATTTCCTTTCTTACCACTTCTTTCATCTTAGGATATAGCCGTCGTTGGTGATCAATAACTGGTTTGGCATCTTTCTCCAAATTTATTTTGTGTTGACATAGAGTGGGACTAATGCCCTTAAGATCATCAAGAGTATATCCAATAGCAACATGGTGCTTCTTCAGAGTTTTCAATAATTTCTCTTCTTCATGCTCTGAAAGGTTAGCACTAATAATAACAGGATATATCTTCTTTTCATCAAGATAAGCATATTTAAGAGTATCAGGCAATGGTTTAAGCTCAAACACGGGATCAACCTTAGGTGGGGGAGGCTCCCCTAGGATTTCGACAGGCAAGTTGTGTTTCAAAATAGGTCCCTGTTTAAACAATACTTCATCTATTTCCCTTCTTTCATTCATATTCATATCATTTTCATGGTCTAGCAAATATTGTTCTAAAGGATCATTAGGAGGCACGGCAATAGAAGCAAGACCAATAATTTCATCTTTACTAGGCAATTTCTCATCACGGGTTGTCTACTAAATTTAGCAAAGTTAAACTCATGAGACATATCCCCTAAACCAACAGAAACAATATCCTTATTGCAGTCTATCATAGCATTAACAGTATTCAAGAAGGGTCTACCAAATATAATGGGACAAAAGTCATATTGTGGGGAACCAAGAACAAGAAAATCAGTAGGATATTTAACTTTCCAACACAAGACTTCAACATCTCTAACAATCCCAACTGGTGAAATAGTATCTCTATTGGCAAGCTTAATTGTAACATCTATCTCTTCTATCTCAGCAGCTGCAATATCATGCATAATTTCTTGGTATAAGGAATGACGTATTGCACTTGCACTAGCACCCATATCACATAAGCCATGATAACAATGATCTCCTATTTTAACGGAAATAACAGGCATGACTACAACAGGTCTATGTTTGTTTTTAGCATCAGGTCTAGCAATTCTAGCAGCTTCATTGCAGAAGTAAATAACATGCCCATCAATATTATCGGCTAAGAGATCTTTAACCATAGCAATTTTAGGTTCAACTTTAACTTGCTCAGGGGGTTTGTGTGTCCTAATATTACTTTTGTTGACTACAGTTGAAGCTTTAGCACGATCCTTTATTCTAACAGGGAAAGGTGGCTTCTCAATATAAGCAGTAGGAACAGCAGGATCATTATAAGTGATAGTCTTTTCTTCAACTTTAATAGGTGCAACTACTTTTACTTCAGTGGGAGGATTATATTTAAACCACTTCTCCTTTGGGAGATCAACATGAGTAGCAAAGGATTCACATAAAGAAGCTACCATCTCAGAGTCAAGTCCATATTTAGAGCTAAATTCACAGAAAGCATCGGTATCCATAAAAGATTTCACACAATCAAACATAGGTGTTATACCCGACTCCTTACCTTCGTCGAGGTCCCAATCTTCAGAGTTGTGTTTAATTCTTTCCAAAAAATCCCATTTGAATTCAATAGTCTTCATCATAAAAGATCTAGTACAAGAAGTATCGAGCATGGAGCGATTACTGAGAGAAAGCCGAGCATAAATTTTTTGAATAATCATTTCTATTGAGAGCTCATGATTAGGGCATGAATAAAACATTGACTTAAGCCTCCCCCAAGCTTGAGCAATGCTTTATCCTTCGCGAGGCCAAAAATTATATATATAATTACGATCACGATGAACAAGATGCATAGGATAAAACTTCTGATGACATTCCAATTTCAATTGCTTGTAGTCCCATGATCCCATATCATCACATAGCCTATACCATGTCAATGCCTCTCCCCTCAAAGATAAAGGGAAGACCTTCTTCTTGATAACATCATCGGGCATACCTGCAAGCTTAAATAATCCACAAACTTCATCCACATAGATTAAGTGTAAATCGGGATGCAATGTTCCATCTCTTGCAAAAGGATTAGCTAGCAGTTTCTCTACCATACCCGAAGGAATTTCAAACTAAACATTTTCAGTAGGTTCAGTAGGTTGAGGAGAAACTCTTTGCTCTACTGGTCGGGGTAAAGATACCCCGAACAAGCCCCTCAGAGGATTATGTTCAATAGTAACAAGTGACAGTAAATTTCAGCAGACTATATAAATTTTTCCTTACCAAATTCCACCTACCGAAGGAGCTTCACTCCCCGGCAACAGCGCCAGAAAAGTCTTGATGACCCACAAGTGTAGGGTATCTATCATATTCTTTTCTATAAGTAAGAGTGTCGAACCCAACGAGGAGCAGAAGGAAATGATAAGCAGTTTTCAGTAAGGTATTCTCTGTAAGCACTGAAATTATCGGTAACAGATAGTTTTGTGATAAGGTAATTTGTAACGAGTAGCAAGTAATAAAAGTAAATAAGGTGCAGCAAGATGGCCCAATACTTTTTGTAGAAAAGGACAAGCCCGCACAAACTCTTATATGAAGTAAAGCGGTCCCGAGGACACATTGGAATTATCGTCAAGCTAGTTTTCATCACATTCATATGATTTGCGTTCGGTACTTTGATAATTTGATATGTGGGTGGACCGGTGCTTGGGTACTGTCCTTACTTGGACAAGCATCCCACTTATGATTAACCCCTATTGCAAGAATCTGCAACTATAACAGAAGTATTAAGGTAAACCTAACCATAGCATGAAACATATGGATCCAAATCAGCCCCTTATGAAGCAACACATAAACTAGGGTTTAAGCTTCTGTCACTCTAGCAACCCATCATGTACTTATTACTTCCCAATGCCTCCCTCTAGGCCCAAACAATGGTGAAGTGTGATGTAGTCGATGTTCACATGACACCACTAGAGGGATGACAACATACATCTCATCAAAATATCGAACGAATACCAAATTCACATGACTACTTATAGCAAGACTTCTCCCATGTCCTCAGGAACAAACGTAACTACTCACAAAGCATATTCATGTTCATAATCAGAGGGTTATTAATATGCATAATGGATCTGAACATATGATCTTCCACCAAGTAAACCAACTAGCATCAACTACAAGGAGTAATCAACACTACTAGCAACCCATAGGTACCAATCTGAGGTTTGGATACAAAGATTGGATACAAGAGATGAACTAGGGTTTGAGATGAGATGGTGCTGGTGAAGATGTTGATGGAGATTGCCCCCCTCCCGATGAGAGGATCGTTGGTGATGACGATGGTGATGATTTCCCCCTCCCGGAGGGAAGTTTCCCCGGCAGAACAGCTCTGCCGGAGCCCTAGATTGGTTCCACCAAGGTTCCGCGTCGTGGCGGTGGAGTTTCATCCCGTGAGCTTTCTTATGATTTTTTCTCGGACGAAAGACCTCATATAGCAGAAGATGGGCATCAGAGGGCCACCAGGGGGCCCACAAGGAAGGTGGGCGCGCCCAGGGGTAGGGCGCGCCGCCACCCTTGTGGCCAGGGCGTGGGCCCCTCTGGTGCTTTCTCCGCTCAGTATTTTTTATTAATTCCAAAAATGACTTCCATGAAGTTTCAGGACTTTTGGAGCTATGCAGAATAGGTCTCTAATATTTTCTCCTTTTCCAGCCCAAAATTCCAGCTGCCAACATTCCCCCTCTTCATGTAAACCTTGTAAAATAAGAGAGAATAGGCATAAGTATTGTGACATAATGTGTAATAATAGCCCATAATGCAATGAATATCAATATAAAAGCATGATGCAAAATGGACGTATCACCCTCCCAAGCCATGGAAGCCAAGGACCAGAGGGGAAACCCTTCTGCCATCTAGGGAGAAGGTCAAGGAAGAAGAATAAGAAGGGGGGCCTCTCCCCCTCTCTTCCGGTGGCGCCGGAATGCCGCCGGGGCCATCCTAATCACCACAATCTACACCAACACCTCCGTCATCTTCACCAACATCTTCATCACTTTCCCCCATCTATCGACAACGGTCCACTCTCCCGTAACCTGCTGTACTCTCTACTTGAACATGGTGCTTTATGCTTCATATTATTATCCAATGATGTGTTGCCATCCTATGATGTCCGAGTAGATTTTCATTGTCATAGGTAATTGGTGAATTGCTATGATTGGTTTAATTTGCTTGTGGTTATGTTGTTGTCCTTTGGTGCCCATCATATGAGCGCGCGAGTGGATCACACCATCGAGTTAGTTGTATGTTGATAGGACTATGTATTGGAGGGCAAGAGTGACAGAAGCTTCAACCTAGCATAGAAATTGATGCATACGTGATTGAAGGGGGACTAATATATCTTAATGCTATGGTTGGGTTTTACCTTAATGAACGTTAGTAGTTGCGGATGCTTGCTAATGTTTCCAATCATAAGTAAATAGAATTCCATATCAGGGATGACATGCTAGCAGTGGCCCCTCCCACATAAAACTTGCTATCGGTCTACTAAAGCAGTCAATTGCTTAGGGACAAATTTGCAACTCCTACCACCACTTTTCCACACTCGTTGTACTAACTTTATTGCTTCTTTACCTAAAACAGCCCCTAGTTTTTATTTACGTGCACTTTATATTCTTGCCAACCTATCCCGTTACACCTACAAAGTACTTCTAGTTTTATACTTGTTCTAGGTAAAGTGAACGTCAAGCATGCATAGAGTTGTATCGGTGGTCGATAAAACTTGAGGGAATATTTGTTCTACCTTTAGCTCCTCGTTGGGTTCGACACTCTTACTTATCGAAAGAGGCTACAATTAATCCCCTATGCTTGTGGGTTATCAACTCCAGCGAGAGCGCGACCGCAGTCGCCAGGCGTGTGCTAACAAGCTTTGTGAGGGCGATCGCCTTCTGCGTCCTGGCAGCCACGGCAGCCCAAACGGCAATTGTTGCTTCTCAGGTAGCGGCAGCAGCATCTACCTTGGGGATAGCAACTGGCGAGAGTAGCATAGCAACTGTCCGTTCTGCAGCAGCGGCCTTAGCCCTGATGGAGGCCTCCCACTACCATGTCGAGGCCATCCACGCCCAGCTCGTGGCGGTCACCGCACAAATCGAACGAAGCTTCTCCGACAATGAGCGACAACCCATGGCCGAAGTGTTGGCAATCGCCGAGAGAGTTCGAGCAGCTGTTCGTTCCTGTGCGGCATACCTTGCCACAACGGAGCCCGCTAGACCCCAAATCGCGGCTGCCCACACACAGCTCATGGCGGCCTATTCCAAAGATATGGCGGACGCGGATTGTGAGATGCTTGCCAAGTATGGTGCAATTGATTCCATGGAGCCGCTTCCCCAGGAGACCAACGGGCGCGAGCTTGAGATGGAGGTGGCGGCGAAGATTGACGAGCATCAGCCGTAGTAGTACTCTTTGCTTTCTTTAATTAAGAGCGTCGGTCTTTAATTTGTTAGAGTAATGTTTAGGTCAGCTAGCTCTATTTAATTGCTGAACTTGCTCGATTAAGAAGTTAGTCTCCTTTGTGTACCCAAATTATGCAATGACGTGGATGACCACTGTAACCAGGGAAATTCGAACCAAAATTTTTGACTTTCAAACTCAACACACATGGGTTAAGCTATCTGAATCGTTTGTGATTGTTCACATATCGTACACAGTTCTGAATAAGGGACCGTGTCTGATGACACTTTGCGCGCCAGTTTTTTCGCTGAAGCGATTCCAAATTTTCAGCTTCCGTGGAAATATCTATCTCCCCGCCCCCTTACCAAAAGCCACATTTCCCTTGTTTCCACCTTCCTTTCCAAGTTGAAACCTTCACTCCTTGTTTGCAGCGTCGCCTCCTCACCGGCAACCTTCCTCCACTGTCGGTGTACTAGGTTAGGGGTAGCCTAGTACCCCGAACTTGTGCACGGGCAGTTGCAGCACCCCGCGGCAAAGGCTTGCCGGGTGATCGCCAAGATCCCCCAAGGTTCCCTTGGAGCCATCCAAGAACAAAGTATTTAAGCTAAGGAGACAAGACCCCGGCAAGAGGAGCTTGCCGGGAAGGTCAACCAAGGCGCTCCAAGGAACTTGCCGCGACGCGCCACGCGCTCCGGCAAGGCAACAAGTCCCCGGCAAGAGGAGCTTGCCGAGAAGACCAACCAAGGTACCTCGAAGCCCGGTGAGCGACAAGCTTCCGGACCCGACAAGATGACAACAACGGCAAGGCGCTTGCCGTGGCAGGCGGCCACTCTGCGTCCGCGCTCCAGCGCATCCACCAACGTGTCGCTCTGGGGGCCTCTCCGGGCGTGCGTGGCGGGAGGCTGTGCAGCCTGCGGTGCGCAGTGGCATGCGAAGCTGACAAGATCACCATCGTGGCGAACGGTGGCGCCCCTGACGGTCCTTTTCTGCACTGTTCGGGCGACTCAGACGGGCATTTAATGCCCTTGTCCCCTGCCATCAGGGTTAGGTAGGGTGCACTGTGCAAGCAACTGTATCAACTACCTCGCTTTTTACGTTTTTATCCTCCTCCGTGTTGCCACCTGTCAGTGACCCCTTCAACGTATAAAAGGAGGCCCATGCGCAACGTAGAGGGGGTTCGGCTCGTAGGTTCAGACAGTTTGCTTCGATCCATTCGTAGCCCAGAGAACATCACACTCTCGCTTTGGAGAACAAGAACACCAGATAATACAACCAGACAAGCAGCAGTAGGAGTGTTATCTCTCCGGAGAGCTCCAAAGCTGGGTAAACTGCTCGTGTGCCGCGCCTCGATATGCTCTTCGTGCGATCTCCGCCCCCAGCCGAACCGAAAGGGGTCCGGTCCGCCGGCCCCATAGGTGTTCGAGGATCAGTTTTCCCCGACATCTTTGGCGCGCCAGGTAGGGGGCGTCGAGATTGCGTGAACCTGATCCGGCGTTCACACGAGCTAGATCCTTATTCCCTTCATCAACATGCCACCGAAGAAGAAGACTTCGGCGGCGGCCGCTCCATCCACGTCACTTCCGCCAACGTTGGAGCAAACGAGTGGTGGGATGGACGCCGGCGGAAGAAAGGACATCGACGAGGAAGCCCATGATGCCGCCAGGTCCAAGAACAAGGCTGCACAAACCTCAGCGACTGTACATGTTCCACGCCACTCTCAGGAGGCGCAAGATCAACAGCGTCATGGCACTAGCAGTGCCATACGCATGATAGCCCAAGACCAAGCTGGTGGATCTCGGAGCGCTCAAGACCAGCATGCACGCCAGCGTGCTGGCATGAGCGGGGCACGGTCGCCTGGACGGGATACTGCTCGCGCCGTCCCGTTCCTCGTGCCGTCCGCCACTGCCACCCACCACCCCAGCAGAAGCCTTGGCGCGAGCTCAACTTCTCCTAGATTACCCTCCTACGTCAGACAAGATCGACGAATGGAGAGCCACC
This sequence comes from Triticum dicoccoides, assembly GCF_002162155.2. NCBI lineage: Eukaryota > Viridiplantae > Streptophyta > Magnoliopsida > Poales > Poaceae > Triticum > Triticum dicoccoides. The sequence goes on along the minus strand of NC_041392.1, from coordinate 314,975,490 downwards.
ATTCAGAGTCTCATCGGCTACGCCAACGGCGACACTCCACGGCGGCCGAGCGCGTCGCCGCCGCGGCAGGACCGCCGGACGCGAGCCGGTGGCGACGAAACAGGCGGAGGTGCAACTACCATGCAATCACCGCCCCGAAGGCCAAGATCGCCGACTCGCCGGATCCACCTCGACAGCGACTCCACTGCGTCGTCGGATCCACGAGCTCGTCGCGATCAGCGCCAAGTTCTTGATGATCGACAACAAGAAGACGCTCGAACCCGCATCGAGCACCGAAGAGAAGCGCGACGTCAATCCGACAAGCGCGCTGGGCCCTCTGTTGACATGCATGCGCCAGGGGAACCAGGCGATCTGCCGTACGCGGTAGGTTGTCCTGCGTTCACTCGTGAGCTGCGGCAAGTCCAGTGGCCCAGTACAAAGAACTTCAAGCCAGACGTACCAGAGAAGTACGACGGCAAGATGCATCCGTCAGAGTTCCTCAGCATCTACACCATTGCGGTGCAAGCTGCCGGGGGACGAGATGACAAGATCCTTGCCAACTACTTCCCGCTGGTGCTCAAGCCCAATGTCAGATCCTGGCTCATGCACTTGCCGGACAACTCCATATCCTCTTCGGCTGATCTGTGCCATCAGTTTGTCGGCGCCTTTACAGGCGGACACAAGCCTCATGGCCAGGAGAGTGATCTTCATTTGCTCGCCCAGAAGGAAGGAGAGCCCCTGCACAAGTACATTCAGAGATTCAGTAGTGTGCAGCACAACATCCCGGACGTCCACCCAGCCGCGGTGATCAGCGCGTTCCATCAGAACGTGCGGAACCGCAGGATGCGGGAGGAAATGGCGATGTGCAAGATCAGGGACGTCAGTGAGTTATATGCACTGGCCGACAAGTGCGCGCGTGCTGAGGAAGGGAGGAGACTCCCCAGAGAAAATATAGGAGCAGGGGGATCTGACAGTGAAGATGCTGCCCCGACAAGGAAAAACCGGCGGCGGAACAACAGAAGGAGGAAAGGCAAAGAAGTGCTAGTTGTTGAGCAGTCCGGCAACGGTGGCGGCGCCAAGGAAGCCAAAGCTGGTAACTCCGGCAAGGAGGTTGCCACGGAGGTAGCGGTCGCCGACAAGCAGGATGGCACCAACAAGCAGTATTGCAAGATTCACCGCACCAAGCGCCATGATCTTCAGAACTGTAAGAGAGTCGAGCAGCTTGTTGAGCAACAGAAAGCTGAATACGAGCGGCGCGATAAAGAGAAGGCCCAGGAAGGAGCTGGTGGATCCGGCAAGAAACGTCCCGGCCGAGGAGGACGCCGCGGCAAGGCCAAGCAGCGGCAAGGAGACAGACCTCCTCGCGGCCGCGACAAGGATGAAGATGACGGCAACGATGAAGATATGGATGATGAGGAGGCTGATGAGCAGGAGTTCCAGAAAGCCACAGAGGTCCTGTGCATTGACGGTGGTGCTTCTCTGCATGCCTCGCACCGCCAGCTCAAGCAGTGGGTGCGGGAAGTTAATGCAGCAGAACCACCCGTCGAGTCACGCAAGCCTCTGAAATGGTCCGGCACGCCTATCATCTTTGATATTGAGGACCACCCGGATCGCATAACTGCGGTCGGGTGCTTGCCGATGTTGGTTTCACCAACAATCCGCAACCTCAAGGTCACTAAGATGTTAGTTGACGGCGGGGCCGGCTTGAATCTGATCTCCTCCGCGGTGCTCTAGAAGCTCCAGATCCCCGACAGCGAGCTCGAAGAGACCGGCACATTTCAAGGAATCAACCCGGGAAGGAGCAAGCCAAAGGGAAAGATCACGTTGCCGGTAACATTTGGCAGTGAGCTGAACTTCAGGACTGAGAGGGTCACGTTTGACGTTGCCGACATTCCATTACCTTATAATGGAATCCTTGGCCGTCCGACACTCGCCAAGTTCATGGCAGCCTCTCACTATGCGTACAACGTACTGAAAATGCCAGGCCCAATAAGTGTCATCTCTGTCCCTGGCGACAAGAAGGATGCTCTTATTTGTGCCGACAAGATTTACCGGGAAGCAGCAGCTGCAGCAGAACAAAGGACACTTGCCGCTGAAGCTCCCGGGGGGAAGAAGAAGACCAAGTCCGGCAAGAGCTCTGATGCCTACTCCGGCAAGCGCACCTCCTCGGAGTGCTGTGCTACCGTCGAGGACGCACCATCGAGCTCCACCGGCAAGTGTAAGAAGGCAATGGCAGCTCCACCTGAGACTAAGAAGGTGTCCGCCAAGGAGGATGGCACTGGTGGTACCTTTACCATCAGCGCCACTCTTGAGCCCAAATAGGAAAGCGCGCTTGTTGCTTTCCTGCGGGCGAATGTCGACGTGTTTGCGTGGCAACCGTCTGATATCCCCGGTGTTCCCAGGAAAGTGATTGAGCACCACCTTGCCGTCTGTCCTCATGCGCGGCCCGTCAAGCAGAGAATCAGGAAGCAGGCAGTAGAGCGCCAAGAATTCATCATAGAAGAAATCAAGAAGTTGGAAGCAGCAGGCCTTGTCAAAGGAGTACTCCATCCCACGTGGTTGGCCAATCCTGCTATTGTGCGCAAGGCTAATGGGAAATGGAGACTTTGTATTGACTTCACTGATGTTAATAAAGCTTGTCCCAAAGACCCATTTCCCTTGTCGCGTATTGAGCAGATTGTTGACTCCACAGCCGGATGTGATTTTCTTTCGTTTCTTGATGCATACTCAGGATATCATCAGATCTTCATGGCTGAAGAGGATGAAGAGAAAACCGCATTTATCACCCCGTGTGGCACGTACTGCTTCGTATGGATGCCTTTCGGTTTGAAGAATGCTGGTTCAACATTCGCAAGGGTAGTCCACCATGCTTTTTGAGCCACAAATACACAGAAATGTGGAAGCTTACATGGATGACACAGTGGTCAAGAGCAAGAGCAAGGCGACCTTGATTCAAGATTTAGACGAAACATTTGCAAACCTGTGCAAGATCAACCTCAAGCTGAACCCCGAGAAGTGCGTGTTTGGAGTCCCTTCCGGCAAGCTTCTCGGGTTCTTCGTGTCTCAGCGGGGAATTGAAGCCAATCCCGACAAGATCAAAGCCATCGAGCAGATCGAAGCACCAAAGCGCGTCAAGGATGTACGAAGGCTTGCCGGTTGCGTGGCTGCTCTCAGCAGGTTTATCTCTAGATCTGCCGAGCGTGCCCTGCCATTTTTCAAAATTTTGAAAAAGGCAGGTCCAATGAAATGGACTCCGGAAGCGGAGGCTGCGCTGCAGGACTTGAAGAGATACCTGTCCTCCACTCCAACGCTTGTCGCACCTAAGCCGCAAGAGAAGTTGCTGCTGTATATAGCAGCAACCAATCAAGTGGTTAGTGCTGCGTTAGTGGCGGAGAGGGAGGCGGATGATGAGCCAGCAACCACGGCAAATCCATCCAGCGACAAGCAGGGGGCTTCGCCGACAAGCTCTGGTCCCGACAAACATGGGTTTGCGCAGGAGCATGATGAGATGCCAAGGAGAATGGTGCAGCGCCCAGTTTACTTTGTCAGTTCTCTTCTGCAGGGGGCTATATCAAGGTACTCTGGTGTGCAGAAGTTGCTTTTCGGCCTCCTCATGGCCTCGAGAAAGCTGCGCCATTACTTCCAAGCACATGAGATCACAGTCGTCACTCGCTTTCCGCTGAAGAGGATACTGCAAAATCCAGAAGCAACGGGCAGGATTGTCGAGTGGGCGCTGGAACTGTCAAGCTTTGGCCTCAAATTTGAGAGCACCTCAACTATCCAAAGCAGAGCATTGGCAGAGTTCGTAGCAGAGTGGACGCCAACCCCGGATGAAGAAATTTCAGAAACGAGCATCCCCGTCAAGGAGGCAAACAAAGAGTGGCTGATGTACTTTGATGGTGCCTTCTCGCTGCAAGGCGCCGGTGCAGGCGTGCTGCTTGTCGCACCCACCGGAGAGCACCTCAAGTACATAGTCCAGATGCACTTTCCCAAAGAGCAAGCAACCAACAATACTGCAGAGTATGAAGGATTGCTTGCCGGTCTCAGAATCGCAGCAGACCTTGGGATCAAGAAGCTCATTGTCAGGGGTGACTCACAGCTTGTCGTCCGACAAGTGAACAAGAACTACCAGAGCCCGTTGATGGAAGCGTATGTTGATGAAGTGAGGAAGCTAGAAGAGCACTTTGACGGCCTACAAATGGAGCATATCCCAAGAGCTCAGAATGATATTGCTGACGGCCTGTCAAAGTGCGCTACGCTAAAGTTACCTGTGGAACCAGGGATATTTGTTCTTAAGTTGACTCAACCATCCGTAACACCATCAACTGGACAAAGCAAGAAGAGGAAGTTGGTTTCCGGCGACTACTTTCCGGCAGAGCTCCCCGAAGCCGCCGCCAAGAAAGTCCCCAAGATCAACACCAAGAAGGCTGAGGGGCAGTCTGCTCCGGCAAGCCTAATGGTTTGTTCCGTTGAAGCAGACGCTCCCGACAAGTTTTGCTCCGGCAAGCTTGCCGGGGAACATCAAGCTCCGGCAGGGCCGCAAGTCCTTGCCGTAGAAGCAGATGTTCCCGCAGCAGCAGATGTGCCTTTAGTCTTTGTTGTCGAGCCACAAGCTCCAGCATGGGCACAGCAGATTGTCCACTTCCTTCAGATAGGAGAACTTCCCGAAGAACAAGAAGAAGCGGAAAGAGTAGCCCGACAGTCAAGTATGTACCAGTTTGTCGATAGCATACTGTACAGAAGAAGACTCAACGGTGTGAAATTGAAGTGTATTCGCCGGGAAGATGGACAAAAGCTGTTGGCGGAGATACATGGAGGCATATGTGGCCACCACATAGGCGCAAGAGCACTTGCCGGCAAAGCTTTCCGGCAAGGTTTCTTTTGGCCGACAACCCTCCAGGATGCAACTGCACAAGTAACCAAGTGTGAAGCGTGCCAGTTCCACTCCAAACAGATACACCAGCCAGCTCAAGTTCTCCAGACGATCCCTTTATCCTGGCCATTTTCGGTCTGGGGGCTCGATATTCTCGGCCCCTTCCCCCGAGCTGTCGGGGGCTTTGAGTACTTGTACGTCGCAATCGACAAGTTCACAAAGTGGCCGGAAGTGCAGCCAGTGAGGAAGGTGACATCACAGTCAGCAGTCAAGTTTCTTCAGGTCGATTGTTTGCCGTTTCGGGATCCCCAACAGGATAATCACCGACAACGGCACGCAATTCACGAGCCGCACCTTCATGCAGTACGTCCAAGACCTTGGCGCCAAGGTCTGCTTCGCTTCTGTTGCTCATCCGAGAAGCAACGGTCAAGCAGAGAGGGCAAATGCTGAAGTGCTGCGCGGGCTCAAGACCAGAACTTTCGACAGGCTGCACAGGTGCGGAAGGAACTGGATCGAGGAGCTGCCGGTGGTTCTTTGGTCGATCAGAACGACGCCAAATCGAGCCACTGGCCAGACACCTTTCGCTCTAGTCTATGGAGCAGAGGCAGTTCTCCCCACGGAACTCGTATACGGATCACCTCGAGTGCTCGCTTATGATGAGCTCGAGCAAGAACAGCTGCGGCAAGACGATGCGCTGCTCCTTGAGGAAGATCGTCTTAAGGCTGCTGTACGAGTTGCTCGATACCAGCAAGCTTTCCGCCGCTATCATAGCCGCAAAGTTAAATCCAGAAGCTTCGAGGAAGGCGACCATGTTCTTCGGCGCGTTCAATCCGCCAAGAATTCCAACAAGTTGACGCCGAAGTGGGAAGGCCCTTATCGGGTGAGACAAGTCACAAGGCCTGGCGCTGTCCGCCTTGAGACTGAAGATGGCATTCCAGTGAGCAACTCGTGGAACATAGAACATCTTCGTAAGTTTTTCCCATAAGGCGCGGTTGCCGGAACCCATTCCGGCAACCACCTTTTGTACAAGTCTTGCCGCTGTTGCATGTAATCCTTTGTACAAAGCCGGGCGCAGATCCCATGCATAAGTAAAACCCCATGTGCTCCGCACAGCTTGTCCATTTCATGCGTTAGTTCTTTTCTTGCATGCAATTATCTGACACTTTTTGCAGCACTTACATCCGGTAAGCAGTAACGAGCCGAAGAGCTCCATATTATTATTTTCTCTTCTTTCTTTTTCTTTTAAAGGAAAAGAAGGTCCTCTCGCACACAAGTTTGCCAGGGGGAAGGAGAAGATTGTGGTATGGGCCAAGCGTCGTTCAAGCAAAGACTTGCCTTACCGGGAAGCAAATAACAGAAAAGCTAAGTTGCCAAAGTTTGAGCAATCACTTTTTTAAATTTTTGAGTTATCTTCCTCAAACGACCCTGCTTTGTATGGAAAACCTGTGCGCGGAGGAACCAACTTGTGGCTAGTTCCACCCTTAATTTGTTTCGAGTCCGCTCAACAGCTTAAGCGTGCTGCATCTAGTCACGACAAGGTTTCTTGTCGGAAGCAGCGCCGCCAGCAGGCTGCTGAAGTTCCGCACTCAGCGCTCGCGGCTCGGGCGCCTGCGCCGACAAGTTCCCTAGAAGCGTAGGGTGAAAACATACAAAGGAAGGAATCTAGTAGAGGAAATAACATTGCAATTCATAACAGAAATAAAGTTATATTACAAAGATAACTTGTCGCAGCTCTAACAGACTGTTCTCATAACATGACTAGCAGCGACAAGGGAAAAGAAGAAATGGGCAGCCTAATCTACGCGTCCGCCCTCGACTCGCTTGATCTCGCTCACCTTGTCCACAATGGGTGCGACAAGGGCCTTGAGTGCATCCAGATCGGCGTCAGGCGGCAAGGATCGGAGGACGTTGGTGAAGCTGAGGCCTGGATTGCGGAAGGCTACCTTCATCAGCACCTTCTGGAGAACCCCGGCGCAGATTTTGCGTGACTCGTCGGCCAGCTGCTTCGGGATCCTCTCCCGGAGCCGCTGGAGTGCCGTCGCCACGCCCTTAAAGAATAGGTTGAGCTTGGCGCTGGGTTGAAGGGTCTCGTCGGAAGGATACCCAAAGTCATCCATCCCCAGCTGCGCCAGCTCCTCGTTGATGATGGCGGCAGTGTCCACCAGACCCTCGGTCCAGTACTCCACCGTGTCTCCGAACGAGTTCTGGGTAACTGCAATGCTCTCCAGCAGCGCCGCGTCGGCCTTGACCTTCTCCGCCAAGGTCTTCTCCCGCTCCTTGGCGGCCTCCAGCGTCTGCGTCAGCGTGGCCAGCTTCAGCTCCAGGTCTGCTTTGGAATCCTTGGCGGCGCTGAGCTCCTTGCCCCTCTCAGCGAGAAGGCCTTGCAGCTCACCATGGGCAGCAGCATCCTTCTCGCGCTCACGCTTAAGCGCAGCAATCTCCTCGCCGCTCCTCCCAATATCGGCCTCCAGCCGCGCCACCTTCTCCTCTAGCTCTTTGTTGGCGGCCTCTGCAGTTGCCGCGGCATCCTTTGCCTCCTTGAGCGCCCCGCCAAGTGCTCGCTCACGCTCGGCGAGCTCTTCCTCGTAGCTGTCAAGGTGGGCCTTCTGCTGCACTAGCTCGCCTTCCCGCGCGGACTGCTTCTCGGTAGCAAGTCTTTGTTCCTCCTCAGCCTCGGCCGTCTCGAGAAGAAAGGCCGTGCGCTCCTCATCGACTCGCTCCCGCTCCTGCGCCAGGGACCGAAGAGCTTCTTGATTTTGTCCCCGGAGCTCCTCCGCGCGCTTCTCCATGTCAACTCCCGCCTTCGCGACAAGCGCTTCCCGGGAAGCCAGCTTGGCTTGCCGGGTGCGGTAGAGTGACAGCAGCTTCCGCAGCAGCTGCTCTTCCTCAGGCTCGCCACTGCTGCTGCCGGGCGTGTCGACCAATGACAGCCCAGCAGAGGCGAGCACCTCCCCGTCAAAAGTCTCCCCATCGACCGGCGCCCTGGAGCTCGACGCCCAGGGTAGCTTGATGAAGATGTTGTCACCGGCCTGCAAGTAGGCGCCGGGCTGGGGCTCCTCGGAGCCCGGCTCCGCAGAAGCGGTAGAGGGTTCGGCGGTCGGTGCAGCGCCCGACGCTCCTGCGGCCTCAGGGTCGTCAGTGCAATCGCCCGACCCCTCGCCGGCTTCCGCAGCAGCAGCCCCGGCGGCCTCCTCGCCGGCGGTCACATTAGCACCAGTACCTTCCTCGCCGGCGCCCTCTATCTCCATGGGCTCAGCCGAAGATGGGTCTGAAGAATGAAGAGGGGAGGAAAATCAATCAAAAAAAATCCAAGAAAGGAAAAACGGAAGAAGCAGAACCCAAGGGAAAGTTTTTGGGCAAGTGGATTACCTGCGCCAAGATCTTCAGTTGCGGCCTCGGTCGCCGCAGGATCAACAGTACCGTCCCTTGCCGGAGAGTCCCTCCTTGCCGGAGAGCGCTCCCTTGCCGGGGACTCCTCCCTTGGCGGCGCAGTCGAAGCAGGTGGCACTTCGGGACCGGCCTCCGGGCGCTCCTGATGAGGCTGCTCTGCTCCTGCACAAGTCAACAAGCAAGATATCAACAAAGGAAAAAGCACTCAAGCGCGCCCGACAGCAGAAGGCTAAACTATGAACTTACGCTGGGGGCTGCGCTGGGGGCTGCTCCGAGGGGTGATTGCCGGGTCCGTCAAGGTGGTCTCGGACCCACCTCCTGCCGACGCGATGGGGTCATCCTCGATGACGATCACCGCGGCCTTGGCCCTCTTCGCCGCTCTCTGGGCCAGTGTTCTGAAAAGAAAAGAGTCCAGATTGGAGCAAGTCAGATATGAGATATAAACAGCAAGATTGAAGGATTATAAGGGCACCAAAGAAACTCACTCTTCTTCCTCCTCGTCGGAGCTGAGCGCGGAAAGATCGAAGTCCGGCCCTCCTCCGGTGCGGCGAGGTGGAGGAGTAGGATCCCTTGCCCGCTTGGCGGGGGCAGTGGCGGTGGCCCAGGAAGATCCCGCTCCAGTTGCCACTGTTGCGTGAGGCGCTCCCGCGGCAACATTGCTTGCCGCGGTGGAGCACGTCGTGCGGCTTGGTGGCTGTGGAGCCGGTTTCCGCCCCACTGCGTCCCCGGCCCTGAGAAGGCGCCTCCTTTGCGGGGCCGGGGGCTCCGCCTACGGCAAGCTCTCTGAAGGCTCAGCCTCCTCCTCGCCGGCCTCGCTCGACTCGGCTTCAGAACTGGCAGGCTCCTCTTCGCCCATGAACTCCACGCGTTCGGCAAGGTTTGCCGCCTCTGCAGCCTCCGCCTCCTCCATAGTAAACCCAAACACACCTGCAGCAGCTGCGGCCGCAGCCTCTTCCGCCCTAGTGGCAATGAGGTGCAGCTCCTCGTCGGTGGTGTCATGGGTGAGGCTCTTCTGCTCGTCGGCGCGGACCGGCACTTCCTCCAAGGTGTCGAAGAACGCTTGCACAACGTCATCCGCAGGCTCTTGCCAAGTTGGGACGATGCCGTGTGAATCGCACAACGGCATCATGGCGCGGATCCAGTCAAGCGAAGAGTTATTGCACAAAGGAACTACGCCCCTCGGCAGTGTGAATGGGTGCTCTGGGTCGCATTTGAATAATTCCAAGAGCATTGCATCCAACTCCAAGACGGTGAAGTTGTAGTTGAGGCCCGGCCGCAGCCTCATGATGTCCGCCGAATTCTTGAATTCCCAGGCGGGCCTCCTCCTCTCCTGCAGGGGGGCAATGCGGCGGCGGAGGAAATCTGCCCCGACAGCAGCTACGGTGAGCCCGGCAAACCTGAGTCGAAGAATCCTAGTGATGGCGATCTTCAGCCTCTCGTCTTCCGGGGCCACGTTGCTCCAGTCATTGCCGCGCACTATTGGAGTTTGGCGCACGGTGGTGAAGGGCTGCGGATCCTCCTCGACGATCCAACACCACTCCGCTCTCCACTCCTCCCACTTGCTGCGGAGCTCACCCTCCAAGTACGCATCCTTCTTGCCGACTCTCGAGATCCAAGCAATCCCTCCGGCAAGCGGCTCTCCTCTCTCTACCCGAGGCATGAAGTAATGGCGGAAAAGGGCTACACTAGGGTGGACTCCGACAAAGTTTTCGCACAAGTGTGCGAAAACTGCCATGGTCAGGACAGCATTGGGGGTGAAGTCAAGGAGGCGGAAGCCATATGTGTTCATAATGTCACAAAAGAACTCCAAGAAGGGCGGGCAGAGCCCACAATAGAAGAATAGCGGGAAGAACGGGTACCCATTTGGAGCCGACTCCGAGGCAGCGGCCGGGAGTACCCTCGTGCGCGGATGCGCACGCGTCTCCGTTGCCCAAAAGAGGTAGAAGTACTCCCTCAGCTCCTGCACGCTGAGCTGGGGGGTGAAGATCGCCCGCTCCTTCCGCAGCGCCACGAGCCGCTGCGCCTCGGCCGACTTCATGCCCTTTCCCTTGTCGGCTTTTGGGGCCATGGCGGAGGTGGTGGAGAAGGTCGACGGCGTGGTGATGCTGGTGGCAATGGGGGGGGGGCGGAACGCTGCTCTCTCGGCTTTGAGAAGAAGGGGGGAGCGGCGGAGTTTGTGAAGAAGGAGTAGCAGCAACCAGCGAGGGGGAACGAACTGCCCCTGTTTCCTCTGCTTATAAAGTGGGACGGAGCGGACGTTTCGGCCTTCCAAATAAACAACCACCCACAATCTCTCCCACGATGCCGCATTCAACGCGTGCCGTTATGGGAGAGTGCGGTGGATACGGAACAAGATTTGGCGTGGCCCAGCCCGCGTGTGCCCATGCCCTGTCTTGGGCCTGGCCCAACAGTGCTCGGCACCGTGTCTGGCCCAGGCCCGGGGGCTCCTGTCGGTGTACTAGGTTAGGGGTACCCTAGTACCTCGAACTTGTGCACGGGCAGTTGCAGCACCCCGCGGCAAAGGCTTGCCGGGTGATCGCCAAGATCCCCCAAGGTTCCCTCGGAGCCATCCAAGAACAAAGTATTTAAGCTAAGGAGACAATACCCCGGCAAGAGGAGCTTGCCGGGAAGGTCAACCAAGGCGCTCCAAGGAACTTGCCGCGACGCGCCACGCGCTCCGGCAAGGCAACAAGGCCCCGGCAAAAGGAGCTTGCCGGGAAGACCAACCAAGGTACCTCGAAGCCCGGTGAGCGACAAGCTTTCGGACCCGACAAGATGACAACAGCGGCAAGGCACTTGCCGCGGCAGGCGGCCACTCTGCGTCCGCGCTCCAGCGCATCCACCAACGTGTAGCTCTTGGGGCCTCTCCGGGCGTGCGTGGCGGGAGGCTGTGCAGCCAGCGGTGCGCAGTGGCATGCGAAGCTGACAAGATCACCATCGTGGCGAACGGTGGCGCCCCTGACGGTCCTTTTCTGCACTGTTCGGGTGACTCAGACGGGCATTTAATGCCCTTGTCCCCTGCCGTCAGGGTTAGGTAGGGTGCACTGTGCAAGCAACTATATCAACTACCTCGCTTTTTACATTTTTATCCTCCTCTGCGTTGCCACCTATTGGTGACCCCTTTAGCGTATAAAAGGAGGCCCTTGCGCAACGTAGAGGGGGTTCGGCTCGTAGGTTCAGACAGTTTGCTTCGATCCATTCGTAGCCCAGAGAACATCACACTCTCGCTTTGGAGAACAAGAACACCAGATAATACAACCAGACAAGCAGCAGTAGGAGTGTTATCTCTCCGGAGAGCTCCGAAGCTGGGTAAACTGCTCGTGTGCCTCGCCTCGATCTGCTCTTCGTGCGATCTCCGCCCCCCGCCGAACCGAAAGGGGTCCGGTCCGCCGGTCCCATAGGTGTTCGAGGATCGGTTTTCCCCGACATCCACGCTGCTCGGCCTCGCCTATCTAGGCAGGTAATGCACACCCGACCCCCATCCTCCTTCTCCTTCCACATCCCACATACCCCGACCGCTGGCGCGACACCTTCCACCCAAATCACCGACCCCTCCACCAAATAAGCGCCGCCCTAATCCATGGTGCGTAGTATAGCCAGGATTCCAAGGACCATTTGGCAGCGGAGAAGCAAATCGCGGCCACACACACGAATGAGGTCTCGATGGCTGCCATTTGTGTCGACCCCCAGATCTTGGAAGAGCACCTTGTCGTCGAGGCCACCGTTGACACCTCGCGCGCCGAAGATGCGACGCGGTTGGCTGTTTGGTTCAATTCTGTAATGCGATGTTCAATAGTTGTGGGTGCATTCTTTTATTGTATACCATGTGAGAAATAAAACTAATTTGGTTGTACTAAATACAAGAGAAACAAATACAATTGCTATATTTCCATGTTGTTAAGCATGCTTGGTTTGGTTAACTTTCTGATCTTCTATTAGGAGTATGTTATATTGTGCAATGTGGTGCTCAGTTAACGTTTGATTCATTTGTTGTGGTGTTTAGTTAACTGTTTTGTTTGGTTCAATTCTGCAATGCGATGTTCAGTAGCTGTGGGTGAATTCTGTTATTGTATACCATGTGAGGAATAAATTGAATTTGGCTGTAGTAAATACATGACAAAAAAATACAATTGCTATATTTCCAAGTTGTTAAGCATGCTTGGTTTGGTTAACTGTCTGATCTTCTATTAGGAGTATGTTATATTGTGCAATGTGGTGCTCAGTTAATGTTTGGTTCATTTGTTGTGGTGTTTAGCTAACTGCTTGGTTCAATTCTACACTGTGATGTCCAATTGTCATGGGTAGAATTTTGTACTGTTGTGCATGTGAGGAATAAATTGAATTTGGCTGCACTTAATACATGATAAACATATACAAGTGCTATATTTCCTAGTTCTTAATCTTGCTTGGTTTGGATAAATGGGTTTTCCATGTGGCTTAAATTAATCTGATGAATCTGCAATGTGCTTATTTTTCATCAACATATTTTACTGATAACATGTGCGAACTCGTACTTAACCTTATGACTAACTACCTTATATCACTGGTAGAAAAAGGGCCTATAGTCCCGGTTCGTAAGGGCCTTTAGTCCCGGTTCCGGAACCGGGACTAAAGTGTCGGTACTAATACCTCCCCCCTTTAGTCCCGATTCAATCCAGAACCGGGACTAAAGGCCCTCCACGTGGGCAGTGCGCAGAGCCCAGTCAGGAGACCCTTTGGTCCTGGTTGGTGGCACCAACCGGGACCAATAGGCATCCACGCGTCAGCATTTCTGTGG
>NC_041392.1:314956673-314962360 GCF_002162155.2 Triticum dicoccoides | reverse complement strand
GGTTAATTTAGGTGTTTCATATATTGTGTTAGCTAGCTATAATTAATAGAGAGAAGTGTCCTCTCTTATGTCCGTGCTTGGTCGACGCTACGTACTATACATACGTATAGAGAGGACTAGACACGCTGGCTAGCTAGTAAGCAAACGAAGGAAACAGAAGATCGTCATGAACATATATGCATACAGAGAGAAGTGATATCGACCACCTCTCCTTCTCCGAGAGATTGGTCGAACAACAAGTTCTCGTATATCTATCTGACACTACCGGCTACATATATACAATAATTATCTCTTACAAATATAATCATACGGACTCAGGGTCCACATAGAATTCTCCGTCTTCAGGGATCACGTGGTCAAGAAAGAATGCCGCCAATTCCTCTTGAATTGCTCGCATGCGAGCTGGTGCTAGGAGTTCATCCCGCTTCCAAAACATCTAATTTGAAGAAGGGGTCAATACATATATATATGAATGAATGAAACTCAACACAAATGATGGTAATAAAATAAAATTGTGAATGTTGTTATTTACGTACTTCATATTGTTCGTTAGAGTACCCGCCCCGCTCACAGGTCGTGTGGCGGATGGACTCGCAGATGTAGTATCCACAAAAAACATTCCCTTGTTCCTGCCACAACCACTTTACAAGAAATAGAGGTCAATCAAACTGATAAGCAAGAATGCTAAATAGTATTGATGAAACTAGCGCTTGATTCACTAGGAGATGCGCGGAACATGCTACTATAGTACTTACTTTCGGGTATCTAAATTCCAGCTCCTTCGGTAGTCCCGGAACTGTTTTGGTGAATTTTCTCCAAACCCTGCCGGACAAAGAAAACAATTACTTGATATCAGGAAATGAACAAAGTTGCTGATATGGTGGATAATGATCGATTTAACTTACTTCTGGAGTATTTGAGTCATGTCTGCATAGTCCTGGGGATCTTTTCGTTTAGAGTCTAAGACGGTTACTACTCCCTGCTCAAGCTTAATCTCTAGGAGAATATAGTGGAAACTGCACACACATGCATAACTCATCAATTACATTACTATAACCTTGACTAATATATAAGGGAAACCGAATACGCACAAGATAGTAACACTCACCTGAAGTTGTAAGGAAAGAGTATTATATCTTTGTTTTGATTTATTACGAACGATCGTAGCAAGTTGGCCTCGGTAGCTGTGGCATGAAGTTTAACCTCAGTTGCATCTATGAGATATGTGTTAATGAACCCAATATCACCGACTTGTCTTTTCTTCAATTCGGCGATCTTCAATCTGCATAATATAGTGAGGATGATTATAAATACATGCAATGAAAGAGCTAAGCTATATAGAGAAACTTAATGACAGAAGTAGTACTACTTACAGACAGTAGCAGGCGACCGTTGTTTTATCGAGGGCCAATTGATTGAAAAACTGATAGAACTCCTCAAATGGAACAGGCAACAGATCAATTCCAACGAGGTCATGCTCCTTTTTAACTTTCACATACCAATTACTCCTCCCCCCAGAGTCTCTGCAGATTTTCAAGTACCAATCATGCAATCTTCGCATCATCGTTGATAGAGATCTTTCATCTTTGACGAGAGGCTTCCCGTACTCGTATCTTTGTATCTGCACGTCCATGGGTTCATAATGTACTTCATCGGGCAGGTAATCTGCAAGATTGCTATAACCGGGCACCATCCTCGGATCATTAGCGACGTTGTGGCTAGGCACCTTGAGCGTGGGGCACGATTGCTTCGCTTGTTCGCCGAGCTGGGCAATTTGTTTCCCAGCTCGTCGTTCTTTCAGCGTTTGATCACTGACAGTACTTCCCGACCGCTCCGCTTCGGCAAATTCCTTTCCAATAATGCGGTCATAGTTTCCTTTCGGCGGATCAGACTTCGGTGGTTTTGTCAGGGCAGCCAGAGTGCGCTTCACTTTCAACCGATCTACCTTCTCCTCCGGAGGTGGATGTTTCTTTGCTTTCACCCCTTCAAAGAAGTTCCTCACTTCTTCTCGCACGATCTCGGCGTTCTCCTCCAGGGTCCTCTCATATGGTAACTTCTCCGGAGTCTTCAGAGAAGGACCGAATCTTTATGTCCTCCCGCCTCTGGTTGTACTGCTAGACGCCGACCGAGCAGACGTAGCGGTTGTCTTCTTTACTTGCTTAAGAGGCGGAGGAGAAGGACTACGACGCGCCAGAGCAGCTGGAGCGGCGGCAGGTCTCTTCCACCCTTGCTGACGAGGCGGAGAAGGAGGAGGCTGGCTGCTCGGGCGCGTCGGCGCAGGCAGAGAAGGAGGCGGAGTGCCGCCACGCGCAGGAGAAGGAGCCGGCCGAGGGCCCTGATCGTCACTCGCCGGAGGAGGAGGCGGTGGAGGCGGAGTGCCCTGACTTGCCGGAGGAGGAGGAGGAGGCGGTGGTGTCCAGTTCGGAAGGTTGATGAGCTCCTTCCGCCATAGGCATGGAGTCTTCAGAGCAGACCCAGCCGAGTCTCCCCTTCACCGGTAGGGTGGTCAAGCTGGAGGTCCTCAAATCCCTCCGTTATCTCATCCACCAGCACCCTAGCATATCCTTCTGGAATCGGCCGGCAGTGAAAAGTTGCGCCGGGTTTAGTTGGATAAACAGAGCCAACAGCCGCCTTGACCTTCAAATTCATCCATTGCGTCATAAGGTGGCAATTTTGAGACTCCGTTATAGCATCCACGGGATAGCTGGCAGGAGCCATCAAGGCATGCTCCGGCTGAAGCAGCTCGGTGGAAGCCACGCTGCTTCTGCGCTGAGATGGCGGGGTAGCTTCGGGGGAGGCTTCGGCAGTACGTTTGCTGCGATTTGCTTCTCGTTCCTCTATCGCGTCTACCCTTGCTTGCAGCGCCTGCATTTGGGTCTGCTGCACTTTTTTCCTCCTCTCATGGGATTTGTAACCGCCTGCGTCCGGAAACCCAACCTTCCACGGAATGGAGCCTGGCGTGCCTCGTGTCCGTCCAGGGTGCTCAGGATTCCCGAGGGCCATTGTGAGCTCGTCGTTCTCTCTGTCTGGAAAGAACGTCCCTTCCTGCGCTGCTTCGATATACTGCTTAAGCTTACTGACTGGTATGTCCATTTGATCGTTCGTCCAAATGCACTTCCCTGTTACAGGGTCCAGGGTTCCGCCAGCCCCGAAGAACCAAGTCCGGCAACGGTCTGGCCAGTTAATTGTCTCTGGTTCGATCCCTTTATGAACCAGATCATTCTCAGTCTTGGACCACTTAGGCCGGGCTACGAGGTAGCCACCTGACCCCGTGCGATGGTGAAGCTTCTTCTTCGCAGCATTTTGCTTGTTTGTCGCCGACATCTTCTGACTCTTTTCCGATGTCTTGTGGAACACAAATGCGGGCCAGTGATCTCTGATCTTCTCATATCTGCCCTTGAATTCTGGTGTCTCATTATTTTCGACAAACTTATTCAGCTCTTTCTTCCACCTCCTAAATAGTTCTGCCATCCTCTTCAGAGCAAAAGACTTGATTAATTTCTCTTTAACTGGGTTCTCTGGATTATCCTCAGGCGGTAGGGTGAAATTTGACTTCAGCTCAGTCCAAAGATCATTTTTCTGCATATCATTGACATAAGAGACCTCAGGGTCTTCTGTAGCCGGCTTAAACCATTGCTGGATGCTTATCGGGATCTTGTCCCTAACCAGAACCCCGCACTAAGAAACAAATGCGCTCTTTGTCCGGAGGGGTTCAATAGGTTGGTCGTCGGGGCGCGATTGCTATGATCTCAAACTTTTCATCCGAGCTCAACTTTTTCTTCGGGCCTCGTCTCTTTACCGAAGTTGTGCTCGATCCGGAGGGCTAGAAAAAAGAACAAAGACTTAATTAATATGTGTACATACCAAAACAATGAATGCATCAATCAGCTAGTCAGCATAGGCTTAACTAATATATATACCTGGCCGGACTCGGTTCGGTCACCGGAGCCGTCATCACGGTCTCGTTCTTGCACCGGCATTGGGTCACCGGAGCCGTCCTCATGTTCTTCTTCTTGCACCAGCATTAGGTCACCGTAGCCAGCTTGTTCACCCTCTCCTTCCAGACCATCGGTTTCGTTGAGAAACAACAAGATGGCATCACTTCCTTCTGCGATTATGTCCCTCAACAACGCTTCTTTTGTTGCTTCGTCTAGGGCGGTGTGCATAGTTTCTACAAATATTTACAACATGGCGATTATTATTCAAACATGACAGATGGATATATTAGTGCCAAACGTAGAACTAGCTACCTAATCATAGTAAGCTATCGGGAGGAGAAGAAAGAATAGAGGAGAAGAACCCTCGAACCCTCGACCCCTAGACGACCCTCTTCTTCCTCTCATGTTCGAGAGGATCGCCGAGGGGTCGGGAGGTTGCCTAGTGTCAAAGGATTCAACAAAACCATGTCTTCATCATTAGGCGAAAGTAACATGTGCATGATGGTACGAAGCTCTTCAAAGTTGTTCTGGAACGGAGTCCCAGATAGGATAATTCGCTTTTTGGTACAAAGTTCAGCAAGAGCCTTCCGAATATCGCTATTTGGAAGGCCTTTGCTGAATTCGTACCAAAAGGCGGATTATTCTATCCGGGACTCCATTCCAGAACAACTTTGCAGAACTTCGTACCAACATGCCCTGGTTACTTCCGGCTAATGATGAAGGCATGGATTTCTTCAATACTTTGACAGTAGGAAACCTCTCTCGACCCCTCGGCGATCCTCGACCCCTCGAACCCTCGACGACCCTGGAACCCTCGACCCCTAGACGACCCTGCTGGTACCCTCGACCCTCGAACCTATAGAACCCTCGAACCCTCGACCCTGAAACCCTCGACCCTTCACCCCTTAACGACCCTCGACCCTCTACCCTAGTTCCCGACCCTCGACCCCTCGAAGAGGAGAAATAAATAAGAAGAAGAAAAAAGAAGAAAAAGAAGAGGAGAAGGAAGAAAGGAATAGTGGAGAAGAAGAGAAAATAGAATATATTCTATTTTCTCTTCTACTCCACTATTCCTTTCTTCCTTCTCCTCTTCTTTTTATTCTTTTTTCCTCTTCTTATTTTCTTCTTTCCTATCCTTCTTTTTCTAAAATTGTAATTTTTGCATATATAAAACTTTTCTAAAATTGTAACTTTCTATATAAAACTTTCCTATCGGGAGGGGGAGAAGATCGAAGAAAAAAAAGAAGAAAAAAAGAGGAGAAGAAGAAAGGAATAGAGGAGAAGAAAAAATAGAAAAAATTTCTATTTTTTCTTCTCCTCTATTCCTTTCTTCTTCTCCTCTTCCTTTTCTTCCTATCCTCGTCTTCTCCTTCTTCTTCTCCTTCTTTCTCTACTTATTTTCCTTTTCCTTATTTTCCTTTTTCCTCTCCAGTAACATAAAATGCACTAACCTAAAATGCAACAAACATAAAATGCACTAAAGAGGCTCAACTAACCTAAAATCAGTGATAAAATGCACTAACCTAAAATCGATATCTACTAACAACTTAAAAAATTAATACATATATGAAAAAATGCATATATGAAAAAAAACATCATCATATCATCAACAGAAATAACACATAATCATATCATCAACAGAAAAAATCATCATCATATCATCATATCATCAACATCATCAACCTAAAGGGCCGGCGCCGGCGCGGGGCGGCGACGGGGCGGGGCGACGGCGGCGGGCTCGGGGCGGCG
>NC_041392.1:314911113-314955916 GCF_002162155.2 Triticum dicoccoides | reverse complement strand
CCCGCGCCCAAAAGTTTAGTCCCACATCGCTAGCTGAAGGGCGCCGGCACTGGTTTATAAGCGCTGGTGTGCCTCCCCATTCGAGCTCCTCTCTAATGCAGGCTTTTGGGCCTAAACTTGCTACTGCCTGTGGGCCTATTGGGCCTTCTGCGGGCCTGAATCATGGCCCATGTAGGGTTTCTAGTCGTATTCAGGCCGTGGAGGCCCAGTAGGAGGCATTTTTTTCTATTTATTTTTTATTTATACTTACAACTAAATACTTATAGTTTTTTAGTGATTTCTTTTTGATTTTAGGTCACAAAAATTATAAACTTTCTGTTAGTGCCATTAGTTTCAAATTTTGAATAGTTCAAATTTTTAAAAATTTGTGTGAATCACTAGTTTGATTTTAGGTCACAAAAATTATATTCTTTTTGCTATTGAAGAATATTATAGTTTTATTTTAGTTGATCATAACATAATATTTTAATTGATTGTTTTTATTTTCATAAAAGTTTTGTAGTTCATTCTGTTTGCTATTAATTCATTCTTTGAGCTAAATGACTCTGAAATTGGAAAGCATTTCAAAATGAACTCTGAAAAGGTTGAAAGTTGGCATGGTATCATCATTTCACCCACATAGCATGTTCCAAAAAGTAGAGAGGGTTACGAAAAAAACTTGATGCACTTCGTGTACAAAATGGACAATCACTTTCGAAGTATCAAAGTTTCGAACCATAAGACATGAAAGCATTTCAAATGAACTGTGAAAAAGTTGAAAGTTGGGATGGTATCATAATTTCACCCACATAGCATGTGCATGTACAAAACGGATAATGGTAGCATGTTCGTCTGTTACAAATTTGGCATGGTATCATCATAATAGTTGCGAGAGAAAGTCTTCACTTTTTCTTCGCTTGTGTCATTTTCTTATTGCGCCGTAACCATGGATAATCTTCATTGTTTATCAGGATGCTTGGGTCAGCCTTGACATTGAAGGGAGGAATTTCATGAAACTTTTCATAATCTTCAGACATGTCTGTCTTGCCGTCCACTCCCAGGATGTCCCTTTTTCCTGAAAGAACTATGTGGCGCTTTGGCTCATCGTATGATGTATTCGCTTCCTTATCTTTTCTTTTTCTCGGTTTGGTAGACATGTCCTTCACATAGATAACCTGTGCCACATCATTGGCTAGGACGAACGGTTCGTCAGTGTACCCATGATTTTTCAGATCCACTATTGTCGTTCCGTACCGTGGGTCTACCTGTACCACGCCGCCTAACAGATTGACCCATTTGCACTTAAACAAAGGGACCTTAAAATCAGGTCCGTAGTCAAGTTCCCATATGTCCACTATGTAACCATAATATGTGTCCTTTCTGCTCTCGGTTGCTGCATCAAAGCGGACACCGTTGTTTTGGTTGGTGCTCTTTTGATCTTGGGTGATCGTGTAAAATGTATTCCCATTTATCTCGTATCCTTTGTAAGTCAATACAGTCAAAGATGGTCCCCTGGACAACAAGTACAACTCATCACAAACAGTGTTGTCACCTCTGAGACGTGTTTCCAACCAATTGCTGAAAGTCCTGATGTGTTCACATGTAATCCAGTCGTCGCACTGCTCCGGGTGTTTGGAGCGCAGACTGTTCTTGTGTTCATCGACATACGGGGTCACCAAGGTAGAGTTCTGTAGAACTGTGTAGTGTGCTTGAGACCAAGAATATCCGTCCCTGCATATTATTGAGTCTCTTCCAAGAGTGCCTTTTCCAGTCAATCTCCCCTCATACCGCGATTTATGGAGACCTATCTTGTTAAGGCCAGGAATGAAGTCAACACAAAACCCGATAACATCCTATGTTTGATGGCCCATGGAGATGCTTCCTTCTGGCCTAGCGTGGTTACGGACATATTTCTTTAGGACTCCCATGAACCTCTCAAAGGGGAACATATTGTGTAGAAATACGGGCCCCAGGATGACAATCTCGTCGACTAGATGAACTAGGACGTGCGTCATGATATTGAAGAAGGATGGTGGGAACACCAGCTCGAAACTGACAAGACATTGCGCCACATCACTCCTTAGCCTTGGTACGATTTTTGGATCGATCACCTTCTGAGAGATTGCATTGAGGAATGCACATAGCTTCACAATGGCTAATCGGACGTTTTCCGGTAGAAGCCCCCTCAATGCAACTGGAAGCAGTTGCGTCATAATCACGTGGCAGTCATGAGACTTTAGGTTCTGAAACTTTTTCTCTGGCATATTTATTATTCCCTTTATATTCGACGAGAAGCCAGTCGTGACCTTCATACTAAGCAGGCATTCAAAGAAGATTTCTTTCTCTTCTTTCGTAAGAGCGTAGCTGGCAGGAGCTTTATACTGCTTCAAAGGCATGCCGTCTTTTTCGTGCAAACGTTGCAGGTCCTCTCGTGCCTCAGGTGTATATTTTGTCTTCCCATACACGCCCAAGAAGCCTAGCAGGTTCACGCAAAGGTTCTTCGTCACGTGCATCACGTCGATTGAGGAGCGGACCTCTAGGTCTTTCCAGTAGGGTAGGTCCCAAAATATAGATTTCTTCTTCCACATGGGTGCGTGTCCCTCAGCGTCATTCGGAATAGCTAGTCCACCGGGACCCTTTCCAAAGATTACGTAGTGTAAATCATTGACCATAGCAAGCACGTGATCACTGGTGCGCATGGCGGGCTTCTTCCGGTGATCTGCCTCGCCTTTGAAATGCTTGCCTTTCTTTCGACATTGATGGTTGGTCGGAAGAAATCGACGATGGCCCATGTACACATTCTTCCTGCATTTGTCCAGGTATATACTTTTAGTGTCATCTAAACAGTGCGTGCATGCGTGGTATCCTTTGTTTGTCTGTCCTGAAAGGTTACTGAGAGCGGGCCAATCATTGATGGTCACGAACAGCAACGCCTTAAGGTTAAATTCCTCCTATCTGTGCTCATCCCACGTACGTACACCGTTTCCATTCCACAGCTGTAAAAGTTCTTCAACTAATGGCCTTAGGTACACATCAATTTCGTTGCTGGGTTGCCTAGGGCCTTGGATGAGAATTGGCATCATAATGAACTTCTGCTTCATGCACATCCAAGGAGGAAGGTTATACATACATAGAGTCACGGGCCAGGTGCTGTGATTGCTGCTCTGCTCCCCGAAAGGATTAATGCCATACCTGCTTAAAGCAAACCATACATTCCTTGGGTCCTTTGCAAACTCATCCCAGTACTTTCTCTCGATTTTTCTCCACTGCGACCCGTCAGCGGGTGCTCTCAACTTCCCATCTTTCTTTCGGTTCTCACTGTGCCATCGCATCAACTTGGCATGCTCTTCGTTTCTGAACAGACGTTTCAACCGTGGTATTATAGGAGCATACCACATCACCTTCGCAGGAACCCTCTTCCTGAGGGGCTCGCCGTCAACATCACCAGGGTCATCTCGTCTGATCTTATACCGCAACGCACCGCATACCGGGCATGCGTTCAGATCCTTGTATGCACCGCGGTAGAGGATGCAGTCATTAGGGCATGCATGTATCTTCTCCACCTCCAATCCTAGAGGGCATACGACCTTCTTTGCTGCGTATGTACTGTCGGGCAATTCGTTATCCTTTGGAAGCTTCTTCTTCAATATTTTCAGTAGCTTCTCAAATCATTTGTCAGCCACAGCATTCTCTGCCTTCCACTGCAGCAATTCCAGTAAGGTACCGAGCTTTGTGTTGCCATCTTCGCAATTGGGGTATAACCCTTTTTTGTGATCCTCTAACATGGGATCGAACTTCAACTTCTCCTTTTGACTAATGCATTGCGTCCTTGCATCGACAATGACCCGGCGGAGATCATCATCATCGGGCACATTGTCTAGTTCCTCTTGATCTTCAGCAGCTTCACCCGTGGCAGCATCATTGGGCACATCGTCTGGTTCCTCTTGATCTTCACCAGCTCCCCCCGTTGTAGCATCACCGTATTCAGGGGGCACATAGTTGTCATTGTACTCTTCTTCTTCGCCGTCTTCCATCATAACCCCTATTTCTCCGTGCCTCGTCCAAACATTATAGTGTGGCATGAAACCCTTGTAAAGCAGGTGGGAGTGAAGGATTTTCCGGTTAGAGTAAGACCTCGTATTCCCACATTCAGTGCATGGACAACACATAAAACCATTCTCCTTGTTTGCCTCAGCCGCATCGAGAAATTCATGCACGCCCTTAATGTACTCGCGGGTGTGTCTGTCACCGTACATCCATTGCTGGTTCATCTGCGTGCATTATATATATTTAAGTGTCCAAATTAATAGAAGTTCATCATCACATTAAAACCAAAGTGCATACATGTTCTCATCTAACAACATATAGCTCTCCAGAGCATCTAATTAATTAAACCATACATTGAAACTATGTAAAACATTTCAATGTGAAAACAAATGCGATCATAATCGCAACCAAGGTAACAATTGATCCAACGGCATAATGATACCAAGCCTCGGTATGAATGGCATATTTTCTAATCTTTCTAATCTTCAAGCGCATTGCATCCATCTTGATCTTGTGATCATCGACGACATCTGCAACATGCAACTCCAATATCATCTTCTCCTCCTCAATTTTTTTTATTTTTTCCTTCAACAAATTGTTTTCTTCTTCAATTAAATTCAACCTCTCGACAATAGGGTCGGTTGGCATTTCCGATTCACATACATCCTAGATAAATAAAATCTATGTCACGTTGGTCGGCATAATTTTCATAAACAATAAATGAACCAATAGTTATAAAGATAATATACATACCAAATCCGAATCATAGACAGGACGAGGGCCGACGGGGGCGGATACCAAAACCATCGCACTATATAAGATGCAATAATAAATGTAAGAAAATGATACAAGTATCTATCTAAACATACAAGTAAGAATATTTTTCCTTTCAGAAAGAAGATAAGAACAAGAGGCTCACCACGGTGGTGTCGGTGATGAGAACGGCGCGGGTGATCGACGGCGATGAAGACGGGGACGGGGTGTGACGGACCGCTAAATCTAGACAAATCTCGAGGAAAATGGAGCTTGGAGGTCGAGCTTCGAGAGGAGAAAGCTTAAGTAGTGTGGCTCGGGCATTCCATCGAACACCTCATGTGCATAGGAGGTGAGCTAGAGCACCACAAAGCCCTCTCCCCCTCGGCCAGAAAAAACAGAGCAGTGTGCTCTGCTCTTGCGCGAGGGGCTATGTATAGGCACCTCATTGGTCCCGGTTGATGACATGAACCGGGACTAAAGGGAAGCCTTTGGTCCCGATTCAAGCCACCAACCGGGACCAATGGTGGTGGGCCAGGAGCGAGGCCCATTGGTCCTGGTTCGTCCCACCAACCGGGACCAAAAGGTCCAGACGAACCGGGACCAATGGCCCACGTGGCCCGGCCTGCCCCCTGGGCTCACGAACCGGGACCAATGCCCACATTGGTCCCGGTTCTAGACTGAACCGGGACTAATGTGCTGAGCCGGCCTGGACCAAAGCCCTGTTTTCTACTAGTGTATGTGTTGCAGGGAAACAATGGGAAGCACTGAGGTTTACAATCGAGGTTAGCATGTGCATGGTCTGTTGTCTAATAGCACATGATTGGGCAATTGCAGGAACCATTCTAATATTTAGGTTTTTAACAATTTGTTCTTGCATATGTAGGTCCTGCTGTCAGAGGTTTTGACCCACTGTTCGACCCTTTTTGCATATGGGGAAATGAGTTGTCCATGAATATCAGTCAAGTCAAGAAACTCAGAAAGTTTGTTAGGATAAAGAAATTAGCAACAAAAACAAGATCTTTATCTGCACAATGAAGAAGACATCAGTTCACTATAGGATGGTACTAACTATTATACATTTCCTTTTTATTCCTTTACCCCATTTCCAATATAGAGAAGATATTTATGCACATCCTTGTTTTCAGGCCATTCCAAAGCAGTTCACTGATGATTACCTCTCAAACCACATGTATGGTCAGGAGACGAGGAAGGTATTCATACAAGACCCACGGTTCAATATTGAAGTGTTCCTGAAGAGGGCGAAGGATGGACGGTCAATCATCCACATGCACTGGCCTAAAGTTACAAAGACCGTCAACATTAATGAAGGCTCAATATTCGCCTTCTGCTTCAGCAGTTTTCTAGATGAGATACATCTGTCTATGTACCCTCTATGATGCTAATTTTGAAAGGTTATAGATGTTGCATGTGAAACTTGGTCCTGGTGTAGTTGTGTAATGGGGTAGCTGAGTGCTGAAGCTATATGATGCTGTACTCTGATGTATTTCAATTATGAAAATGAAATATATTGTGTGCTTAATATGAAATGTCAATTATATTAATAAATGGATTATGAATAACCAGACAATTAGCATGATAATTGGTTTTTTATTGCAAACAGTTATTGAGAAAACACCGTGTGCGATGCATTCAATAACGCACACAGTTTCTAGGAATAAACCATGTTAGATTAATGAACAATCACACATGACATCCTCATGAAAACTGTTTGCGTTAGGCCACCTAGCGCAAACATTTACCACATAAAAACTGTGTGTGATGGACAGCTCTTGACACACAATTTCTTCTAGGCACCGTGTGTGATGAATTCAATAACGTAAACGATAAAATTATCAATACCGTGTGCAATGGAAACACTATCACAAACGATTTAACAGGGAAAATTGTGTGTGATGTACTTGCGAACAGAAACGTTTTCCTTGGAGCGACTGTGTGGGATGTATATACGAACGGAAACATTTAGTGTTGGCTAACTGTGTGGGATGTACTTATGACCAGAAATGATTTCGCCTATATAATTGTATTTTTTGAGCAATTACGTATTTCTGTATTTGAGTGCTCGCCGATCGCTCACGACCTCATTTTGCCGAGCGTGTGTGCCAGGAGGGCGTATCCTCGACGGTTTCTGGGTCGTGTCGGAAGGACCCCCCATCGCCCACACTCACTTGGCGACGGTTCCAATTGCCATCGCGGAAAGGGGTTAAAAACTGTTTGCTTAGCACCTCGATGTACTAGTGGATATCTATTACCTCTTATTGCTTTCAAGAAATTTCTCATGTCAACAATAGGAGTGTTGTGTCAATTTTTGGGATTTTTCAGAGTCCATTTGGACATTTTTATGCCTTAACTGAGTTTTCAATGCATTTATGTGCATAATTGAAATTTTAACTACATGCACATGCTCTAATGCATATAAATTGGTCGAAAATTCAAATATGTTTCCTTGGTTGCTTGCTTAGGTCCCATGCAAGAAATGGGAATGAATGTCAAACACCCTGCCACGGTCACGCGGCCGCAAACATTGAGATACCTGGTTTTTAAATTCTAGTAAACCAAAGCTCGTCTGAAATTCAAGAAACTAGGCATGCCATCATGGAGCGGGATCAACATGTAGTGGTAATCTTTTGTTCCATTTGGGGCAGGTTTGGGGATATGCCTCTCACAAACCAGAGCTTCTCATAACAAGTCGGATGGTTTCGGTAGAGGACGTCCCACCTTTTTGGGGACGAAACGATATCCATTGCCTCTTACTGCTTTCAATTTTTTTCTCATGTCAACATAGAACAACAGGAGTGTTGTGTCAATTTTTGGGATTTTTCGGGGTCCGTTTCGACATTTCTATGGACTAATTTAGTTTTCAATGAATTTATGTGCATAACTCAAATTTGAACTACATGCACATGCTCTAATGCATATAAATCGGTTGAAAAATAAAATATGTGTCCTTGGGTTCATGCTTAGGTCCCATGCAAGAAATGGGAATGAATGTCAAACACCCTGCCATGGTCACTCGGCCGCAAACATTGAGATACCAGGTTTTTTAATTCTAGTAAACCAAAGCTCGTCTGAAATTCAAGAAACTTTGCATGCCATCATGGAGCGGGATCAACATGCGGTGGTAATTTTTTGTCCTATTTGGGGCAGGTTTGAGGATATGCCTCTCACAAACCAGAGCTTCTCACAACAAGTCAGATGGTTTCGGCAGAGAACGTCCCACCTCTGGGGATGAAACGATAACCATTGTCGCTTATTGCTTTCAAATTTTTTTCTCATGTCAACATAGAACAACAGGAGTGTTGTATCAATTTTTGGGATTTTTCGGGGTCCGTTTCGACATTTCTATGCACTAATTGAGTTTTCAATGCATTTATGTGCATAATACAAATTTGAACTACATGCATATGCTCTAATGCATATAAATTGGTTGAAAATTCAAATCTGTTTCCTTGGGTGCATGTTTGGGTCCCATGCAAGAAATTGGAATGAATTTCAAACACCAGGGAACCATTGATTGCTGGCAAAACATTGAGATACTTTGTTTTAAAATTCTAGTAAATCCAAAACTCTCCGAAATTCATGAAACTTGGCATGCTTTCATGTAATGGTACCCGACATGTTGTGGTATTTTTCATGTCCATTTTGAGAGAAGGCGCACTCGAATAACAACCAACAAAGGCATTTTGAAAAAATAGTTGCCACTTTAATATCTCAGACGTTTTTATAATTCAAACCGTGTGCATTCTGTTAACCATTCACGTGACGCCACATGTCTTGGTTTTAATGGCTATAGGAGGTGCTATGTGGACAACTGCTTGACTGAACGGGAGGCGTGCGAGTGAAGTCCGGTGTGCAGGCTCACTGGGAAGCGTACAAGTTGTTCAACGCAGGATCTGTGCATCTCTTGAACGCAAACAATTCAGATTACGGTATGCAAATTAAAGCCAGACTTCGGCGCTAAGCCAAGAGACACTGCGATTTGTCAAAATATGCAGCTAAAAAGCAATAGCACTATCTATTTTTTGCAACTAAAATTCAGTAATTAAGGATATATTTCATTCATAGAGATTAAGTAGTCGTTCTCACCGGGAAGCGACACAGCCTTGGACCGCTGCCCGCCTCACTCCCACTAGTCTATATTAATGGCGCCGCCGAGCAGCTGCACCGCCATCCTCGCCACACACACACAATCCTCTCTCTCCACCCGCATCCTCGACGTCGCTCTGAGTCCTCAAAGCCGTTAGTGTACGAGGATGCCGCCGAAGCGCACCATCGGAGGGAATGGCGACACCGGGGCTGCTGAAGCACCGGAGCACGGCATGAATATGGAGATAGAGGTTTCTGTCGCTGCCGCAGAGGTGGAGAACGAGGCTGCCAACAAGTGGAGGCGGGTTGAGAAAAAACCGCAAGAGACTCCAGCAAGCCTAGACTTCATCAACAACCTCCCCAATGATATGCTGATACTTATCATATCCCTCTTCCCAAT
This sequence comes from Triticum dicoccoides, assembly GCF_002162155.2. NCBI lineage: Eukaryota > Viridiplantae > Streptophyta > Magnoliopsida > Poales > Poaceae > Triticum > Triticum dicoccoides. The sequence goes on along the minus strand of NC_041392.1, from coordinate 314,946,630 downwards.
CAAATATCAGGCAAGGACAGCCTCCCTTTCCCGGCGGTGGTGCCGTGCCCCCTATGGCTCCTCACCCCATTCGACCTCCTCGACGCCCACAAGCTCTGCCATGGCTATCGCCAAAGCTTGGATGCTTTCTCGTAGATCCTCGGCAGTCACTATGGCCCAATCAAAGGCCTTATCATGGGCAAGTTCCGTTCCAATGGCAAGGACCGAACCAAGCTTGATGAGTGGTTCCGATCCCCCGCCATAGATCAGCTCAAGAAGCTCGGTTTTAATGATGGGCATATGCGCTTGCTGCCAACGTCCGCGCTCCGCTTCGCGCCCATGCTGCGCCTCGCCAAGTTCATGAACTGCCATTCCCAACTTTAATGACACGCCTGCTCATTTTCTACCATGACTGAAGCACCTCGAGCTCATCGTCGTCCGCATCCCAAAGGATGACATGGAGCGCCTGCTCCGCGGCTATACTTCACTCGAGTTCCTTCATCTTCAGGTGATGAATTGGTCGAGTACCTTGCACATCACCTCCAGGACTCTATGGATTATTTATGTGTGTTGCTGGTGCTGCAACGAGAGATCACAAAAGGTGGACCACAATATGGTCATCCAGGACACACCTTCACTTCAGAGATTACTTGTAGTTGATCAACAAGGTGCAACAAGAATCAGTGTCATTTCTGTGCCGAAATTGAAAGTGGTGGGCTACTCATTTGTAAAATACTACAACTTTCAGGTACAACAGTCGCCTTATAGCTATCCTTCTTGATATCAACATTATTTCTAGTTTTGAAGATGTATGATCGTCTGTCATCTAGCGAAGCTTCACCCAGACTCTGGGCACGGTGAAGGTCTTGGCACTAGAATCTGTCGGCCCCAACCTGGACCAAGTTGTCAGATGCCTAAGATTCTTTCCGTGCCTGAAGAAGTTGTATATCGAGGTGATGTTCCTTTCCTGTTAAATGTTAACCATAAGGGAGTTCAATTTTTTGCACCTTTTTCCAAGTTTACAATGATAATGTACTACAATTTCTGAAGGAATTTTGGAGGATTTTAGGACATACACCCCCACCCCATATTTGTTGCTTCATTCATATGGTTGCATTTCTCCTTTGGATTCATCTGTACTAGTTTTCTTAGGGATTTTTTTATCAATCCAACCTCTTGTGAAGAAGGCTACATGTTTCTAGATTGTAATCAAATGTTGATACGTCCCCAACGTATCTATAATTTTTTATTGTTCCATGCTATTATATTATCCATCTAGGATGTTTTATATGCATTTATATGCTATTTTATATGATTTTTGGGACTAACCTATTAACCTAGAGCCCGGTGCCAGTTTCTGTTTATCCTTGTTTTTGAGTATTGCAGAAAAGGAAAACCAAACGGAGTCCAATTGACCTGAAAATTCATGGAGATTATTTTTGGACCAGAAGAAGGCCACGGAGTGCCGGAGATGGGCCAGAAGAGTCCCGAGGCACCCACGAGCGGGTGCGCCCTACCCCCTGGGCGTGCCCCCTACCTCATGGCCGCCTCGGGGACCCCCTGACTTGTTCCCGACTCCAACACCTCTTATATGTACCCAAACTTCCAGAAAGAAACCTAGATTGGGAGTTCCGCCGCCGCAAGCCTCCGTAGCCACCTAAAACCAATCTAGACCCGTTCCGGCACCCTGCCAGAGGGGGGAATCCCACTCCGGTCGCCATCTTCATCATCCCGGCGCTCTCCATGACGAGGAGGGAGTAGTTCACCCTTGGGCCTGAGGGTATGTACCAGTAGCTATGTGTTTGATCTCCCTCTCTCTCTCTCTCTCTCTCTCTCTCTCGTGTTCTTGATTCGCATGATCTTGATGTATCGTGAGCTTTGCTATTATAGTTGGATCTTATGATGTTTCTCCCCCTCTACACTCTTCTAATAGATTGAGTTTTCCCTTTGAAGTTATCTTATCGGATTCAGTCTTTAAGGATTTGAGAACACTTGATGTATGTCTTGCATGTGCTTATCTATGGTGACAATGGGATATTCACGTGATCCACTTGATGTATGTTTTGGGGATCAACTTGCGAGTTCCGTGACCTCGGGAACTTATGCATATGGGTTGGCACACGTTTTCGTCTTGACTCTCCAGTAGAAACTTTGGGGCACTCTTTGAAGTTCTTTATGTTGGTTGAATAGATGAATCTGAGATTGTGTGATGCATATCGTATAATCATACCCACGGATACTTGAGGTGACATTGGAGTATCTAGGTGACATTAGGGTTTTGGTTGATTTGTGTCTTAAGGTGTTATTCTAGTATGAACTCTAGGATAGATCGAACGGAAAGAAAAGCTTTGTGTTATTTTACTACGAACTCTTGAATAGATCGATCAGAAAGAATAACTTTTAGGTGGTTTCATACCCTACAATAATCTCTTCGTTTGTTCTCCGCTATTAGTGACTTTGGAGTGAATCTCTGTTGCATGTTGAGGGGTTGTTATATGATCCAATTATGTTATTATTGTTGAGAGAACTTGCACTAGTGAAAGTATGAACCCTAGGCCTTGTTTCAACGCATTGCAATACCGTTTTCGCTCACTTTTATCATTAGTTACCTTGCTGTTTTTATATTTTCAGTTTACAAAAACCTATATCTACCATCATATTGCACTTGTATCACCATCTCTTTGCCGAACTAGTGCACCTATACAATTTACCATTGTATTGGGTGTGTTGGGGACACAAGAGACTCTTTGCTATTTGGTTGCAGGGTTGTTTGAGAGGGACCATCTTCATCCTACGCCTCCCACAGATTGATAAACCTTAGGTCATCCACTTGAGGGAAATTTGCTACTGTCCTACAAACCTTTGCACTTGGGGGCCCAACAACGTCTACAAGAAGAAGGTTGTGTAGTAGACATGAAGCTCTTTTCTAGCACCGTTGCCGGGGAGGTTAGCACTTGAAGGTATATCTTTAGATCTTGCAATCGAATCTTTTAGTTTCTTGTTTTATCACTAGTTAATTCTATAAAAGAAAACTACAAAAAAATGGAATTGAGGGTACCTCATATGCTTCATCTTTTTAATGTCTTTCATGAAAATAAGGATTCCGATAACTGTGCCAAAGTGTTAGAATAAGAATGTATTAAAATGTTTGGCACTAAATCTTTGGATGATTATCATGATTGCAATGTTGTTAGTATGAATTCTTTGAATATCCATGATGCTAATGATATGAAAAGCCACAAGCTTGGGGATGCTATGTTTGATGAAGATGATATTTTTTGTCCCCCAAGTTTTGATGAGCAAATTTATTTTGATGATAGCATGCCTCCTATTTATGACGATTATATTGATGAAAGTGGGTTTGGAAGAGTGTAAACTTTAGGAAGTAATGATCCCACTATTTTGGAGGGTGTTGAATCTTATTGTGATAATTATGAAAGTGGGTTTGGAGAGGTCATGACTTTAGTTAATGCTAATCCCACTATTTTGGAAGAGTGTCAACTTTGCATACATGTGGATCATGTTAAGAATATGTTTTGTGATAGCTATATTGTTGAATTTTCTTATGATCCTACATGTAATTATTATGAGGGAGGAACATATGCTGGTAGGAATTGCAATAATATCAAGTTTCCTCTCTATATGTTGAAAATCTTGAAGTTATCCTTGTTTTACCGTCCTATGCAAGTTGATTCTTGTTCCCACAAGATGTTTGCTCACAAAATCCCTAAGCATAGGAAATGGGTTAGACTTAAATGTGCTTGTCATATTCTTCGTGATGCTCTCTTTATGTTTCAATTCTTATCTTTTATGTGAGCATCATTGAAATCATCATGCCTAGCTAGGGGCGTTAAACGATCGCGCATGTTGGGAGGCAACCCAATTTTATTTTTGCTCTTTGCTTTTCATTCCTGTTTAGTAATAAATAAATAATTCATCTATCCTCTGTTATGATTGTGTTTTTTATGTTTTAATTAGTGTTTGTGCCAAGTAAAGCCTTTAGGATCTTCTTGGGTGATTGTTATTTGATTTTGCTGTAAAAAAACAGAAAATATGCGCTCACGAGAATAATTTTAGTTTTTTACTAGAGCGCTATAAAATACCAATTGCACCTGAAATAGATTAATATACAAATTGCCTTGAACTTCTAATTTCTTAGGATTTTTGGAGTTATAGAAGTATCCGAAACCTACAGATTACTACAGACTGTTCTGTTTTTGACAGATTTTGTTTTCTATGTGTTGTTTGCTTATTTTGATGAATCTATGAGTAGTATCGGAGGGTATGAACCATAGAGAAGTTGAAATATAGTAGATATTGCACCAATATAAATAAAGAATGAGTTCACAACAGTACCAAAAGTGGTTATTTTATTTTCTTATACTAACGGAGCTTACGAGTTTTCTGTTGAGTTTTGTGTTGTGAAGTTTTCAAGTTTTGGGTAAAGATTCGATGGACTATGGAATAAGGAGTGGCAAGAGCCTAAGATTGGGGATGCCCAAGGCACCCCAAGGTAATATTCAAGGACAACCAAGAGCCTAAGCTTGGGGATGCCCCGGATGGCATCCCCTCTTTCGTCTTCGTTCATCAGTAACTTTACTTGAGGCTATATTTTTATTCACCACATGATATGTGTTTTGCTTGGAGCGTCATTTTATTTTATTTTGTTTTTCTTGCTGTTTCAATAAAATACCAAGATCTGAAATTATTAAATGTTAGAGAGTCTTCACATAGTTGCATAATTATTCGACTACTCATTGATCTTCACTTATATCTTTCGAAGTAGTTTGTCATTTGCTCTAGTGCTTCACTTATATGCTTTTAGAGCACGGCGGTGTTTTTATTTTGAAGAAATAGATGAACTATAGTTCTTCACTCATATTATTTTGAGAGTCTTTAAAACAGCATGGTAGTTTGCTTTGGTTATGAAACTAGTCCTAATTTGATGAGCATCCAAGATGGGTATAATAAAAACATTCATATAGAGTGCATTGAATACTATTTGTTACTTGATAATTGTTTTGAGATATAAAGATGGTGATATTAGAGTTGTGCTAGTTGAGTAATTGTGAAATTGAGAAATACTTGTGTTGAGGTTTGCAAGTCCCGTAGCATGCATGTATGGTAACCACTATGTGACAAATTTGAAGCATGAGGTGTTCTTTGATTGCCTTCCTTATGAGTGGCGGTCGGGGACGAGCGATGGTCTTTTCCTACCAATCTATCCCGCTAGGAGCATGCTGTAACATCCCAAATTTTCAATTTGGAATGTTATACATTAGGTCATCATGCATATCATATTTTATTTTGCTTTTGATTTTGATCCTGGAAAATCCTAAGCAACTCAAGGACCCACGGAGAGAGTTGGGGATTTCGTTATTTACATATTTGTGTTTTCTCAAATTATGTAAACAGGATCATTTGATTTTATTTATTTTATCATCAATTATTTCTATTACAAAAATATGAGAGCGGGAATAAAATGACTTTCCCAAAATATAGAAATATTGAGGATTTAATAAAAAAATCAAATAAGATTTATTTTGGAGTTTTTCGGTATTTTTATTTGCATTTAGGAAAAATGCGCGTTCTTCAAAGTTGTAGTTTGGGCCCAGATAAATGTTCACTTTATCGGGATTGATTTTAGAAACCCGGGATAATTTATTTCGTGAATTTTGGAGTCTATTTAGTATTTCTTTTTTTATTTTCTTCCGAGCGGAATTATATAAAAAAACGCGGAACCGACTATGGGCCGTACTCGGCCAGGACACCGCCGGCCGAGGCCTTTATAAGCCGCCGCCCCAGCCCGAAAGCCCAGCCGCCCCAGCCGAAACCCTAACCCTAGCCCAGCCCCGCCGCCGCCGCCGACTCACCGGAGCAGCGCGTCGCCCGAGGTTCGCCGCCGCCTTGTTTTCCGTGCCGTTTAAAAAAAAATATGTTCGTCGTTTTTCTTTTTCATCGGATTTTCCCGCGGTTATTTTCTGATCGCGATTTCTGATCCGATTTTCGTTTTAGTATAACTTTTCGCTCGTTTATCGGAATCAGGCGATTCAAGCGCCTGGAGTTTCGTCTCGAAACCCTCTTTCTGAATAATCAACTTAAACATGTTTTTGCTAGTATAAAATTTGACTTAGATCCAGATTACTAGAACGAAGTTGTTTTCTTTCACCGTTTGATTTCTTTTGCTTCGTTCGATTTGATTCTTTTTGCCAACCAGGGTTCTTAAGTTGAACTTTCTGGTTAGATTTCTATTTGAGTTTTACCTGTGCATTAGAGGAGTACTTATTGTATGCTTGTTTGTTTGTCTGCGATAGAATACCCGGAGTGCGCCGCCTGTTACGTTGAATCTCTAGGTTTCGCGGATCATCAGCAAGGCAAGTAACACTTTGATCATACCTTTTTCTACAACCCAGTTTTATTGCATTAGATCAATCCTCACACATTGCATGATTAGGATCTAATTAAATTGTGGGATGGGAAGTAGATGAGGTAGTACCTATTACCTGTTTATTATCAAACCTTTGGGAGTTACTTCTACGTTTGCTTATTATGCCATGCTATGCTAGTAGATGTGGATTGGGTGAGTGAAATCCATGACAGATGTGAGATTGATAATTAATGGTTTATCTAAGGTGGCAACTTAAACACACATCTGGATGGATTGAGGCACCTGGGGTTTCCAGGACTTGCCTATTTTTCTTTTGGACCGCCACCCAGGCTCAAAGGGATCATGAGATTATTCATACTAGAAACTTCCGTGTGCAGCCACAAGCCATTATGGGCTCTGGCATAGCTGACTAAGTTGTGTGAACTCTTACAGTGGTAGACTAGAAGATGTAGGGGATGTAGGTGGTACGGTCTACCCGATCGTAAGGTGCTAGCACTTCTGAAAGACTATGTCTCGGTCATCCGTTTCTCAAACACCCTGTAGTGCGAGAAACCAAACGGAGGCGATCGAGTCTTGTAGGGAAAAGTGCGCAAACCTCTGCAGAGTGTAATAAACTAATCATGATTAGCCGTGTCCCCGGTTATGGACATCTTGAGTATCTAGTACTTGGATTTTCATGTGAATCTCAACATGTTACTCTAAAGTTAATTTTGTTGGGTTTAATGATGTTACTTTAATTGGGATTGAGAATGCTGTCAACCATTCTCAATGTTTAACAACCACCCTGATAGTAATTAATTTTATTCCTTTGAAGTAGGGAAAAATTGGCTTTACGCAAAAACTGTAACCATAGAGCTTTCCACCAGCCAAATATGCATATAGTATAGCTGTTGCATTCCATTACTCTCTATGTGTTACCTTGCCAGCATATTCCATGTGCTGACCCGTTTTCGGGCTGCAACGTTAATGTTGTAGACTTTTCAGACGACGATTAAGGAGTTTTTAGGTCATGGTTCTATACTTAGTGATGCCGTTGGAGTTGATGGACGCACTTATCTTCCAAGCCTTCCGCTGTTATCATTATTAGATGGCCTTAAGCCATATTTATTGTAATAAGCTCTCTTTTGAGACACTCGATGTAATAAGTGTGTGATTGCTACTCTGCTATAAATCCTCCGAGTACTGTGTGGTGTCAGCATTACTGATCCAGGGATGATACCGGAGCACAGAGATCAGACTGTTTGAGGTCTGGTCGCTACAGAGATGGTATCAGAGCACACGCTGACTGTAGGACACGACCACTAAGCTAAAGACCTCGATCACTACTCACTCTCTTCTCTTCTGACTTCTCATCTTTTCTACTCTTTAGGATGGCGGATGCAAGGACCAAGTTCACACAACCAGATAAAGATACACCCTTTGGACGCCACTTGAAGGAAGTCACTAGATACCTGAACATAGGAGTACCAAGCTTCACGGGAATCTACAATGCCACTTTACCTGAAGAAGAGCGCTGGATGATTCAAGTTCAAGTTCCAGGAAGGACGTTCATGCCAGTCACTGAGCCCATAAAGTTTTATTTTGATGCACCAACTTGGAGTCTAGGAAAGAGTATGACAGCTCACATCGCCATGGGACGCATTGGAGAAGTCTACCGCAAGGATCTCAAGGATACTATCTACCAGATTTGTGGGCGCCGAGATGAACACTGGGAGATGATTAGCACCAGGAAGGATAGATCAATCGCAACTTTTATCCAGGAGTTAAACCAGCACATTCGATGATAGGAGAATCAGATGTGCGCCGACATGATAGATCTGAAGAAGGCTAAGACTAGAATCAAGGAACTGGAGGAAGAATTCAAGGCTACACGTGAAGATTATGAAGAAGAAATTGAAGTATTGGTGGATAAGAATGTCGACCTAACTATGAAGATAGCGGTATTTATGGGAGGCCCGACACCAGTAGATGAAGACAAAGAACCCAAGGAGATTAGCCCGGAAGACTACATCATCATCGACGGCACCGACTCGGAACAAGATAGTAGCGATGATGACTATGTGGATGAAGCAGGAGCAGATATCATGGAGTCTACAACCGTAGAATATTTTTAGTAGACCACCTCATCAGTAGTAGTAGTACACCATGTAAATATAGTAGTCCGAGCACTTTGCGATAGTTAGATCAATTATATGCCTTGGTTTGATTGACTGAAGTGAATTGTGTGCTTTTGCCTCATGTGCATATGGGTAGTGTTTTCTCTTTAGACCCCCTCTATTCTTATATCTCGTCTTTATTAAAACCCTCAGATGCCTCCGAGACGTGACCCCGGATTTGCCTTTCCGCCGGAGCTCACCTAGTTGATCCAGCAGCAGAACACCTTGATGCAGTTACTAGTTCAGAATCAGAATCAGGGGAACAATAACAACAACCCACCACCACCACCACCTGTTGACCACTTAGCACCGAGCCGATAGTAGCAGATGATTGGCTCCGCAAGATAGCTAGGGAGTTGACCACAGCAGGATGCACAGATGTGGAGAAGGTTAAGTTTGCCGCACATCAGTTAGAAGGACCCACAACATCCTGGTGGGAGAATTTCACAGCCACCTTCCCAGTCGACACTGTCACATGGGACCAGTTTCAGCAGGCTTTTCGTACTACCCATGTTTCAGCAGGAGCAATGGCCATGAAGAAGCATGAGTTTCGTAACTTGCGCCAAGGAGGACGGATAGTTGCCAGTATGTGGAGGAGTTTAGTAAGCTAGCACGTTATGCCCCAGATGACGTTGCTACGGATGCAGCTAAGCAGGAGAAGTTTCTGGAAGGACTGAATGATGAGTTGAGTATGCAGTTGATGGTAGCCACCTTCAACAACTACCAGGAGTTGGTAGACCATGGTCTTATGATTGAAGGGAAGCAGCAGCAAATTGAGAACCGCAAGAGGAAGTATGGACAAGGAAAGTATAATTCAGGAGCTCAGCAGAAGCCACGTTTTACCCCTAGGCCGGGAGGACATTTTCAGCATACCCATGGAGTAGGTAGCTCGCACAATCACAATGGCACCAAGAATGGTAATGGGAATGGAGGAAGCAATGGACAGAACCGCAACACCCCATCAACCCCAGCCAAGAAGGACTTGAGCCATGCCACTTGTTATAAGTGTTCGAAGCCAGGACATTATGCAAATGAATGTCCTGAAGGCCAAAATGGCAATGGAAGTTCTGGGAAGAAGCTGAACCCTTTCAACAGGGGACAGGTGAACCACGTTAGCATGGAGGAGGTTGAAGCTCAGCCCGATGCAGTAATAGGTAAGTTTTTGGTTAAGTCATTTACTGCACTCGTTCTTTTTGATACTGGTGCATCGCATTCATACATCTCAAGGGGATTTGTGGATAAGTATAACCTACCAACCCAAGCCCTTAGGTCACCCATGTTAGTAACCTCGCCAGGAGCAGAATATGTGGCTAGTCTATGGTGTGATCGGTTACCATTAAGGATTGGTAACTATGTTTCTCCCTCAGACCTAATAGTATTGGAATCTCAAGGATTGGATGTGATATTAGGCATGGATTGGTTATCAAAGTATGAAGGGAATATTGAGTGTGCTAGTAAGTAAATTTTGCTTACCACACCAGAAGGGAGAAGGATCAAGTATGTATCCTGGCATGTACCAAAGAGGACACAAGTAAATTCCTTATGAGGAGTTGTGCAGGAGGAAGTACCAGTGGTAAAGGATTTTCCTGATGTATTTCCTGAAGAGTTGCCAGGCATGCCACCGGATAGAGACATTGAGTTTTTGATTGAGCTATTGCCAGGCACTTGGCCAATATCAAAGAGACCATATAGGATGCTAGCAAAGGATTTGGTGGAAATTAAGAAGCAGATTAAGGAGTTACTGGATAAGGGATATATTCGCCCAAGTTCTTCGCCTTGAGGATCACCAGTACTTCTAGTAGAGAATAAGGATGGATCTTTAAGGATGGTTGTTGATTATCGAGGATTGAACGAAGTAACGATCAAGAACAAGTACCCACTACCAATGATCAACGATCTGTTTGATCAGTTGCAAGGAGCTAAAGTGTTTTCCAAGATCGATTTGCGATCAGGATACCACCAGTTGAAGATTCGAGAACAGGATATACCTAAGACAGCATTCACCACAAGATATGGACTATATGAGTATACCGTTATGTCATTTGGACTGACTAATGCACCTGCCTATTTTATGAACATGATGAACAAAGTGTTTATGGAGTTTTTGGATAAGTTCGTCGTGGTTTTCATTGATGATATCCTGGTTTATTCAAAGAATGAAGAGGAGCATAAGGAGCATTTGCGTTTGGTACTTGGAAAGCTCAGAGAACATCAATTATATGCCAAGTTCAGCAAATGTGAATTTTGGTTGAAGGAAGTAGGATTCCTCGGACACGTTATATCCGGAGAAGGTATAGCCGTTGATCCCGCTAAAGTGGAAACCGTGACCAAGTGGGAAGCACCAACAACAGTTGGAGAGATCCGGAGTTTTCTGGGACTCGCAGGATACTACCGGAGATTTATTGAGAATTTCTCAAAGATTGCAAAGCCTATGACGGAGTTGCTGAAGAAGGATACTAAGTTCAAATGGACTGAGGAGTGTGAGGCAAGTTTTCAGGAATTGAAGAAACGTTTGGTTACCTCACCAGTGTTGATTTTGCCAGATCAAACCAAGGATTATGAGGTGTATTGCGACGCTTCACGTCGAGGACTTGGAGCAGTGCTTATGCAGGAAGGGAGAGTTGTTTCATATGCTTAAAGACAACTGAAGCCTCACGAACTGAATTACGCTACGCATGATTTGGAGTTTGCAGCCGTAGTGCATGCATTGAAGACATGGAGACATTTCCTCATTGGAAATCATTGTGAGGTGTACACGGATCATAAGAGTCTGAAGTACATTTTCACGCAGAAGGAGCTGAACCTCAGACAAAGGAGATGGTTGGAGCTCATCAAGGATTATGATATGAAATTACATTACCATCCCGGAAAAGCTAATGTAGTAGTTGATGCATTAAGCTGCAAGAGCCATGTCAATATGTTAATGACGGGAGAAATACCCAAGGAGTTAGCAGAAAATCTTCGTGAGCTATGTTTAGAAATAGTTCCGAGAGGCTATGTGGCAGCATTGGAAATTCAGTCAACTTTGATGGATAGAATCAGAGAAGCTCAGAAAACGGACAAAGAGATTGCCGCTATAAAGGAGAAACTGAGCAAGGGAAAAGCTAAAGGATTTCGTGAGGATGAGCACGACACCCTATGGTTTGAAGACCGTGTTTACGTGCCCAATGACCCGGAGATCAGAAAGTTGATTCTGCAAGAGGCACATGATTCACCGTATTCGATTCACCCAGGAAATACCAAGATGTATTTGGATTTGAAGGATATTTTTTGGTGGACCAGAATGAAGAAGGATATTGCGGAGTATGTAGAAGTTTGTGACGTATGTCAGAGAGTAAAGGCAGAGCATCAGAAGCCAGCAGGATTGTTGCAGCCATTGCCGATACCCGAATGGAAGTGGGATAAGCTAGGCATGGATTTTTTCACGGGATTGCCTAGGACTCGTTCAGGCTATGACTCGATTTGGGTTGTAGTCGATCGATTGACGAAAGTAGCACATTTCATCCCAGTAAATACCACTTACACCAGTGCTAAGTTGGCAAAGATATACATGACCAGGACCGTATGTTTGCATGGAGTTCCGAGGAGTATTGTATCAGATAGAGGAACCCAGTTTACCTCAAAGTTCTGGAAGCAGTTGCATGAGACTTTGGGTACTAGGCTAGAATTTAGTACAGCTTTTCATCCGCAGACAGATGGACAGACCGAGAGAGTCAATCAGATTTTGGAGGATATGCTGAGAGCTTGTGCGCTAGATTATGGATCTGGTTGGGACGATAATTTGCCATACGCAGAGTTCTCTTACAATAATAGCTATCACACCAGTTTGAAGATGGCCCCTTTCGAAGCTTTGTACGGAAGGAGGTGGAGGACATCGTTGTCATGGGACGAAGTTGGAGACCGCCAGTTGTTTGGACCAGATTTGATTAAGGAGTCTGAACAGAAGGTGAAGTTGATTCGCGATAGGCTCAAGGTAGCCCAGTTCAGGCAGAAGAGCTATGCATATTCTAAACGCAAGGAGACAGTTTACGAAGTTGGAGACAGAGCTTATCTTCGAGTATCCCCACTTCGAAGGATTAAGCGCTTTGGAGTTAAGGGGAAGTTAGCGCCACGATTTGTAGGACCATATCAAGTTTTGGAGTGTATGGGAGAAGTGGCCTACAAGTTGGAATTGCCAGAAGGATTGACAGGAGTTCATGATGTGTTCCACGTTTCTCAGTTGAAAAAGTGTCACGCGGAGATGACTGACATACCTTTGAGAGACACAGTGCCATTGGAAGCAATTCAGTTGGATAACAACTTGACCTATGAGGAAGAACCAGTCAAGATTCTTGAGTTTGCCAGCCGAGTTACTCGTAGCAAGGTTATCAAGTTTTGCAAAGTTCAGTGGAGCCACCACAGGGAGGATGAAGCCACCTGGGAGCGAGAGGAAGATTTGCTCAAAGACCACCCTCACCTATTTTCTAGCCAACCCGAATCTCGAGGGCGAGATTCATCTTAAGGGGGGTAGGTTTGTAACATCCCAAATTTTCAATTTGGAATGTTATACATTAGGTCATCATGCATATCATATTTTATTTTGCTTTTGGTTTGGATCCTAGAAAATCCAAAGCAACTCAAGGACCCACGGAGAGAGTTGGGGATTTCGTTATTTACATATTTGAGTTTTCTCAAATTATGTAAACAGGATCATTTGATTTTATTTATTTTATCATCAATTATTGCTATTACAAAAATATGAGAGCGGGAATAAAATGACTTTCCCAAAATATAGAAATATTGAGGATTTAATAAAAAAAATCAAATAAGATTTATTTCGGAGTTTTTTGGTATTTTTATTTGAATTTAGGAAAAATGTGCGTTTTTCAAAGTTGTAGTTTGGGCCAGATAAATGTTCACTTTATCGGGCTTGATTTTAGAAATCCGGGAAAATTTATTTCGTGAATTTTGGAGTCCGTTTAGTATTTCTTTTTTATTTTCTTCCGAGCGGAATTATTTAAAAAAAACGCGGAACCGACTATGGGCCGTACTCGGCCAGGACACTGCCGGCCGAGGCCTTTATAAGCCGCCGCCCCAGCCCGAAAGCCCAGCCGCCCCAGCCGAAACCCTAACCCTAGCCCAGCCCCGCCGCCGCCGCCTCATCGCCGACTCGCCGGAGCAGCGCGCCGCCCGAGGTTCGCCGCCGCCTTGTTTTCCGTGCCGTTTAAAAAAAATCTGTTCGTCGTTTTTCTTTTTCATCGGATTTTCCTGCTGTTATTTTTTGATCGCGATTTCTGATCCGATTTTCGTTTTAGTATAACTTTTCGCTCGTTTATCGGAATCAGGCGATTCAAGCGCCTGGAGTTTCACCTCGAAATCGTCTTTCTGAATAATCAACTTAAACATGTTTTTGCTACTGTAAAATTTGACTTAGATCCAGATTACTAGAACGAAGTTGTTTTCTTTCGTCGTTTGATTTCTTTTGCTTCGTTCGATTTGATTCTTTTTGCCAATCAGGGTTCTTAAGTTGAACTTTCTGGTTAGATTTCTATTTGAGTTTTACCTGTGCATTAGAGGAGTACTTATTCTATGCTTGTTTGTTTGTCTGCGATAGAATACCCGGAGTGCGCCGCCTGTTACGTTGAATCTCTAGGTTTCGCGGATCATCAGCAAGGCAAGTAACACTTTGATCATACCTTTTTCTACAACCCAGTTTTATTGCATTAGATCAATCCTCACACATTGCATGATTAGGATCTAATTAAATTGTGGGATGGGAAGTAGATGAGGTAGTACCTATTACCTTTTTATTATCAAACCTTTGGGAGTTACTTCTACGTTTGCTTATTATGCCATGCTATGCTAGTAGACGTGGATTGGGTGAGTGAAATCCATGACAGATGTGAGATTGATAATTAGTGGTTTATCTAACGTGGCAACTTAAACACACATCTGGGTGGATTGAGGCACCTGGGGTTTCCAGGACTTGCCTGTTTTTCTTTTGGACCGCCACCCAGGCTCAAAGGGATCTTGAGATTATTCATACTAGAAACTTCCGTGTGCAGCCACAAGCCATTATGGGCTCTGGCATAGTTGACTAAGTTGTGCGAACTCTTACAATGGTAGACTAGCAGATGTAGGGGATGTAGGTGGTACGGTCTACCCGATCGTAAGGTGCTAGCGCTTCTGAAAGACTATGTCTTGGTCATCCATTTCTCAAACACCCTGTAGTGCGAGAAACCAAACGGAGGCGATCGAGTCTTGTGGGGAAAAGTGCGCAAACCTCTGCAGAGTGTAATAAACTAATCATGATTAGCCGTGTCCCCGGTTATGGACATCTTGAGTATCTAGTACTTGGATTTTCATGTGAATCTCAACATGTTACTCTAAAGTTAATTTTGTTGGGTTTAATGATGTTACTTTAATTGGGATTGAGAATGCTGTCAACCATTCTCAATGTTTAACAACCACCCTGATAGTAATTAATTTTATTCCTTTGAAGTAGGGAAAAATTGGCTTTACGCAAAAACTGTAACCATAGAGCTTTCCACCAGCCAAATATGCATATAGTATAGCTGTTGCATTCCATTACTCTCTATGTGTTACCTTGCCAGCATATTCCATGTGCTGACCCGTTTTAGGGCTGCAACGTTAATGTTGCAGACGTTTCAGATGATGATTAAGGAGTTTTTAGGTCGTGGTTCTATACTCAGTGATGCCGTTGGAGTTGATGGACTCACTTATCTTCCAAGCCTTCCGCTGTTATCGTTATTAGATGGCCTTAAGCCATATTTATTGTAATAAGCTCTCTTTTGAGACACTCGATGTAATAAGTGTGTGATTGCTACTCTGCTATAAATCCTCCGAGTACTGTGTGGTGTCAGCATTACTGATCCAGGGATGACACCGGAGTACAGAGATCAGACTGTTTGAGGTCTGGTTGCTACACATGCGCGTAGAACTTGGTTTTGATGACTTGTAGATTTTTGCAATAAGTATGTGAGTTCTTTATGACTAATGTTGACTCCATGGATTATACGCACTCTCACCCTTCCATCATTGCTAGCCTCTTCGGTACAGTGCATTGCCCTTTCTCACCTTGAGAGTCTGTGCAAACTTCGCCGGTGCATCCAAACCCCATGATATCATACGCTCTATCAGACATAAACCTCCTTTTATGTTCCTCAAAACAGCCACCATACCTACCTATTATGGCATTTCCATAGCCATTCCGAGATATATTGCCATGCAACTTTCCACCGTTTCATTTGTTATGACACGCTTCATCATTATCATGTTGCCTTGAATGATCATGTAGTTGACATCGTACTTGTGGCAAAGCCACCATGCATAATTTATCATACATGTCACTCTTGATTCATTGCCCATCCCGGTACACCACCGGAGGCACTCATATAGAGTCATATTTTGTTCTAGTATCGATTTGTAATCATTGAGTTGTAAATAAATAGAAGTGTGATTACCATCATTAATAGAGCATTGTGCCAAAAAAAGAAGAAGAAAGGCCAAATGAAAAAAAAGAAAGGCCAAATAAAAATAAAAGGGACAATGCTACTATCCTTTTTCCACACTTGTGCTTCAAAGTAGCACCATGATCTTCATGATAGAGAGTCTCTTATATTGTCACTTTCATATACTAGTGGGAATTTTTCATTATAGAACTTAGCTTGTATATTCCAACAATGGGCTTCCTCAAATGCCTTAGGTCTTCGTGAGCAAGCAAGTTGGGTGCACACCCACTTAGTTTCTTTTGATGAGCTTTCATACATTTATAGCTCTAGTGCATCCATTGCATGGCAATCCCTACTCCTCGCATTGACATCAATTGATGGGCATCCCCATAGCCCGTTGATTAGCCGCATCAATGTGAGACTTTCTATTTTTTTGTCTTCTCCACACAACCCCCATAATTATATTCCATCCACCCATAGTGCTATGTCCATGGCTGACGCTCATGTATTGCGTGGAAGTTGAAAAAAGTTTGAGATTACTAAAGTATGAAACAATTGCTTGGCTTGTCATCGGGTTTGTGCATGATGAGAGAATTTTGTGTGACGAAAATGAAGCATGGCTAAACTATATGATTTTGTAGGGACGAGCTTTCTTTGGCTATGTTATTTTGAGATGACATAATTGCTTGGTTACTATGCTTGAAGTATTATTGTTTTTATGTCAATATTAAACTTTTGTCTTGAATCTTTTGGATCTGAAAATTCGTGCCACAATAAAGAAAATTACATTAATGAATATGTTAGGTAGCATTCCATATCAAAAATTCTGTTTTTATCATTTACCTACTCTAGGATGAGCTGGAATTAAGCTTGGGATGCTTGATACATCTCCAATGTATCTATATTTTTTATTGTTCCATGCTATTATATTGTCCATCTAGGATGTTTTATATGCATTTATACGCTATTTTATATGATTTTTGGGACTAACCTATTAACCTAGAGCCTGGTGCCAGTTTTTGTTTTTTGCTTGTCTTTGAGTATCGCAGAAAAGGAAAACCAAACGGAGTCCAATTGACCTTAAAATTCACAGAGATTATTTTTGGACCAGAAGAAGGCCACGGAGTACCGGATATGGGCCAGAAGAGTCCCGAGCACCCATGAGGCTGGGGGCGCGCCCTACCACCCCTGGTGCACCCCCTACCTCATGGCCGCCTCAGGGATCCCCTGACTTGTTCCTGACTCCAACACCTCTTATATATACCCAAACTTCCAGAAAGAAACCTAGATTGGGAGTTCCACCACCGCAAGCCTCCGTAGCCACCAAAAACAATCTAGACCCGTTCCGACACCCTGCTAGAGGGATGAATCCCTCTCCAGTGGCCATCTTCATCATCCCGGCGCTCTCCATGACGAGGAGGGAGTAACTCACCCTCAGGGCTGAGGGTGTGTACCAGTAGCATGTGTTTGATCTCTTTCTCTCTCTCGTGTTCTTGATTCACATGATCTTGATTTATCGTGAGCTTTGCTATTATAGTTGGATCTTATGATGTTTCTCCCCCTCTACTCTCTTGTAATGGATTGAGTTTTCCCTTTGAAGTTATCTTATCGGATTGAGTCTTTAAGGATTTGAGAACACTTGATGTATGTTTTGCATGTGCTTATCTGTGGTGACAATGGGATATTCACGTGATCCACTTGATGTATGTTTTGGTGATCAACTTGCGAGTTCCGTGACCTCGTGAACTTATGCATAGGGGTTGGCACACGTTTTCGTCTTGACTCTCCGGTAGAAACTTTGGGGCAGTCTTTGAAGTTCTTTGTGTTGGTTGAATAGATGAATCTGAGATTGTGTGATGCATATCGTATAATCATACCCACGGATACTTGAGGTAACATTGGAGTATCTAGGTGACATTAGGGTTTTGGTTGATTTGTGTCTTAAGGTGCTATTCTAGTATGAACTCTAGGATAGATCGAACGGAAAGAATAGCTTTGTGTTATTTTACTACAGACTCTTGAATAGATCGATCAGAAAGAATAACTTTGAGGTGGTTTCGTACCCTACAATAATCTCTTCATTTGTTCTCCGCTATTAGTGACTTTGGAGTGACTCTTTGTTGCATGTTGAGGGATTGTTATATGATCCAATTATGTTATTATTGTTGAGAGAACTTGCACTAGTGAACGTATGAACCCTAGTCCTTGTTTCAACGCATTGCAATACCGTTTTCGCTCACTTTTATCATTAGTTACCTTGTTGTTTTTATATTTTCAGATTACAAAAACCTATATCTGCCATCAATATTGCACTTGTATCACCATCTCTTCGCTGAACTAGTGCACCTCTACAATTTACCATTGTATTGGGTGTGTTGGGGACAGAAGAGGGGAGCACACCCACCCACAAGGGGTGGCGCCCCTCCCCCCAAGGAAGGAGGCTGAGTAGTAGAAGGGAAAGAGCGGATTCGGCCCCCCTTTCCATCTCTTCTCCCTCTTCCCTTTCCCCCTACGGCAAAAAAGGAAGGGGGGAGGCCGAATTGGGGAAGACCTCAAGTAGGATTCCTCCTACTTTGGGAGCCCCCTTGCTGCTCCCCTCCCCCTCCCACCTATATATACGTGGGGAGGGGCGCCTAGAAGACACAACAACAATCATGAGCTGTATGTGGCGCCCCCTTCCACAGATTACACACCCGGTCATAGTTTTGTGGTGCTTAGGTGAAGCCCTGTGAGAATCACTTCACCTTCACCGTCACCACACCATTGTGCTGACGGAACTCATCTACTACCTCGACACCTTGCTGGATCAAGAAGGCGAGGGACGTCACCGAGCTGAACATGTGTAGAACTCGGAGGTGCCGTACGTTCGGTGCTTGATCGGTCGGAGCTAGAAGAAGTTCGACTACCACAACCGCGTTGTCGAAACGCTTTCGCTTTCTTTCTACGAGGGTACATAGACACACTCTCCCCCTCGTTGCTATGCATCTCTGATGTCTACTATGCAACTTTATTCTTGTAGACTCGTGTTGTTCCTCCAAGTGCAGAGTTTTGTAGGACAATAGCAATTTTCCCTCAAGTGGATGACCTAAGGTTCATCAATCCGTGGGAGGTGTAGGATGAAGATGGTCTCTCTCAAACAACCCTACAACCAAATACAAAAAATATCTTGTGTCCCCAACACACCCAATACAATGGCAAATTTTATAGGTGCACTAGTTCGGCAAAGAGATGGTGATAAAAGTGTAATATTGATGGTAGAAATATATTTTTATAATCTGAATAAATAAATAAATAAATAAATAAAAGCAAGGTAGCAAATATTAAATAGGAACAAAAACGGTATTGCAATGCTTAAAAACAAGGCCTAGGGTCCGTACTTTCACTAGTGCAATATCTCAATAGTGCTAATATAATTTGATCATATAACCACCCCTCAAAGTGCGATGAAGAATCACTCCAAAGTTCGTATCTAGTGGAGAACATAAGAACAAAATGTTTGTAGGGTACGAAACCACCTCAAAGCTATTCTTTCCGATCAATCTATCCTGGAGTTCATACTAAAATAACACAAAGCTATTCTTTACGATCGATCTAACCAAGAGTTCGTACAAAAATAACACCAAAGAAACTTCAGATTCATAATATTCAATCCAACACAAAGAACTTCAAAGAGTTCCACAAGATTTCTATCAGAGAAACAAAGACAAGAACGTGCATCAACCCCTATGCATAGATTACCCCAATGTCACCTTGGGAATCCGTGAGTTGAGTGCCAAAACATATATCAAGTGAATCAATACGATACCCCATTGTCACCACGAGTATGCAATTGCAAGACATATATCAAGTGTTCTGAAATCCATAGAATTATTCAATCCGGTAACAACAAAATCTCAAAGGAAAAAACTCAATTCACAACAAGATAGAGAGGGGAAACACCATATGATCCGACTATATTAGCAAAGCCCACGATACATCAAGATCGTGACATCTCAAGAACACGTGAGAGAGATAGAATTAAACACATAGCTACTGGTACAAATCCTCAGCCCCAAGGGTGGCCTACTCCCTCCTCATCGTGGTAGCCGTCGGGATGATGAAGATGGCCACCGATGATGATTCACCCCTCCGGCAGGGTGCCAGAAAGGGTCTAGATTGGTTTTCAGTGGCTACAGAGCCTTGCGGCAGCGGAACTTCTGATCTCGGTTAACCCCAAGGGTTTTTGGAATATTTGTGAATTTATAGGGTAAAGAGGGGGTACGGGAGGCCATCGAGGTGGGCACAATCCACCTAGGTGCGCTTGGGCCCCCAGGCGCGCCCTGGTGGGTTGTGCCCCCCTCGGGACACCCCCAGGTGTTGCTCTGTCCCGTTGGAGTTCTTCTGGTCCATAAAAAATCCACAAAAAATTTTGCGGTGTTTGGACTCCGTTCGATATTGATTTCCTGTGATGTAAAAAACAAGCAAAAAACAGCAACTGGCACTGGGCACTGGGTCAATAGGTTAGTCCCAAAAAATGATATAAAGTTGCCATAAAGTGATTGTAAAACATCCAAGAGTGATAATATAACAGCATGAATACTTCATAAATTATAGATACGTTGGAGATGTATCAGCATCCCCAAGCTTAATTCCAGCTCGTCCTCGAGTAGGTAAATGATAAAAATAGAATTTTTGATGTGGAATGATGCCTAACATGTCATCTCATATTCTTTTCTTTATAGCATGGACATGTGGACTTTTATATTGTTCAAAGCAATAGTCTAGTTTTGACATGAGGACTTAAATACTCAAGCATACCAACAAGGAACCATGTCTTCCAAAATATCAATGCTAAAATAAGTTATCCCTAGCCCATCGTGCTCAATCATTGATCCATTCATGAAACACACTCGCATATTAGCTAGACCAAATGCTCAAGTACGATCATACTGCCCCTAGTTGGTGCTTTATAATCGAAGATGGAGACTCAAATAAAAAAAAATTGCATAAAGTAAAAGAAAGGCCCTTTGCGGAGGGAAGTAGGGATTTGTAGAGGTGCCAGAGCTCAAAATGAAAATTGAGAGATTAAAACATTTTGAGAGGCATACTTTTCCCACCAACAAAAACGACTTAGAGCTCCCAACACTTTCCAAGGAATTTATTATTTTACAACATAAAGTAAATTCATTTTTCATTTCGGTACTGGGCATCCCTAATACCTTTGCCTTACTCTTGTGCAATGACAAGTGAATAAACACTCATTGTGAGAATAACACATCTAGCATGGAAAATATTGGCCACCCCTCACCGCCTCGCGAGCGGTAAGAGCAAACAAAAGAGAAATTTATTTTAAAAATTAGAGATGGCACATACAAATTTGCTTAGAACGACAAAAGAATACCGCATATAGGTAGGTATAGTGGACTCATGTGGCAAAACTGGTTTAAAGGATTTTGGATGCACAAGGAGTGATCATACTTAGTGCAAAATGAAGGCTAGCAAAAAGATTGAGAAGCGACCAACTAAGAAATGAATAATCTCATAAGAGAGCATTAAGCATAATTAACACCAAATAATGCACAACAAGTAGGATGTAATTTCATTGCATAACTATTGACTTTTCATGCTTGCATAGTGAATCACAAACCTTAACACCAATATTCTTACTAAAGAATAATTACTGATCAACATGACTCACATATCACATCATCATATCTCAAAACTATTACAAGGAATCAAGTTTATTTTGTCCAATGATCTTCATGAAAGTTTTTATTATATCCTTCTTGGATATCTATCACTTTGGAACTAATTTCATGTGTTGCTTTTGATAAGCTCAAACAAATATAAGTGAAGATCATGAGCATAATATTTCTTTCTCTCAAATTAATTTAAGTGAAGCAAGAGAGAATTTCTTCAAAAATACTAAAGCACTCCGTGCTCAAAAAGATATAAGTGAAGCACTAGAGCAATTCCATAGAAAAGAGCTTTGTTGACGGGATGTGAGTGTCGCTTACCTAGCCTCCCTGGCAACTATTTGAGGACTCTATTTTATTTTAAAAAAATCAGATCTAAGTACTTTATTAGAACAGCAATCGAAACAAAATAGAATGACATTTCAAGGATATCACAACTCATGTGAAGAAGCAAAAACTTAGGCTCAATCGATACTAACCGATAATTGTTGAAGAAGAAAGGTGGGATGCCTACTGGGGCATCCCCAAGCTTAGATGCTTGAGACTTATTGAAATATTATTTTGGGGTGCTTTGTGCATGGATGAACCAAGGTACATACGAACCCACTTTGAAAAACACATTTCTAAATGCAAAAAAAATCTCAAAAAAGTTGCATGGGTACGTCTCCATGTTCTATGTGTGTGCATAAGGTTTCACGGAAAAATAACTTTTTTTGTGGCCTGTGCAAAAAATACAAAACATTATGTTGTGGAACACTAATTAGAAGCACTGAAATTTGTCTTTTTTGTGGAGACAAAACGAAAAGACATATTTTCACAAAACTTTGTGCTCCATACACACATTTACGAACATGTATGCGTGATATTTTCTTTTGAATTTTTTGGGATTTTAAAACGTTCTTAAGATGCATTTTTTGAAAAGTGGGTGCATATGCCCCTTTATTCAGGTGGTGCCCTCTCGTGCCTTGGGCATCCCCAAGCTTGAGCTTCTGTGTCTCCTTAATTCTTGTCATATCACAGTTTTCCTAAATCTCAAAAGCTTCATCCGCACAAAACTCAACAAGAACTCGTGAGATAAGTTAGTATAAACGAATGCAAAAACCTTATCATTCTCTATTGTAACAAATCAGTAAAATTATTATTCAACATTGCATACTAAATGCCTCTACATATTTAATACTCCTATCCTCAAATAGAATCATTAAATAAGCAAACATATGCAAACATAACAGTCTATAAAGAATGCAAGAGTATCAATACTTCCCTAACTCCAAAAGTTCTGAATATTTACCATACCATAGAAAATTTATCAAAGCTTATTTTTCAAAATGTTTCAACATTTTATCACATTCTGACTTTTCTAGGGAATTTTTGCAACAACGGTAAACTTTCTGTTTTCAAACAGCAACATGTAGACTTGTAAAAGAAGTATAGTAAAGGCTATCATTGCCACTTCTATTGAAATAAAAGATGCAAAATATTATTCTAAATAATATAAAGAAAGTCCTAACAAAATAAAATGATGTCCCTAGCAAAACACATATCATTTGACGAATGAAAACATAGCTCCAAGTGAGGTTACCGATAATGTTGGAGACGAAAGAGGGGATGCCTTCCGGGGCATCCCCAAGCTTAGTTTCTTGTATCTTCATTGAATATTACCTTGGGGTGCCTTGGGCAACCCCAAGCTTAGCGTATTGTCACTCCTTATTCTCCTCATATCGACATCTCACTCAAAACTTGAAAACTTCAATCACACAAAACTTAACGGAACTTTGTGAGATAGGTTAGTATGATAAAGAGCAAACCATTTCACTTTTGGCATTGTCAAAGACAAGATTCATAATTGTTCTCACACAATGCCTACTGTAGCATATCATTTCCACAACTTATATTGAGCAATGTAAGCCATGGAAATTAGAAAAATAAGCAAACTATGCATTGAAAACAGAATCTATAAAAAACAGAACAGTGTGTAGTAATCTGTACTCCAACCATACCTCTGCTACTCCAAAAATTATGAAAAATTAGGAAAGCCTGGGTAATTTGTCTATTAATGTTATGCAAAAAGAATTAGCATTTTACCATGCTTCTGTTAAAATCGAGAATTGTTTTCCTGAGCACAAAAGTTTCTGTTTTTCAGCAAGATCAAATCAACTATCACCGTAAGCCATCCCAAAGGTCTTACTTGGCACTTTATTGAAACGAAAGCAATGAAATATGGTTAAGTATCCTAACCATGTGAACACACAAAAACAGTAGGTAAAAGTGTTGGGTTGTCTCCTAATGAGTGATTTTGTTTAATGCCTTTAGCTAGGCATGATGATTTTAATGATGCTCACATAAATGTAAAGAATTGAGACACAATGGGAGCATCATGAAAACACATGGAAAGCACATTTAAGCCTAACCCACTTCCTATGCATAGGGATTTTGTGAGCAAACAATCTATGGGAGGACGAATCAACTTGCATAGGAAAGTAAGACAAGCAAACCTTCATGATTTTCAACATATAGAGAGGAAACTTGATATTATTGCAATACCTACAAGCATCATGAATGAATTCAACAATATAACTATCACATAAAGCATTCTTTTCATGATGCATAAGCGTAGAATTTTTTTTACTCTCCACATAAGCAAATTTCTTCACATCAATAGTAGTGGGAGAAAACTCAACAAAATAACTATCATGAGAGTAAAAATTAAAATCATGATGACAAGTTTCATGGTTATCATTTTTTTATAGCATACATGTCATCACCATAATCATCATATATAGCAACTTTGTTATCATAATCAATTGCAACCTCCTCCAAAATAGTGGATTCATCATTAAATAAAGTCAGGACCTCTCCAAATGCACTTTCATCAATATAATTATCATAAATAGGAGGTATGAAATCTTCATAATACATTTTCTCATCAAATCTTGGGGGACTAAAAATACCATCTTCATCAAACATAGCATCCCCAAGCTTATGGCTTTGCATATCATTAGCATCATGGATATTCAAAGAATTCATACTAACAATGTTGCAATCATGCTCTTCATTCAAATATTTTGTGCCAAACATTTTATTGACTTCTTCTTCTAACAATTGAGCACAATTTTCCGAACAACCATTTTCAAGAAATATATTTAAAAAATGATGAATAATATGATGCAACATCAGTTCCATTCTTTGTAGTTTTCTTTTATAAACCAAAGTAGTGATAAAACAAGAAACTAAAAGATTCAATTGCAAGATCTAAATATATACCTTCAAGCACTCACCTCCCCGGCAACGACGCTAGAAAAGAGCTTGATGTCTACTACACAACTTTATTCTTGTAGACTCATGTTGGCCTCCAAGCGCAGAGCTTTGTAGGACAGTAGCAATTTTCCCTCAAGTGGATGACCTAAGGTTTATCAATCTGTGGGAGGTGTAGGATGAAGATGGTCTCTCTCAAACAACCCTGCAACGAAATACAAAAATCTCTTGTGTCCCCAACATACCCAATACAATGTCAAATTGTATAGGTGCACTAGTTCGGCGAGGAGATGGTGATAAAAGTGTAATATTGATGGTAGAAATATATTTTTATAATCTTAATAAATAAATAAGATAGGTAGAAAATAGTAATCAGGCACAAAGACGGTGTTCCAATGCTTAAAAACAAGGCCTAGGGTCCGTACTTTCACTAGTGCAATATCTCAACAGTGCTAATATAATTGGATCATATAACCACCCCTCAAAGTGCGATGAAGAATCACTCCAAAGTTCCTATCTAGCGGAGAACATAAGAAGAAATTGTTTGTAGGGTACAAAACCACCTCAAAGCTATTCTTTCCGATCAATCTATCGTAGAGTTCGTACTAAAATAACACAAGCTATTCTTTCCAGTCGATCTAACCAAGAGTTCGTACTAAAATAACACCAAAGCAAATTAAGATTCATAATATTCAATCCAACACAAAGAACTTCAAAGAGTGCCCCAAGATTTCTATTGGAGAAACAAACACAAGAGCATGCATCAACCCCTATGCATAGATTACCCCAATGTCACCTCGGGAATCCGTGAGTTGAGTGCCAAAACATATATCAAGTGAATCAATATGATACCTCGTTGTCACCACAAGTATTATATTGTAAGGAATATATCAAGTGTTCTAAAATCTGTAAAAGTATTCAATCCGATAACAATGAAATCTCAAAGGTAAAAACTCAATTCACAACAAGATAGAGAGGGGGAAACACCATATGATCCAACTATATTAACGAAGCCCGCGATACATCAAGATCATGACATCTGAAGAACACGAGAGAGAGAGAGAGAGAGAGAGAGAGAGAGAGAGAGAGAGAGAGATTAAACACATAGCTACTGGTACAAACCCCTAGCCACGAGGGTGGACTACTCCCTCCTCATCGTGGTGGCCGCCGGGATGATGAAGATGGCCATCAGTGATGATTGCCCCCTCCGGCAGGGTGCTGGAAAGGGTCTAGATTGGTTTTCGGTGGCTTAGAGCCTTGCGGCGGAGGAACTTCTGATCTTGGTTAACCCTGAGGGTTTTCGGAATATTTGTGAAATTATAGGGTACAGAGGGGGTGCGGGAGGCCACCGAGGTGGGCACAACCCACCTGGGCGCGCTTGGGCCCCTAGGTGCACCCTCGTGGGTTGTGCCCCCCTTGGGGCACCCCCCAGGTGCTGCTCTGGCCCGATGGATGTCTTCTAGTCCAAAAAAATCCACAAAAAGTTTCGTTGTCAGTGTACAAAAGTAGGGGCCTTCTGTACCCCTTTACACGTGCATGGGCAGTTGTAGCCGCACCTGCGACCACGCTTGGAGGGGCGGAGGAAGTGAAGATACAAGACTACCCGAGCAGTGCTGAAGCCAGAGGCACAAAGAGAAAAGGGACAAGATGGGTTTCCCTCGGCAAGAGCCTTGCCAGGAATTACCTAAGATGCCCCGGCAAGAGCCTTGCCGGGGCAAGTTTCCTAACACCATCGAGACCGCCACCTTTGAGCCTGAGAATTATGATGCCATCGACAATGTCGAGACCAAGGCTCAAGAGCGCCCGCATGGTGGCATGCAGATCTTTGTAATGAACAAAGTCCTGCAAGACTGGGTACGAACAAGAAGACGAAGGCCCCCGGCAAGATCCTTGCCGGGGACGACCACAGAAACCAGGCGAGACCCTTGCCGGGACCCTGGCAAGATCCTTGCCAGGGATATCTGCAGGGCCATAGCCAGGCCCACGCCTACCAAGGCTCCGCTGCCCCATGGTCGTTCTGATGCAGCAGCCAACCTGCCAACTAGGCGCACACCTACGTGGCAGCATGGAGCTTCTAGGCCAACCAGGCAAGCACCTGCATGGTGGCATGCAGATCTTCCTGAAGACCCTGCAACCGCACAAGCACAGCAGCCAGCCAGCCAGCGTGGCGCTGCATGCCTCGTCAGCTTGGACACGCGTCGAAGCGAAGCGAGGCGGTGACAGATGAGACGAGCTTCCATGCCGTCCCTGATAAAGCAAGGGGGGCACGTCGGCAACGCATTAAATGCATTTTGTCCCATGATGTCAGGGATAGACTTGTACACTATAGACACTTTCCACCTCCTGTGTGCCACTGTGGCAGCCTCTTTGACACATAAAAGGAGGCCCGAGGCGTACCGAGGAAGGATTCAGACTTTTTGGGCTAGGCATGCATCGCAGCTAGTTCAAGATCTCAAGAACACCAAACATACACCAAAGGAGGACTAGGGTATTGCGCATCGCTTGTGGCCCGAACCTGGATAAAATTCCCCCGCGTTGATCTTCTAAACCCACTCTTTTTATAGCCCCGCGCCCTGATAATCGTAGTAGGGATTCCCTGTGATCCCATAGGTGTCGTTCTTGAACCCCTACATGGTTGGCGTGCCAGGTAGGGGGCGCAAGCTATGAAAATCCGATTTGGAAGTTAATGCATCGACTTCAGTTAGCGCATCGACTTCATCATCACCATGGCCTCCAAGAAGAATGGGATCACAGCGATCGGGTCATCCGGAGCAGGCCCGTCCGACCAGCATGGGTGGGTGACGGAGTGGCCACATCGGCGACGGAGGCGCGGTCCGCAAGCATCCAGGACACTCTAGCAATTGGAGCCAGGCCAGCGGTGTCGTTCGGGTCCAAGATGACGAGCCACACGCTGCTGGGCCCCTGGGCGGGGCTATGCTGCCCACGGGCAGCGCGGCGACCTCCCGGATGCCCCAGCCGGCGTCCGCGCTGTGACCTTCCCAGGCCGCGCGCGATGAACAACACCGCGACGCTGGCGCCCCCGGGTGCCGCCGCGGGAAGAGCCCTTTGCGTCACTCTCAGGATGCATCAGGTCGGCGTGCGCGCCCGGACGCTGACGGAGGCAGCCTGCAACCACAAGACCGTGATAGAGCTCCTTCTAATGTGGTTAGAAGTCAGAGCACGTCACGGTCCATGCAGCTTTCTCCACCACCCATGCCAGTAGAAGCGTTGGTGCGTGTGCAACTTCTCCTCGACTTTCCTCCCGCTACGGAGAAGCTCGACGAGTGGAGAGCCACCATCCGGACCCTCATCAGCTTCGCCAACAAAGATGAACTGCAGTTAGTGGGACCTTCGTGCCGACGTTTTGTAGAGCCAGTGCACGCCGGAGGTGGGAGGACTGGGGGGTGCTGTGACCATGGTGCACTCTTGTTCCCCACGCCAGCAACAGCGGCCGCTGGCTCGTCGGGCCGACGCCCGTGACAATGTTTCCATGGTGTCATCCGACCCGGGAACCCGCTGCGACCAACATCGAGTTCTTCGAGAGCGAGCTCAGGAAGACGCTCGAACCACCATCGAGCGACAGCGGGAAGCACACGAACAGTCAGATCGGCGTGCGGGGCCTACTATGGACCACCCAATGCCGGGGGGCTCCGGCGACCTACCTTACGAGGTGGGTTGTCCAGCCTTTAACCGAGAGCTGCGACAGTTCCAGTGGCCCTCCCACTGCACGTTCTTGCCTGATGTTGGAGAAAAGTACAATGGCAAGACTCACCTGTCGGAGTTCCTCAGCTTCTACTCCATCGCGATGCAAGCCGCCGGGGCTCACGACAACAAGCTGCTCGCCAACTACTTTCCATTGGCGCTTAAACCCAACGTCATGTCATGGTTGATGCACCAGCCAGTGGATTCTATCTCTTCTTGGTCGGATCTGTGCCATGAGTTTGTTGGCGTCTTTACCGAAGGCCACCAAGCTCCTGGCCAGGCAAGTGATCTGCATGTCATCCCCCAGAAGGACGGCGAGACCCTGCGCAAATACATACAAAGGTTCAGCCGTGTACATTACACCATCCCCGATGTTCACCCCGCCGCTGTCATTAGTGCATTCCATCAGAATGTACGCAACCGCAAGATGCGTGTAGAGCTGGCGATGAACAAGGTTAAGTATGTAGCCGAACTTTATGTTCTGGCTGATAGATGTGCTCAGGCTGAGGAAGGAAGTACCCCGGCGAGGGCGCCGGTGTGGAAACCGACTCCATGGATGAAGACACCGTCGCCTTGAGGAAGAAAGGGCGCCGCCGCAAGAGGAAGCGTAAGGGCAAGACTGTGCTTGCCGTTGAGGGATCCAGTGACCCCAGCGCCACCAAGAAGGCCAAGGCAGATGACCTCGACAAGGAAGTTGACAGGTGCGCCACCTGTTGGGCCTTGGCGGCCGGCGGCTGCCGACAAGTCAGGGGGCTCCAACAAGCAGTATTGCAAGATCCATCGCACCAAGGGTCATGACCTCCAGAACTACCGACAGGTTGAGCTTCTTGCAGAAAAGTAGAAAGCTGAATATAAAAGGAGGGACAAGGAGAAGGGTCAGGATGGTGCTGAGGGATCCGGCAAGAAGCATTGTGGCCAAGGAGGTCGTCGTGGCAAGGATAATCAATGAGAGAGGCCTGCTCGGGGCCATGATAAGGAGGAAGCTGATGATCATGATGGGGACGACGAGTCCGGCGAGCATGAGTTCCAGAAATCTACAGAGGCCATGTGCGTCGACGGTGGCGCCTCGCTGCACACGTCTCACTGCCATCTGAAGCAGTGGGCGCGTGAGATTACCGCGGCAGAACCATCGATCGATGCCCAGAAGCCACTGAAGTGGTCCAGCACCCCTATCATTTTTGACATCGAGGACCACCCTGATCGCACAACTGCAGTTGGGTGTTTGCCGTTGTTGGTCTCACGAACAATATGCAACCTCAAGGTAACAAAAGTGCTAGTTGATGGTGGAGCCGGACTGAACTTGAGGAGACGGGCACATTTCAAGGGGTCAACCCGGGGCGGAGTCAGCCGAAAGGTAAAATCACGTTGCCCGTTCCATTCGGGGGCGAGCTAAACTATAGGACGGAGAAGATCGTCTTTGATGTCGCCAGGATGCCCTTGCCCTACAACAGGATCCTGGGCCACCCAGCGCTGGCCGAGTTCATGGCGGCGTCACATTATGCATACAACACGTTAAAGATGCCCGGGCCGTTGACCATCATCACCATCCCCACCGAGAAGCAAGACACGCTCATCTGCGCCGACCAACTCTACCGGGAGGCAATTGCAGCAACTGCCACCAAGGCACTTGCTCCTGCCTTTGAAATCACGGGAGGGAAGAAAACCGGCAAGGCCTCCTGCACCCACTCCAGCAAGCGCGCCTCTTCGGAGTGCAACGCTCCCATTGAGGATGTGACAGAGAGCTCCACTGGCAAGAGCAAGAAATCGAAGGCAGCGCCACTAGAGACCAAGAGGGTGCCCGTCAAGGGGGACGACATGGGTGGGGCTTCTACCATAAGCTCCCCCCTGGACAGCAAATAGGAAAGCGCGCTCGTCGCCTTCCTGTGGGCGAATGTCAACATGTTTGACATCCCCGGCGTTCCGAGGGAGCTGATTGAGCACCATCTTGCTGTCTATCCTCATGTGCGGCCCGTCAAGCAGAAGGTCAGGAAGCAAGCTTTGGAGTGACAAGGGTTCATCATCGAGGAGATCAGGAAGTTGGAGGCGGCAGGCCTAGTTAGAGGAGTACTCCACCCCACGTGGTTGGCCAATCCTGTGGTGGTGTGTAAGGCGAATGTGAAATGGAGGTTGTGTATTGACTACATGGATAACAATAAGGCATGCCCAAAGGATCCTTTCCCTCTGCCACACATCGACCAGATTGTGGACTCCACTTCCGGGTGTGACCTGCTATCATTCCTTGATGCCTATTCAGGATACCACCAGATTATCATGATGAAGGAAGATGAAGAAAAGATCGCATTCATCACCCCATGTGGTACATACTGTTTTGTATGAATGCCTTTCGGGTTGAAGAGCGCTGGTTCAACGTTTAAACGAGCGGTCCAAATTGGTTTTGAGCACCAGCTGCATAGGAACATGGAAGCTTATATGGATGATATAGTGGTCAAAACCAAGGACAGGGCCACACTCGTGCAAGATCCGGAAGAAACATTTGCAAATCTGCGCAAGATCAAGCTCAACCGGAGAAGTGCGTGTTCGGTGTCCCATCCGGCAAGCTTCTTGGGTTCTTTGTGTCTCAACGCGGAATTGAAGCAAACCCCGACAAGATCAAAGCAATTGAGCATATTGAGGTGCCAAGGCAGGTGAAAGACATCCGTAGGCTCGCCGGCTGCGTTGCCGCCCTAAGTAGGTTCATCTCCAAGTCTGCTGAGCGCACCCTCCCCTTTTTCCAAGTTATGAAAAAGGCGGGTCCAGTGAAATGGACTCCGGAGGCAGAGGCGGCGCTACAGGACTTGAAGAGGTACCTCTCCTCCACGCCAATACTACTCGTGCCAAAACCACAAGAGCCGTTGCTGCTATACTTAGCAGCAACAAATCAAGTGGTCAGTGCCGCGCTAGTGGCACAGAGGGAAATTGAGGAAGAAGCGACAGCAGCAGCGGGGCCGTCGGATGATGGGCCGGGCTCCTCCAGGCAGGGCCTGGCACCGGCAAGGCCCGGTACCGGCGAGACAGAGTCTGCGCAGATGGGCAAAGTTGAACAGAAGAAGAAGGTGGTGCAGCACCCAGTTTATTTCGTCAACTCCCTCTTGCAAGGGGCTAGATCAAGGTATTCTGGTATGTAGAAGCTACTTTTCAGCCTCCTTATGGCCTCAAGAAAGTTGCGTCACTATTTCCAAGCACCCGAGATCACTGTCGTCACCTGCCTCCCTTTGCAACGAATCTTGCACAACCCGGATGCAACTGGGAGGATTGTGGAATGGGCTTTGGAACTGTTGAGCTTTGGCCTCAATTTTGATAGTACTTCAACAATCAAGAGCCGAGCTTTGGCAGAGTTCATAGCAGAATGGACATCAACGCCCGATGAAGAGATTCAAGAGACTACCATCCCCGACAAGGAGACGAGCCGTGATTGGATCATGTACTTTGATGGAGCCTTCTTGCTGCAAGGTGCTGGTGCTGGCGTATTACTCGTTGCACCCACCGGAGAGCACCTCAAGTACATAGTCCAAATGCACTTTCCCCGGGAAAAATCGACGAACAATACGGTGGAGTACGAGGGATTTCTTGCCGATCTAAGGATCGCGGCAGACCTCGGAATCAGGAAACTTATCATTAGAGGTGATTCGCAGCTCGTCGTCAAGCAAGTCAACAAGGATTACTAGAGCCTGCTGATGGAGGCCTATGTGGATGAGATGAGGAAGTTGGAGGAGTGTTTTGACAGTCTACAAGCAGAGCATGTTCCCCGAGCGGAAAACACTATTGCCGATGACCTATCAAAGCGTGTTGCCCTGGAGTTGCCTGTTGAACTAGGTACCTTTGTGCTTCAATTAACCCAGCCATCCATTGAGCCATCAATAGGATAGAACAAATGAAGGAAGGTGGTCCTAGGAAAGTACTTTCCGGCTGAGCTCCCAGGGGCCGCCGACAAGGACATTGTCGGGTGCCCCAGACTCGCCAGGGAGCGGCAACCTCTGGCAGGGCCTCAAGCCCTGACTGTAGAGGTAGCTTCCCCTGTGGCCATAGACGAGCCTTTAGTCCTTGCCTTCGAGCACTAGGCTCTGGCATGGGAGCAGCGCACCATCCGTTTCCTCCAAACAGGAGAACTCCCTAAGGAACAGGAAGAAGCAGAAAAAGTAGCCCGTCGGTCCAGCATGTGCCAGTTTGTGGATGATGCCTTATACAGAAGGAGGCCGAATGGCGTGAAATTAAAGTGCATTCCTCAGGAGGACGGATTGGAGCTGTTGGCAGAGATACATGGAGACATGTGTGGCTCCCACATAGGGTCAATAGCCCTTGCCGGCAAAGCGTTCCGGCAAGGTTTCTTCTGGCCCACCGCTCTCCAGGATGCGACTGCACTAGTAACCTAGTGTGAAGCATGCCAGTTCCATTCAAAGAAGCTCCACCAGCCAGCCCAAGACCTTCAAACAACCCCTCTTTCCTGGCCATTTTTGGTATGGGGGCTCGACATACTGGGCCCCTTTCCCCGTGATGTCGGGGGCTTTGAGTACTTGTATGTTGCGATCGACAAGTTCACAAAGTGGTCGGAAGTGGAACCGGTGAGAAAGGTGACAGTACAGTCAGCCATCGAGTTCTTCAAGGGACTAGTCTACCGTTTCAGTGTGCCAAACAGAGCCAGTACCGACAACACCACGCAGTTCATGAGCTACACCTTCATGCAATACATTCAAGACCTCGGCGGCAAGGTCTATTTTGCTTCTCTTGCTCATCCTATAAGTAACGGCTAGGCTGAGAGGGCAAATGCAGAATTGCTATGATGCCTTGAGACCAGAACTTTTGACAGGATACGTAGGTGTGGAAGGCGCTAGATTGATGAGTTGCCAACGGTTCTTTGGTCAATCAGGACGACACCAAATTGAGCCACTGGCCATACGCCCTTTGCCCTGGTATACGGGGCAGAAGCAGTTCTCCCCACGGAACTCATATACAGGTCACCTCGAGTGCTCGCTTATAATGAGCTTGAGCAAGAGCAGTTGCGCCAAGATGGCGCGACGCTCCTTGAGGAATATCGTCTTCAGGCTTCTGTGTGAGCCGCTCGCTACCAGCAAGCCTTGCGCCGCTACCATAGCCGCAAGGTTCACGCCCGAAGTGGGAAGGCCACCTTATTCTTCGGGGAATTCAATCTGCCAAGAATTCGAACAAGTTGACGCCAAAGTGGGAAGGCCCTTATCAAGTAATACGAGTCACCAGGCCTGACGCAGTCCGCCTGCAGACCGAAGATGGCGTTTCGGTGAGCAATTCCTGGAATATCAAACATCTTCGCAAGTTTCACCCGTAAGGCGTGGTTGCCGGGAGCCCCGACAACCCCCATTTTATACTAGCCTTGTCGGCAAGGCATGTAACCCTACGTACAGAGCCAGGAGCGGATGCTGTGCACCGTCAGGGAAAGGAATCCCTTAGCAGGTATAGTTTCTTGTTGATTTCTATGTTTATGTATATACGTATATGCATGCTTGTCAAGGGTATTGTACCACTTTTTGATTCCAACAAGTATCAGTGGACTGCCAAGGTTCCATGCTCTTGCCCTCTCTTCTTTCCCACTACGGCAAGGATGCACAATCCCGCCAAGGACTCAGCTCCGGCAAGAAGCTGAGAAGACCGCCTGGCAAACCAAGCAGATAAATTTTACCTCTTGTCCATTTGTTTTCGTAACCTGTGACTTGTGCATTGGAAAAACTCGGGTGCCCCCATTCCCGATACTGAACGCTACTTCGGTCGGAGTGGTTGTGGTATCCCTTGCTAAGGGGAGGTGTACGGGGGGCTGGACCCTTTGTATGTAACCCAACAGATGTGATTCTCCGGCAGGCACAGAGGGTATCGGCAGGACATCTTGCCGGGAGGACTCGCTTATTTACATTAAGGAGGAGCTTCGCCTCTGCATGAACGTACGCGTACGTGGGTTCCCGGCAAGGCTAGTGTTTTTCAGTAACATGCTAATACAAGTACCAAGGTTACAAGACACAAGCATGCGCTCGAGAGATTACATTGTCTAGAAATTAAGATTTGGCAAGTGCCTACAATTTAAAAGAAAGATAAGTGCCCCGTGATTTCCATTCTTGCTCCTGTCCTCCCAGGTGTGGCAGGTGAAAGCAAAGAGGAGGCGACGCGAAATGCGCCGATGGAGAGCTTGATGAGGAAGGCCCTCGGCAAGGCGCGTGGCCGAGGGAGGAGGGCGATGCGGTCAACCAGACTCGGAATCGGAGTCCTCCTGCTTGATGCCCTCGTCGTCGCTGTCGCTGTCCTCCTCATCACTCTGGCCCGAGGAGGAGGTTTCATTGTCGGTGGAGCTCTCCGCGCAACAACTTAGGCGAGTTCGCAAGTGCCGAAAACCTTAATGGAGAGCAGGCCATTCTCCGTCAATTTGAAGTGGAGGACGAGCCCCTCCGACAGGCTATGGGCACGGGCAAAGGTTTTCCACCCGCGGTGGAGGTACATGACATGAGGGGCGGGGAAGTTGACGTCGACCCGCATGCTTCCATTTCCGCAGCCCCTCATATGAAGCCTCAAGGCCTGTGGCGGGTCGACCTCCATCTCCCGAGCGAACGGAGTGGGAAAGCAAGGTGGCCGCGCACTAGTTTATATAGCCTGATGAAGAACTCACGGGGCTGGTCTCCAACGTGGCCCTCCATTGGGGGACGAGCCACTGGCGGAGACGCGGCCGACGAGCCTCCCCATCCTCCTTTCCCCGAGCGCCACGGCGGCCTCGGCCACGCCCCCTCCCTCTTCCTCTCGCAGCGGGATCTGCCACCATGAGCTCCTGGGGACGGGGGGCGCGCTGTCGAGCAGAGGCCCTCGTCGCTATCATTGAAGCGCCGGCGCGACCTCTCGCCATGGCCAAGGGAATGAAGGAGTCAGGTTGGAAGGAGAACAATGTTGAAGGATGCCATCTT
>NC_041392.1:314820122-314910908 GCF_002162155.2 Triticum dicoccoides | reverse complement strand
ACTCGACCAATCCGGCCGCCAAAGGCACGGGGAATATGGACTTCCCACCTCGGTCTTAAGGCCCATGCCCTCCGTATCCATCACCTACCCTCCCTGAGGTACGGAAGACATGTGGCAAGCGAGCCGGAATCGAGGAGACAAGTGAAGCAACCGTTTTCCAGCCTGTGGTCGTGGGGTGCGGGCGCCTTAAACGCCGCGACCCGAGTCCACTTAGTAAATGAGCCGTGCCCATGTGGCTTCCTCCTTTTTATGGGGAACACACGGGCTGCCACTTTACTATTCACCATGATGTGATGCACGCGTGCTGCTACCGTCCCACGCACGACCCCCACATCGCGCATTCAATGCAGGTTGTGGGGAAGCGCAACTGGCGGAGGAGTTACCGCAGTTAAAACCCTGCCATGCGTGCCCGCGCACCGTTCTGGGCCTGGCCCAATAACGCTTTGCGCTTATATGTGGCCCAAGCCCAGGGGCTCCTGTCGGTGTACAAAAGTAGGGGCCTTCTGTACCCCTTTACTTGTGCACGGGCAGTTGTAGCCGCACCTGCGACCACGCTTGGCAGGGCGGAGGAAGCGAAGATACATGTCTACCTGAGCAGCGCTGAAGCCAGAGGCGCGATGAGCAAAGCGACAAGATGGGTTTCCCTCAGCAAGAGCCTTGCCGGGAACGACCTATGCTGCCCCGTCAAGATCCTTGCCGGGGCAACTTTCCTAACACCATTGAGACCACCACCTTTGAGCCTGAGAATTATGACGCCATCGACAACCTCGAGATCAAGGCTTGGGAGCGCCTGCATGTTGGCATGTAGATCTTTGTGATGAACAGAGGCCCGCAAGGCTGGGTAAGAACCAAAAGACGAAGGCTCTCGGCAAGATCCTTGCTGGGGACGACCACAGAAAACCGGCGAGACCCTTGCTGGGACCCCGACAAGATCCTTGCCGGGGATATTTGTAGGGCCACAGCCAAGCCCACGCCTACCAAGGCTTCGCTGCCCCATGGCCATTCCGACGCAGCAACCAGCCTACCAACTAGGCGCACACCTACGTGGAAGCATGCAGCTTCTAGGCCAACCAGGCAAGCACCTGCGTGGAGGCATGCAGATCGTCATGAAGACCCTAACACCGCACTAGCGCAGCAGCCAGCCAGCCAGCGTGGCACTGCATACCTCGTCAGCTTGGACGAGCGTCGACGCAAGGCGAGGCGGCGACAGACGAGATGAGCTTCCTTGTCGTCCCCGATAAAGAAAGGGGGCACGCCGGCAGCGTATTAAATGTATTTTGTCCCATGATGTCAGTGGTAGACTTGTACACTGTAGACACTTACCACCTCCTGTGTGCCGTTGTGGCAACCCCTTTGACATATAAAAGGAGACCCGAGGCATACTGAGGAAGGATTCAGACTTTTTGGGCTGGGCATGCACCGCAGCTATTTCAAGATCTCAAGAACACCAAATATACACCAAAGCAGGACTAGGGTATTACACATCGCTTGCGGCCCGAACCTGGATAAAATTCCCCCGCATTGATCTTCTAAACCCGCTCTTTTTACAACCCCGCGCCTTGGCAACCGTAGTAGCGATTCCCTGTGATCCCATAGGTGTCGTACTTGAACCCCGACATTCGTGGTGTTTGGACTCTGTTTGATATTGATTTTCTGCGATGTAAAAAACAAGCAAAAAACAACAAGTGGCATTGGGCAATGGGTCAATAGGTCAGTCCTAAAAAATGATATAAAGTTGCTATAAAATGATTGTAGAACATCCAAGAATGATAATATAACAACATGAATACTTCATAAATTATATATACATTGGAGACGTATCAATCTCCTAGATAGATCTTGCGTGAGTTTAGAAATTGTTTTGAAATTGCAAGCTACGTTTTCCAATAGTGGCATCCGAGCCAGATCTATGCGTAGATGATATGCACGAGTAGAACACAAAGAGTTGTGGGTGGTGATCATCATACTTCTTACCACCAATGGCTTATTTTGATTCGGCGATATTATTGGATGAAGCGGCCTGGACCAACCTTACATGACCACGTTCATGAGATCGGTTCCACCGACAGACATGCAACTAGTTTTTCATAAAGGTGGCAGGCGGATGTCTTTTTCTCCTACTTTAGTTGAACCGAATTTGACTGCGAACGGTCCTTGTTGAAGGTTAAAACTCTAACTTGATAAATCACCATTGTGGTTTGGATGCGTAGGTAAGAACGGTTCTTACTAGAAGCCCATAGCAGCCACGTAAAACTTGGAACAACAACGTAGAGAACGTCTAACGTGTTTTTGCAGGGCATGTTGTGATGTGATATGGTCAAGACATTATGTGATATACGTTATTGTATGAGATGACCATGTTTTGTAAAAGTTATTGGCAACCAGCAGGAGCCTTATGGTTGTCTCTTTATTGTATGAAATGCAAACACCATGTAATTGCTTTACTTTATCACTATGCGTTAGCGATAGTTGTAGAAGCAATAGTTGGCGAGACGACCACAACGCTATGATGGAGATCAAGGTGTCGAGCCGGTGACAATGGAGATCATGACGATGCTTTGGAGATGGAGATCAAAAGCACAAGATGATGATGGCCATATCATGTAACATATTTTGATTGCATGTGATGTTTATATTTTATGCATCTTATTTTGGTTAGTACGGCGGTAGCTGATGCGGAGCATCCTACAATCATCCCCATGTACACTTCGACTACTCCCCAAGATCCAAGAGGACAGACGATGAGACCTCGACCATACGCCATTGGACACAAGGTGAACTCACTCCTCTTCGAACCGTCACTTTCCACATATGAGACATGGCTACTACCTCATGCATGGACCTTGCATATACTCAGGTACAACCGAGACGACCATGGAGGATCCAAGGACCAATGCCAAGCATGGAAGAGGAGAAGGAACAAGAAGTAGAGACAAGCTTATGGAAAGCCCAGAACTTCCGGCCTCTGCCCGGAACTTCCGTCCCCCGGACCTTTCGGACTACCCGGAACCTCCGGCACCCGGAGTCCAAACCAGCCCCAAGCGCGCCAACTCTTTGGATAGCCCGAAACCCGGCCGGAACCTGCCCGGAACTTCCGGAGCCCGTAACTTCCGACCCCATCCGAAACTTCCGGCCTGCCTGCATGCAAAGACTCGGGCCAAGGTCCCATGTATCCCCCCTCTCACTTACCCCTTCATGGGCTAGCACTA
This sequence comes from Triticum dicoccoides, assembly GCF_002162155.2. NCBI lineage: Eukaryota > Viridiplantae > Streptophyta > Magnoliopsida > Poales > Poaceae > Triticum > Triticum dicoccoides. Next base: position 314,907,699 of record NC_041392.1, on the reverse strand, counting down.
TATATACTCCCCACCTCCTCCTAGTTAGGGTTAGCGTTGGTTTAGCTCATATTTAGAGATAGAACATTGCTCATCCACATTGGATCTACTCCACGAGAGAGACCGCGGCCTCTACAAAGAAGATCCCTTTGGATTCAAGACCTCCTTTCGGAGAAGGATATCAAGGCCCCCTCTTGGGCGGCCCCATCAAGACCTCCTCACGCAGAAGACCGTTACCTCTTGTATCGTCCGTTGTTAACTTTGGATCTTGTATCTCCCTTTGTGTTCATGGATCTAGCGCATGTGTGATCATACTTGTTGGTTTGAGTGTTCTCTTGTGTTCCCCTTGTGATTTTACCCTCGTTTCCCTCCTCGTGTTCTTCATGTTCATCGCGGGATCCGCTCCTTTCGTGAAAGATCGGCCGATTAGGGTTCCTGCCCTACATCATCTTGGTATCAGAGCCAGGTTGATCACGATTTCGGAGCCTCCCCTCTTCATTTTCTAGCCGAATTTTGTGGTGTTCTTCCCCAATTTCGAAAATCCCCACCTAAAATAGCCCCAATTTTTTTTGTGATTTTTTGGTTTGACGAAGTTTTGTTGGATTTGATCCATAGATTTGCTTTGTTATGAGTGGATCTAGTCTTCCCCATCTTTTCCCCCATTTCTATCCATGAAATCTTCCCATTTTTGACCCTGAAAATTGAGTTTTTCCACCCCCATTCTCAGATCTGGAATTTAGGGTTCGTCCTGGAAGAAATTCCACAACCCCCGGAACTTCCGTCCCCCGGAACTTCTGTCCTAGCCCCGGAACTTCCGGGCTAACCAGAAAGTTTACCTCACAAATACCCAGACTCCCCGCACTTTTTTCGCGACCCCCAGAACTTTCGGCCACCCCCCGGAACATCTGGAGCCCGGAACTTCTGGCCCTAGGCCCGGAACTTCCGGCCTAACCAGAAACTTTCCCCGAAATTTCCGCATCACTCTCCTTCACCGTTTTCATCACAACTTTTCACTCCTAACTCTGATTTGAGTGTTCTTTGGCTCGTTTTGAAGCTATCAACGTGCCCAAGGACCTCACCTTGGTTTCACCACCTTTTGACACCATCAAATTTTTGGAATTTTGTCATCTTTACCTAGGCCTTCCACCATATCATCCGCTACACCACCACCGACTTCTGCAACCTAACCAATTTTGTTCCCCATCGCATATGTGGTTGCTTGAGTAGTGATTCGAGTCTCCTAAGGTGTTTCAGATACCTAGGGACGCTTTCTTCCTCATCAACCACCACCACCACTTCTGCATAGTCTTACCCACCATACACTTCCACCACCCCAACTTAACCCAATTTTGTTTGTGTTGTGAGTTGTGTCTCCTAAGGTGTTTCGGCTACTTAGGGACCGTGCTTCCAACTCTGACACCGTGTATAGTCCACCACCTTACCCTCCATTTCCACATTGCGTACTCCACAACCCATCATTAACGTTCCGCAATTCCATTGTGCTTCCACAAAACCACCACCATATCCCGCTACCACCATTTGACATTTGAGATTTTGAGTTCATGGTTTTTCCGTTTCCTAAGGTGTTTCTGCTACTTAGGGATGAGTATCCATCATCTTGGTATCTCCATCAAGATCACCACCACTCATCATCACCGCAGACGGTAACCTCCATATCATCTTGGTATCGTGGTATCCATCCATTGTATATTCCCTTGCCATTGCATTGATAACCCCTAGCTTATTTTGTGTCACTTGCCTATCGAGACTAGCCATTTGAGTATTGCCGACAACGTTACTTGTGCACATTAGTGATCATACTTCCCATAGCATACATACATCATTGGTACATATATTGGTATCATCTCTCGTGTCACAAAGTTGTCATCGCATACACAATTGCTATCTTGGTTAGTGAAGCATTGCATGAGAAAAGAGCTTAAACAACAAAGAGCCAAATAAGCTTTTAAGCAAAGAAAAAGAGTGAGCATACCAGCAAGTGCCATAGCATCATACCACATTGCATAAGATTGTCATATCCGATCATCTTGGATCATACCACCGGAACATCATATACATAGCATACTTGGGATAGAAGTCATTGCATTTTTGTCTCCTATAGGTTGTGAACAAGTGTCGTATCCGCCTATTGAGCAATCATGCTAGCGTCTCTCTTGAGTTGTGAAACACGAGAATTTTCCATGGATTCCACATTTTGAGCTCATTCCTTGGTTGCACGACCCCATTTATCTATCCGTGTCTATGTTTCTGTGTGCCACATATTTCTATTGGTCTACTTGTTTCACTTGCGAATTTGTGAATCTCTTTCAACATTATTGACTCTTGCTAACATTTTGCATCAATTTTTTTGTGCCACTATCCTCACCGAGCTCCACCATAATCCTTATTTGTGTAGGTGTGAGAAACCGACAAGAATTGTACCAATTGTGCTATTTCCTTGTACACATTGGAGTGATCATTGATCCACTTTCAACTTCAGTCAAGGTACATTTGGTATTCGTTCTTCTCTTTCTACCACTCACATTTTTCTCTTGGAGTGATGGATAGGCAAGGCATTTCATCTCCGGTCTTCGACAACAACGACGGCGTGAACAACTACATCACCAAAGCGTCAATCTTCGATCTACAACGACAAATTCAAGGTGCACAATCAAGATTGCGAGAGCGCATCGAGAACCTCTCCATCGACATTCGTCACTCCGAAGCAAGGAAAAGGGACTACATAGACAACAAGCTTTCCGCACAAAAGGAGGAGCAAGATGCAAGGATGGAGGAGATTCAGAGCTTGTTGATCAACCGTTCTTCCCCTTTATCATCCTCAAGGCAGCGACATTCAAGTCACAAGTCTTTGGAGCATAAAAATGATGCAAGCGCAGGTCTTCCACGTCCACATCTCCATGGAGACCACCATCACGTTCGTGATCCACCTCGTCATGATGGGAAAGTCACCTCCAAGCAACATGTGCATGATGACAACGAACAACATCTACTACGAGCTCAAGTGCAACAACGCCAACATCATCATGACGATGCTCACCAAGCGCAAATGCACAAGTCCCAACAAGCTCTACTTCACGCCAAGTCCAAACTTCATGAGCACAAGAGAAGACTGCGAGACGAGCACCACCAGGACGGAGCTACGGCTACAACAACCACTTCGGCATCTTCGCCAAGTGCTATCAAGGAATCTTCGCCTTTGGACATACGACATCTTCGCCTACTTCCCGTGAGTTCACCTACATTGACATCATCAAGTACAAGGCGACCACCTACGAGCGAGGGCGACACTTCCATCTTCGGAAGCCCCTCAAGAAAGATGGCTGAGCTTGGGAAATTCCCTTCAGTCATGGAGACAAGATATGAGGTGCCCCATCATATGGAACACCTACAACAACAAGACGGCGACAAGAAGGTCGAGCTAGGGCTATCCCCTTCGACAACGGCGATGAGCATGATCCTATTCAACAACATGAATACAGTGCCCATGTTGAACTCATACTCCGAGTCAAGCTACGCGAGCGCACATGAGACTTTATCTTCGATCTCGGAGGAGAGTGATGTTTTGCCACATCCTACGACATTCATCTTTGGATACATTTGCACCAACATCTCTCCGACACCTACATATGATGAGATGCCCCAATTGCCATGTGACGAGAGACACCACCCCATGAGTGAGATGAGTAACTCCACCATATATGACATTGAGTGCATTTCCTATGAGAGGATGAGTGTGACCACCACTAGCCCCATACATGAGAGCATGCCACATATCCTATGTGAGGTTGAGAGCCATTTGAGTGACTCCACCAACCATACGAGTGAGAGCATCCAAGAGGGAGTGAGTGAGCCACAACACTTAGTGAGTGAGGTAGTTGACACGGCATGTGAGGCCACTAAGCTTTCTAACGGCATAACCTCTACTCCTAGTGTGTTTTCTTCTTTGGTGCTAGGTCTCCTACATGACGATACGCCTATCCATACCTCCAATGGAGATAACGATGGCCATGGTGGAAGAAGATGCACCCCCACATGGTTCCATCAAGATGAAGATGACCACGACTTGGTCTTCGACACCTCACCTACAACACATGAGCGATGCTCCAAAGGTAACATAGGTGATGGTGCTTCTCTTGTCCCACTAGTGGACTATTTTACGAATGATTGCTTGCATGATGTTGACACACCTATTCCCATGCTTCATGCTAGTGCGACTTCCTCATGTCATGACTTAACTATTTATGATGAATATGATGACAGGCATGTCGAGTTGCCTGGTTGTGATGCTATGCTCCATAGTATATCATGTGAAAATTCTTTTGGTCACATCATGTTTGACAATCCATTAAACTTGTCATATACTATGTGTGAGATCTCCAATATTGCATCATTTCAATCTCAACATAGTAGCTATGCATGCCCCATTAAAATAAATCCCATTTGCACTTATGGCATAGATGACGAGATGATGGTCATTGGCTTTTGTTTTTCATGTGATGATATTGCCATGCTTCCTTTACATGATTCGCGCAATTCATCTACTATGCCATGCCATGATCACAATGTTCCAAATATGCATTGTTTTGGATGTTGTCAATATTCTCCATGCGATGTTTCCATTAATGCTCATGAGGAGACCCCCATAGTTTCCTCATACATATTAGGAGGTTTTGATGCATTCCATACTTTGCATGATCCCCATAATTGTTTGCACCATATGCATTCCACACATAACAATGCTCTAGATATTTCCCATGGTGCATTACACAATTTGAGTCTCCATTATGCTATACATAACAACAAACCTATCATGATGGATGGCATGTTTCTATATCATGCTTCTCATTTATTCGAGCATTGGATATTTTGTGCTAACCAACACAAGCATGTGCGCATCATGATGGATGATGTGTACATATACACGCACACATAATTTTCCCTTTTTCTTTGTTTTTTGTAGGTACTCACGTATACTCGTCAACCTCTCAATCCCAAGAGTTGACGAAACGAGCTCTTAAGAGCAAAGATGACTTGGGATCCCGTGAACTATCCTTCCCACCGCTCTCTTCGCGTAATGACTACGCGCATCTCTCTCACTTGGCTCTCACACGGCTATGGGCTATATACCGCTTGTTGCTTCATGCTCATTTTATCGTGTTCACTTCGCATGCTATGCTTAATTCTATGCCTTTGCCATGCAATTGTGACCCTTGCGTGCATCTACCCATGATTCACCATTATGCTACTCCTATGTGTATTTGCATGCTTGGTGGAGATCCTTGTTGCTATTGCCATGTTTATCATGTGCCTCATGCTATTAATGCTATTTTTCTCATATCCTCCTTTCATGCTTGTGCTATGTCATGTGAATTATTCATGCACACTATTTGCACCCATGACATTCTTTCTATGATTCCCTCTAGTATGTTGCATCTTCGCACTACTTGCTCACACCACTTGATTGCTATGATTGCTTGCTTTGTCGCATCACCCATGTTCCATTATTACTTGCTTTCTTGGGTTGATGACGTATATGTTCATGCCTATCACATGATACATCTTGTTCATTGTCGCTTACCTCCAATTGTTGCATCTATGCTTATTGATCATGGAGACTTGGACACTTTACTTGTGATGCATGCTTGCTTGATTGAGCTTATTCTATTTGGTTGTTCTCGCATCATATGCCTCCATACTATGATATGCTCCCTTGTCCTTTCTTCTGATGAGCATGATGCATACACTTGTTGGGTATTTTACCACACGAATGATAGGTTTTGCACTTTCGCTAACCTCATTTGTATGTCTGAGTGTTCGTCATGTTCTTTCATTTTGGAAGATTCACAAGGCGGTGCCATTATGCGACAACTTGGTCATGCGAAGGCATACACGATGTGCAACACCAACATTTGAGAGAATCTCCTAAAGGTGAACTCCTTCCCTTTGAGCCATCCTCAAATACGCATATTGTATGGGTCACTCTTTCATTGGTGTTTCCTTCTTGTTGTCTACATGATACATATCGCAACCGGAGGAGCGACATTGAAGATTGGCTCTATGGACCTTCGCATTGAGGAGCGCTCGGACTTATTGGATGCACCTCCGGAACTCCAATCATGCCACGACATCGAGATTTGGTACACCAACACCTCCATATTTGTTGATTGTGCTCACACATGTCATGCTCGATGGACATATCATACTCACCACAAGTTTGCACACTATGCATGGAGTGAGTCACATTATGCTTGTCTTGTTGCACATATTTCCATGTCATCCATGATATACGAGCTTGTGCACTTCCTAAGAAAATTTGTTGTGATCTTCCTTGATGGCATATTCATACATAATGATCACATTGCCTACTATCAATTGCATGATAGCATAATCATTTTGAGCATCCCTTGCCATATTCATGCTAATGATAAACCGTCTCACTACGACTTCATTTTGCACCATGGTTGCATTGATCATATTCACAACACATATGTGTGCACAATGATTTCATTTCCTCCCATGAATGCTTTGCATATCTTTCTAGATAATCTTGATAAGCTTCATGGACTTTGTCAGGAACAATCTTGCCGCACGGACTCATTCTTACATGATGGACACTTTGTGTGCGCTAACCATTGTATTTCCGGGTGTTGTTTGTGTTTGCTCTTTTTGCATGTATACCACTCCGGCAACACCTTGGAGTACATGGATTGCGCAATGTCTTCAACTCCGTCCAACAACAAGTCCATCCACAACAACCGTTTCCAGGGTGATGAGGATCATGATCCGAGGTCGGATCTTTCCCAAGGGAGGGGAGATGATGCGGAGCATCCTATGATCATCCCCATGTACACTTCGACTACTCCCCAAGCTCCAAGAGGACATACGATGAGACCTCGACAATACGCCATTGGACAGAAGGTGAACTCACTCCTCTTTGAATCGTCAATTTCCACATATGAGACATGGCTACTACCTCATGCATGGACCTTGCATATACTTAGGTACAACCGAGACGACCATGGAGGATCCAAGGACCAACACCAAGCATGGAAGAGGAGAAGGAAGAAGAAGCAGGGACAAGCTTCTGGAAAGCCCGGAACTTCCGGCCTTTGCCCGGAACTTCCGGCCCCTGGACCTTCCGTCCCACCCGGAACCTTCGGCCCCCGGATCCCAGACTAGCCCCGAGCGCGCCAACTCTCTGGATAGCCCGGAACCCGGCCGGAACCTGCCCGAAACTTCTAGAGCCTGGAACTTTCGGCCCCACCCGGAACTTCCGTCCTGCCTGCGTGCAAAGACTCAGGCCAAGGGCCCATGTATCCCCCCTCTCACTTACCCCTTCGTGGGCTAGCACTATATATACTCCCCCACGTCCTCCTAGTTAGGGTTAGCATTGGTTTAGCTCATATTTAGAGATAGAGCATTGCTCATCCACATCGGATCTACTCCACGAGAGAGACCACGGCCTCTAAGGAGAAGATCCCTTTGGATTCAAGACCTCCTTGCGGAGAAGGACATCAAGACCCCCTCTTGGGCGGCCCCATCAAGACCTCCTCACGGAGAAGACCGTTACCTCTTGTATCGTTCGTTAATGACTTTGGATCTTGTATCTCCCTTTGTGTTCATGGATCTAGCGCATGTGTGATCACACTTATTGGTTTGAGTGTTCTCTTGTGTTCCCCTTGTGATTTTCCCCTCGTTTCCCTCCTCGTGTTCTTCGTGTTCATCGCGAGATCCGCTCATTTCGTGGAAGATCGGCCGATTAGGGTTCCTACCCTACATCAGTAGCATTATAAGATGATCCCTTAACTAAAATTTCAAGGTATAAGTGTTCTCCCTGAGTATGCACCATTGTGACAGTTCGTCGTGTTCAGACACCACGTGATGATCGGGTGTGATAGACTCTACGTTCACATACAACGGGTGCAAGATATTTTTGCACATGCAGAATACTCAGGTTAAACATGATGAGCCTGGCATGTACAGACATGGCCTCGAAACACTGGAGACCGAAAGGTCGAATGTGAATCATATAGTAGATATGATCAACATGGAGATGTTCATCATTGATGATTATTCCATCTCACGTGATGATCAGACATGGTTTAGTTGATTTGGATCATGTATCATTTAGATGACTTGAGGGATGTCTATCTAAGTGGGATTTCTTAAGTAATTTTATTAATTAAATTTAATTTATCATGAACTTAGTCTTATTAGTTTTGCTTATCTATGTTGTATATGAATAGCTCGTGAAATAGCTCCCCTATATTTTTCATATATTCCTAGAAAAAACTAAGTTGAAACACGATAGTAGCAATGATGTGGACTGGGTCCATGATCTGAGGATTATCCTCATTGCTGCACAGAAGAAATTATGTCCTTGATGCACCACTAGGTGAATAACCTGTTGCAGGAGCAGGTGCAGGCGTTATGAACGTTTTGCAAGCTCGATATGATGACTACTTAATAGTTTAGTGCGACATGCTTTACGTCTTAGAACCAGGACTTCAGAAACGTTTCGAACGCCACAGAGCATATGAGATGTTCCAAGAGATAAAATTGGTATTTCAGACTCATGCCCATGTCGAGAGGTATGAGACCTCTGACAAATAGTTTGCCTACAAGATGGAGGAGAATAACTCAAACAGTGAGCATGTGCTCAGAATGTTAGGGTACCACAATCGCTTGAATCAAATGGGAGTTAATATTCTAGATAAGATAGTGATTGATAGAGTTCCCTAGTCACTATCACCAAGCTACTAGAACTTCGTGATGACCTATAATATGCAAGGGATGACGAAAACGATTCTCGAGCTCTTCATGAAAGGAGAGTGAGCGCCACAAGCCCAAATCGAGCGCCTCCACGATGAGCGAACCACCAAGATGATGTAGGGTAGAACCCTAGTCGCCCGATCTTTCACGAAAGGGGCGGATCCCACGATGAACACGAAGAACGCGAGGGAAAACACGAGGGGATACACGAGAGGAAACACGAAAAAATCGCTAAACCAACAAGAAATAGTCACACATATGCTAGGTCCTCGAGAACATAAGAGATCACACGATCCACGGACAACTAAGGACGATACAAAGGTAGCCGGTCTTCTTCGTGAGGAGGTCTTGATGTTCTTCTCCGCAAGGAGGTCTTGAATCGAAAGGGATCTTCTCCGAAGAGGGGCCGTGGTGTCTCTCTTGGAGTAGATCCAATGTGGATGAGCAAAGCTCTATCTCTAATATGAGCTAAACCAATGCTAACCCTAAAACATAGGTAGGAGAAGAGTATATATAGTCTAGGTGGGCGAAGGGGTACACGGGCCTCGGCCCTTACACTGTGCGTAGACAGGGGAGGCCGGACGTCCGGGCGTCGGGCCGGATGTCCGGGCGTTCGCGGAGGGCCGGATGTTCGGGCTGTGGAGGCCGGATGTCAGGGCTGGCAAAGTTGGCCATGTCGCTCTCGGGTTCGGGGTTGTCCGGATTTCCTGGCTGGAGGCCGGATATCCGGGAGCTCGGGAAGGGCCAGATGTCCGGGCTGGTGGGGACGGATGTCCGGGGCCTATAGGTGCTTGGTGGTTGAGCAGCTGTAGTGGACGATGCTCCAGGGGCCGGATGTCTAGGGTCACGGCCGGATGTCCGGGACCTGGGAGGTGTTCTTGTCTCTTTCCCTTGGTTCTCTTCATCCGTGGACTTGGGGACTTGTCCGTCTTCGTGTGCATCTTCGGCAGGGTCCTCTTTGTACCTAATGATGCACAATGTCTCGGACTTCGGTAGTAACCATGTCTCGACAGGATCATATGTAATATCACTACGGAGAGAAGTAACCACAGTCTCGAGAGCTCTAGGTCTAGCTCGAGTCATGGGTCCTCTTGGCACTTCGTGAGATGATGGTAGGTCCATGGGGATGACCGTAGGATGCTCCGCATCATCTCCCCTTCCTTGGGGAAGATCCGACCTCGGATCGAAATCCTCACCACCATGGTAGGGGGAGAGATCCTTGACGTTGAAGATGTCGCTCATGGAGTATTTGTCGCGCGGGAGGTCGACCTTGTAGGCGTTGTTGTTGTAGCATTCAAGCACCTTGAAGGGTCCATCTGCTCGTGGTCGAAGTTTGGACTTGCGTTCGTGGGGAAAGCGGTCCTTGCGAAGGTGTAGCCACACAAGATCTCCAATGTTCAATACCATGGGGTGCTTGTTGATGTTGCGCTTGGTCGCAAGTTGTTGTACTTGGCGCTCGATGGTGTGCCTTGTATCTTCATGCACCTTCTTGAGATGGTTCACACGTGCACTTGCGTCCATATTAATGCGCTCTTTTAGTGGTAGAGGAAGGATGTCCAATGGGGACAAAGGGTTGAATCCGTAGATGACCTCGAAGCAGGACTTGCCGGTTGTTGAGTGTCTTGCGTAGTTGTAGGCGAACTCGGCGATAGGTAGACACTTCTCTCACTCCTTGATGTTCTTCTTGATGAGCACTCCAAGTAGAGTGGAGAATGTGCGGTTGGTCACCTCCGTTTGGCCGTCGGTTTGAGGATGGTAAGCCATGGAGAAGAGTAGCTTGATTCCGAGCTTGACGCATAGGGTCTTCCAAAAGTAGCTTAGGAACTTGACGTCGCGGTCCGAGACAATCATCTTTGGCACTCCGTGTAGACGTAATATTTCCCTACAAAATAGATTCGCAACATGTGAAGCATCGTCTATCTTTTTGCAAGGAATGAAATGTGCCATCTTAGAGAAATGGTCCACAACAACAAATACTGAATCCTTTCCATTTCTAGTCCGAGGCAAGCCAAGTACAAAATCCATGCTAATATCTTCCCATGGTTTGTATGGAATAGGGAGAGGCATGTAAAGGCCATGGGATTGAGCTTTAGACTTAGCTTTGTGACATGGAGAGCATTGATTGGTGAAGCGGTTGACGCCGCGAAACATCTTAGGCCAATAATAGTTCATGGAGAGCGTAGCAAAAGTCTTGTCGCGTCCAAAATGTCCCATTAGTCCTCCTCGATGGGATTCCTGCAAAAGCAACAAACGAAGAGAAGACTCAGGGATGCAAAGTTTGTTAGCTCTCATAATATATCCATCTTTGATGTAATAGCATTCCCAAAAGGTATGCTTCAAACATTTGGCATAAGGAATAGCAAAAGTAGGATCATGCTCATACAAGTCTTTTATGTGCTCAAAGCCAATGACATCTAATGCAAGTTGAGTAAGAAGCATGCATAAGCGGGAAAGAGCGTCTGCCACAACGTTTTCCTTAACTTTTATGTACTTGATGACATAAGGAAAAGACTCTATGAATTCACTCCATTTAGCATGACGCTTGTTCAACTTGGTTTGACCCTTAAGGTATTTTGAGTGTTTCATGATATGTATGAATGATAAATTCATGAGGGCAAAGATAGTGTTACCATTCATGCAAAATGCACACTAAACCATATAACTCTTTGTCATAGATGGGGTAATTGAGTTGCTCTTCGGAAAGTTCCTCACTAAAGTAAGCTATGTGGCGCTTCTCTTGCGTTAACACACCTCCTATGCCATTACCACTAGCATCGCAATGAATCTCAAATGGCTTGTGAAAGTTGGGTAAAGCAAGAATGGGAGCATGAGTAAGCAAATTCTTAAGCTCGTTGAAAGTGAAATCTTGGGATGGTCCCCAAACAAAAGGCACATTCTTCTTGCTCAAATAATGCAAGGGCGAAGCAATGGTGCTAAAATCTTTCACAAAGAGATGATAGAAACCCGCAAGGCCAAGAAAGCTACGCAATTGTTGCAAGTTGGTTGGTTGGGGCCAAGTCTTAATAGCATTGATCCTGGACTCGTCTACATGAACACCCTTAGAAGATACGACAAAACCCAAGAAAACGAGTTTATCAACGCCGAAAAGGCACTTTTCCATGTTAGCGAAGAGATGCTCGTTTCGAAGAGTTTGCAAAATGGTTCGAACATGAGTGACATGATCTTGAAGAGATTTGCTATAAAGAAGGATATCATCGAAGTAGACCACAACAAACACACCAATGTAAGGGCAAAAGACATGATTCATAAGATGCATAAAAGTACCTGGTGCTTCCGATAGACCCATAGGCATGACTAACCACTCATACAATCCAAACTTGGTTTTAAAAGCGGTTTTCCATTCATCACCCTCTTGTATGCGGATTTGATAGTAACCACTCTTAAGATCAGTTTTCAAAAATATAGTGGAACCACTAAGTTCATCAAGCATATCATCAAGGCATGGAATGGGATACCTATAGCGAACGGTGATAGCATTGATAGGTCTACAATCGAAGCACATGCAAAAGCTACTGTCTCTTTTTGGTAGAAGAATGACCAGGACAGCACAAGGGCTCAAACTTTCACTCACATGTCCATGGTCTATGAGATTCTTTACTTGCCTTTGTATTTCTTTGGTTTCTTCTGGGTTGACGCGGTAGGGAGCTTTGTTCAGAAGAGGTGCTCTGGGGATGAGGTCGATGTGTTGCTCGATGCCTCGTAGTGGAGGTAGTCCCGGAGGTAGCTCATCAGGGAAAACATCTTGACATTCCTGCAAAAGAGAAGACAACACTAAAGGTAGAGCGTGAGAGGTGTTAGCTTGTGTTGCATTGTCCTTGCACAAAAGGACATAGTGTAGGACACTAAATGGGTTCTCACACACTCCTCTTATCTCACTATTGGTGGAAAATAGGACTAAGTTCTTCTTTTCTCTCATCGTGGAGGCGCTCGATTTGGGCTTGTGGTGCTCACTCTCTTTTTGGTGGTTCGCTCTCTCACTCCATTTAGCATGACGCTTGTTCAACTTGGTTTGACCCTTAAGGTATTTGAGAGTTTCATGATCGGTATGCATGATGAATTCATGAGGGCGAAGATAGTGTTCCCATTCGTGCAAAATGAGCACTAAAGCATAGAACTCTTTGTCATAGATGGGGTAACTGAGTTGCGCTCCGGAAAGTTTCTCACTAAAGTAAGCTATGGGGCGCTTCTCTTGTGTTAACACACCTCCTATGCCATTACCACTAGGATCGCAATGAATATCAAAGGGTTTGTCAAAGTTGGGTAAAGCAAGCACGGGAGCATGAGTAAGAAAATTCTTAAGCTCATTGAAAGCGGTATCTTGGGATGGTTCCCAAACAAAAGGCGCATTCTTCTTGCTCAAAGCATGCGAAGGCGAAGCAATTGTGCTAAAATCTTTCACAAAGCGATGATAGAAATCCGCAAGGCCAAGAAAACTTCGCACTTGTTGCAAGTTGGTTGGTTGGGGCCAAGCCTTAATAGCATTGATCTTGGACTCATCTACATGAACACCCTTAGAAGATACCACAAAACCCAAGAAAACGAGCTTATCAACGCCGAAAAGGCACTTTTCCATGTTAGCAAAGAGATGCTCGTTTCGAAGAGTTTGCAAAACGGTTTGAACATGGGTGACATGATCTTGAAGAGATTTTCTATAAAAAAGAATATAATTGAAGTAGACCACAACAAACACACCAATGTAAGGGCGAAAGACATGATTCATAAGACGCATAAAAGTACCCGGTGCTTCCGATAGACCCATAGGCATAACTAACCACTCATATAACCCAAACTTGGTTTTGAAAGCGGTTTTCCATTTATCACCCTCGTGTATGCGGATTTGATAGTAACCACTTTTAAGATCAATTTTGGAGAATATAGTGGCACCACTAAGTTCATCAAGCATGTCATCAAGGCGTGGAATGGGATACCTATAGCGAACGGTGATAGCATTGATAGATCTACAATCGGAGCACATGCGAAAGCTACCATATTGTTTTGGCACAAGAATGACCGGAATGGCACAAGGACTCAAACTTTCACGCACATGTCCATGGTCTATGAGCTGCTTTACTTGCCTTTGTATTTCTTTGGTTTCTTCGGGGTTGACTCGGTAGGGAGCTTTGTTCGGAAGAGGTGCTCCAGGGATGAGGTCGATGCGGTGCTCGATGCCTCATAGTGGAGGTAGTCCCGGAGGTAGCTCATCGGGGAAAACATCTTGAAATTCCAGCAAAAGAGAAGACAACACTAAAGGTAGAGTGTGAGAGGTGTTAGCTTGTGTTGCATTGTCCTTGCACAAAAGGACATAGTGTAGGACACTAGATGGATTCTCACACACTCCTCTCATCTCACTTTTGCTGACAAATAGAACTAAGTTCTTCTTGTCGTTCATCGTGGAGGCACTCGATTTGGGCTTGTGGCGCTCACTCTATTTTTGGTGGCTCGCTCTCTCACTGTTCTCTCCATGATGGGTGGTTTGCTTGTCGGTGGTCACTTGGCTTGGAGACATGGGGAGAAGTACGTACTCCTTTCCTTTCATCTTGAAGATGCAGTGGTTCGTTTGGCCGTTGTGGATGACACCTCTATCAAATTGCCATGGGCGTCCAAGAAGAAGGTGGCAAACAGTCATTCGAATGACGTGGCACTCCAAAGTGTCTTCGTAGGAACCAATGTTGAAGGAGACTTGTACTCGATGCTCGACTTGGATAGTGCCAGAGTTGCTAAGCCATTGAACTTTGTAGGGATGTGGGTGCTTCATCTTGGGCAATTGGAGCTTGGAGCAAAGTTCTTCACTTGCGAGGTTATGACAACTCCCTCCACTGATGATGACCTTGACGGATCTTCCATTGATGCCGGCCTTGGTATGAAAGATGTGGCATCGTTGGTCTTCTTCTTGGTGATGTTGAAGATTCAAGACCTTGGAGACAACTAGAGATGGACTTGAATCTTCATTGCAAAAGACTCGTTCTTCTTCGTCATTCACTTGCCTATGCATGGCGACTTGCTCAAGAGCATCCATTTCTCTTTCTCATTGAGTCATAAGTGTCGTTGTCATTGAGGATCATGGTCCGCTTGTTAGTGCACTCATAGGACTTGTGGCCTTGGCCTCCGCATGTGAAGCATTTGAAGGAACTTGTCTTAACAGTCTCATCGTTGGGGGTTGATGATGATGAAGCTCTCGGCTTGAAGTTGCTTGTAGTAGGATGACTTGGAGTAGTCGAAGTTTTCTTCGAACTCGACTTGTCGACGTTGGTTGTAGAAGGCTTGGTAGATGGTGTTGGAGTCATTGAAGCTTGGGTGTTGAAGAAGCCGTATGACTTGGATGAGAACTTGGCATACTTGTAATCACCTTGAACTTGACGTTCCGCTTTGGTAGCTTGATGCACTAGCTCGATGAGGTTCGAGTATGGTTGGAATTCGACGATCTTCTTGATAGGATGGTTGAGTCCATTCAAGAAATGTGCCATTTTTTGCTCATCATCTTCCGTGACATTGGCTCTTATCATGGCAATCTCCATATCCTTGTAGTACTCTTAACACTCTTGGTTCCTTGCTTGAGTAGTTGAAGTTTCTTTAAGAGGTCGCGGTTGTAGTAGGTAGGTACGAAGCGTGCTCTCATGACATCCTTCATTTGCGCCCAAGTAGTGATGGGTGGTTCTCCTCTTGCCTTGCGGCACTCGATGACTTGTTCCCACCAAAGGAGGACATAGTCTTGGAACTCAAGGGATGCCATCGCGATCTTCTTATCTTCTTCATAGTTGTGTAAGCGGAAGATTTTGTCGACCTTCAATGCCCATGAAAGGTACTCTTCGGGATCGTTGCTTCCACTGAACTTGGGCATGGTGAACTTTAGCTTGCCGTAGCGTTGCTCTTCATTGTGTTGGGGTCGGGGATGATGACGCCCATGTTGTTGATGATTGTCAAGCTCGTGTTGCTCTTGGTGAGGAGGGTTGTCAATCTCATGTTGCTCTTGTCGTGGATGATTCCCATTGTCTTCATGCTCTTGGTGAACTTGATGTCCTTGAGGATATTGTGGAGGGGCTTGTCGAGATCGAGGAGGAACTTGAGGAACTTGACGATGCACGCGAGCTTGAAATCTTCCTTCGTCAGCTTCTTCACGAAGTGATTCTTCATGTTCACGAGTTTGTCGGTGTCGGTTGGCTACGGCTCGACTTGAATCTTGGAGGGCTTGTTGCGCCTCAAGTGCTTGAGATTCATGGAGTTGTTGTTCTTGGCGTTGAGCCTCGGCATCTTGTGTATCTTGGTGGAGACGCGCTCGCTCTTCCCCTTTATGTTGGCGTTGTCATTGCCGTTCTCGTGCTAGCGCAAAGGCCGCTTGGGTTTGATGTTATCGGTGCTCTTGAGAGTCGATGTCGCGTAGAGGACTGATGCTTCCTTGATGATCCTTGCGTGCGGCACGCGAAGAGTGTTCGATGTCGGTTTACTTGAGCCGGAGAGGGTGAAGTCGGAGTGTCGACTTGAATGGCTCCGTCTTGATGAGGACGAAGTGGAAGAAGAGTGGTTGAGCAACAAAGCATTAATCTCGTTCATTCTTGCATACTTCTCTTGCTTGTGATCGTCGAGCTTGTGGTCGAAGTAGTCCCTTGTACGTTGCTCGGAGAGTCCCAAGTCGGCGGCGAGGTTGTCGATGCATTCACTCATTGCTTGTTGCTCTTGATGCAAAGCACGTTGTGCACCAAAGAGGTGGCTCTTGGTGACGTAGGAGTTCATGTTGTCGTCGTTCTCAATGAAGAGTGGATTGGTAGAAGTACATGGCCTATCCATCATTCCAAGATAAAAATGTAAGTGGTAGAAAGAGAAGAACGTGTACCAAATGTACCTTAACCGAAGTTGAAGGTGGATCAATGATCACTCCAATGTGGAACAAGGAAATAGCACAATTGGTACCAATTCTTGTCGGTTTCTCACACCTGCACAAGTAAATCTTATGGTGGAGCTTGGTTAGGATGGTGGCACAAAATTTGATGCAATTGTAAGTGAGCTACAATAATGTTGGAAAAGATTTGCAAGTTTGCAATGCAACAAGTAGACCAAGCAATATAAGGTACACGGAAACATACACGCAAAAAGATAAGTGGGGTCATGCAACCAAGGGTGAGCCAAAAAGTGGAGTCCACAAAAATGCTCTTGTTGCACAACACTAGAGAGATGCTAGCATGATTGCACAATAGTCGGATACAAGACTTGTGCACAACATACTTAGAAAAAAATGCAACGACTTGTATCCCAAGTATGCTCTATGCAAGGTGTTTCTATGATATGATCCAAGATTATCTAGTATGACAATCTTAATGTATGATGATATGGTAATATCTTAAAAGCTCTTTGCTTATCTTTCCCTTTTGCTTAAGAGCTTCTTTGGCTCTTTGTTGTTTGAGCTCTTTTCTCATGCAATGCTTCACTAACCAATATAGCAATTGTGTATCCGATGACAACCTTGTGACACAAGAGATGATACCAATATATGCACCAATGATGTATGTATGCTATGGGAAGTATGATCACTAATGTGCACAAGTCTCGTTGCCGGCAATACTCAAAAACTAGTCTCGATGGGTAAGCGACGCAAAGGAGTAAGGCTATGATGGCTATCAATGTAATGGCAAGAATGATATGTCCAATACCAAGGTGATGTTACCATTTGTTGGTTCCTTGTAAGCAAGAAACGGTTGATGGTGTCAAAATTGGTGAGGTTGTTGTTGTCGATGACGCGTCTGTGGCGAAGATGGGCGGCGGTGATGTTGATGTCGAACTGTACCTAAATAGCCGAAACACAAAAGGACACGGAACCGCAACTCAAAATTCTCAAGATAAGATGGGACAAAGTTGTCGGAGTTGGAAGTGGTAAGCGATGGTTGTGTATGTGGAATATGGTGGTGCTATGCGGAAGTGGTGGTGGTATGCGGAAGTATATGTGGGCACCGTAACAAAATTTGGTGAAATATGGATGGAAAATGGGGTGGTGGATGGAGATGTTTCTGCCAGGGGCTGGATGTCAGGGGTGCCGGATGTCCGGGATATCGGGCCGGATGCCCGAGCTCTGGATCCGGACGAACTCCGCGTGGAAGGTGGCAAATCCGGGAAAAATTCGTAGGAATTTGTGGATGTAAATTGGGGAAAAGTGGATGGAAGGCTAGATCTACCCGCAACAAACAAAATCCGCGGATCAAATCCAACAAAACTTCATCTCACCAACAAATCACAAAAAAAATTGGGGCTGTTTTTGTGGGAAATTTTTTGAATTAGGGACAAAATCAACAAAAACAAGGCTAGAAACAATGGAGAGTCTCCGAAATCGTGATCAACGTGGGTCTAGATACCAAGATGATATCATGATACAAGCTGGCTCTGATACCAAGATGATGTAGGATAGAACCCTAATCGCCCGATCTATCACGAAAGGAGCGGATCCCGTGATGGACACGAAGAACATGAGGGAAAACACGAGGGGAAACACGAGAAAATCACTAAACCAACAAGATATAGTCACACATACGCTAGATCCTCGCGTACATAAGAGATCACATGATCCACGGTCAATTAGGGACGATACAAAGATAGCCGGTCTTCTCCGTGAGGAGGTCTTGATGTTCTTCTCCACAAGGAGGTCTTGAATCCAAAGGGATCTTCTCCAAAGAGGGGCCGCGGTCTCTCTCGTGGAGTAGATCCGATGTGGATGAGCAATGCTCTATCTCTAATATGAGCTAAACCAATGCTATCCCTAAAACGTAGGTAGGAGAAGAGTATATATAGTTTAGGTTCGGAAGGGGTACACGGGCCTCGGCCCTTACACTGTGCACAGACAGGGGAGGCTGGACATCCGGGCATCGGGCCGGATGTCCGGGCTAGCGGGGCCGGATGTCCGGGGCCTCTAGGCGCTTGGTGGTTGAGCAGCTGTGGTGGACGACGCTCCAGGGGCAGGATGTCCGGGGTCACGGCCGGATGTCCGGGACCTGGGAGGTGTTCTTGTCTCCTTTCGTTGGTTCACTTCATTCGTGGACTTGGGGACTTGTCCATCTTCATGTGTATCTTTGGGAGGGTCCTCTTGGTAGCTAATCATGCACAACGTCTCGGACTTAGGTAGTATCCATGTCTCGAGAGGATCATATGTAATATCACTAAGGAGAGAAGTTACCTCGGTCTCGAGAGCTCTAGCTATAGCTCGAGTCATCGGTCCTCTTGTCACTTCGCGAGACGATGGTAGGTCCATGGGGATGACCGTAGGATGCTCCACATCATCTCCCGTCCCTTGGGGAAGATCCGACCTTGTATCGAAATCCTCATCACCATGGTAGGGCGAGAGATCCTTGACGTTGAAGATGTCGCTCATGGAGTATTTGTCGTGTGGGAGGTCGATCTTGTAGGCGTTGTTGTTGTAGCATTCAAGCACCTTGAAGGGTCCATCGGCTCGTGGTTGAAGTTTGGACTTGCGTTCATGGGGGAAGCGGTCCTTGGGGATGACCATAGGATGCTCCTTATCATCGAGATTCAATAAACCATTCACCTTGGGTGTATGACCACAAAAGGTTTTATTCATGTAAACAGAACAACAATTATTCTATGATTTAAATGGATAACTGTATTGCAATAAACATGATGCAATCATATTCATGCTTAACGCAAACACCAAATAACATTTATTTTAGGTCCAACACTAATCCCGAAGGAGTGGGCGATGGTGATCGTATCAACTTGGAATCACTTCCAACACACATCATCACTTCCCTCGGTATGATGACTACTTAATAGTTTATTGCGCCATGCTTTACGTCTTAGAACTAGAACTTAAAAAACGTATCAAACACCAAAGAGCATATGAGATGTTCCAAGAGCTAAAATTGGTATTTAAGACTCATGCCCGTGTCAAGAGCTATGAGACCTATGACAAATAGTTTGCCTAGAAGATGGAGGAGAATAGCTCAAGCAGTGAGCATGTGCTCAGAATGTCAGGGTACTACAATCGCTTGAATCAAGTGGGAGTTAATCTTCCAGATAAGATAGTGATTGACATAGTTCCCTGGTCACTATCACCAGGCTACTAGAACTTCGTGATGAACTATAATATGCAAGGGATGACGGAAACAATTCTCGAGCTCTTCGTGATGCTGAAATCGGTGAAGGTAGAAATCAAGAAAGAGCATCAAGTGTTGATGGTTGACTAGACCACTAGTTTCAAGTAAAAGGGCAGGGGAAAGAAAGGGAACTTCAAGAAGAATGGCAAGCAAGTTGCCACTCCCATGAAGAAGCCCAAAGCTAGACCCATGCCTGAAACTAAGTGATTCTACTTCAAAGGAAATGGTCACTGGAAGTGGAACTTCCCCAAACACTTGTCGGATAAGAAGGGTGGCAAAGTGAACAATGGTATATATGATATACATGTTATTGATGTGCAAACCCTAGGTATTTGATGCTGATTCAGTTGCTGAGATTAGTAACTCGAAACAGGAGCTACAGAATGAACAGAGACTAGTTAAGAGTGAAGTGACGATGTGAGTTGGAAGTGATTCCAAGTTGATACGATCACCATCGCAGACTCCTTCAGGATTAGTGTTGAACCTAACATAAATGTTCTTTGGTGTTTGTGTTAAGCATGAATATGATTAGATCATGTTTATTGGAATACAATTATCCATTTAAATCAGAGAATAATTGTTGTTCTGTTTACATGAATAAAACCTTCTCTGGTCATACACCCAAGGTGAATGGTTTATTGAATCTCGATTGTAGTGATACACATATTCATAATATTGATGCCAAAAGATGCAAAGTTGATAATGATAGTGCAACATACTTGTGGCACTGCCGTTTAGATCATATTGTTGTGAAGCACATGAAGAAACTCCATGCGGATGGACTTTTGGAATCACTTTATTATGAATCATTTGATACTTGCGAACCATGCCTCATGGGCAAGATGACTGAAACTCCATTTTCTGGAACAATGGAGCGAGCCAATGACTTATTGGAAATAATACATACCGATGTATGCGGTCCGATGTTTGTTGAGGCACGCGGCGGGTATCGTTATTTTCTGACCTTCGCAGATGATTTAACCAGATATGGGTATATCTTCTTAATGAAACACAAGTCTGAAACATTTGAAAAGTTTAGAGAATTTCAGAGTGAAGTAGAGAATCATCGTAATAAGAAAATAAAGTTTCTACGATCTGATCATGGAGGCGAATATTTGAGTTACGAGTTTGGCCTTCATTTGAAACAATGTGGAATAGTTTCACAACTCACGCCACATGGAGACCACGACGTAATGGTATGTCTGAACGTCGTAACCATACTTTATTAGACATGGTGCGATCTATGATGTCTCTTATGGATTTATACTATCGTTTTGGGGTTATGCATTAGAGACAACTGCATTCACGTTAAATAGAGCACCGTCTAAATCCGTTGAGACGACACCGTATGAACTATGAAGAAGCTATGATGAGCCCATATTCGATAGATGGCTTGATGCCATGATATCTGAGATAGGATCCATGTATGAGAACAAAGTGTGTACTTTGGTGGAATTGCCCGATGATCGGAAAGCCATTGAGAATAAATGGATCTTCAAGAAGAAGACAGACACTGATGGTAATGTCACCATCTACAAAGCTCGACTTGTCATGAAAGGTGTTCGACAAGTTCAAAGGGTTGACTACGATGAGACTTTCTCACCTGTAGCGATGCTTAAGTCAGTCTGAATCATGTTAGCAATTGCCCCATTTTATGATTATGAAATCTATCAAATGGACGTCAAAACTACATTCCTTAATGGATTTCTTAAAGAAGAGTTGTATATGATGCAACAGAAGGTTTTGTCCATCCTAAAGGTGCTAACAAAGTGTGCATGCTCTAGCGATCCATCTATGGACTGGTTCAAGCATCTCGGAGTTGGAATAAACGCTTTTGATGAGGTGATCAAAGCGTATGGTTTTATACAGACTTGCGATGAAATCTGTATTTACAAGAAAGTGAGTGGGAGCTCTGTAGAATTTCTGATATTATATGTGGATGACATATTACTGATTGGAAATGATATGGAATTTCTGGATAGCATAAAAGGATACTTGAATAAGAATTTTTCAATGAAAGACCTCGGTGAAGATGCTTATATATTAGACATCAAGATCTATAAAGATAGATCAAGACGCTTGATAAGTTTTTTCAATGAGTACATACCCTGACAAGATTTTGAAGGAGTTCAAAATGGATCAGTCAAAGAAAGAGTTTGTAAGGTGTGAAGTTGAGTAAGACTCACAGCCCGACCACGACATAAGATATAGAGAGAATGAAAGTCATTCCCTATGCCTCAGCCATAGGTTCTATAAAGTATGACATGCTGTGTACCAGACCTATTGTGTACCTGGCGACGAGTTTGGCAAGGGGGTACAATAGTGATCCAGGGGTAGATCACTGGACAATGGTCAAAATTATCCTTAGAGGACTAGGGAACTATTTCTCGTTATGGAGGTGATAAAGAGTTCGTCGTAAAGAGTTACATCGATGGAAGCTTTGACACCAATCTGGATGACTCTGAGTCTCGATCTGGATACATATTGAGAGTGGGAGCAATTAGCTATAGTAGCTCCATGTAGAGAATTGTAGACATAGAAATTTGCAAAATACATACGGATCTGAATGTGACAGACCCCCTGACTAAACTTCTCTCACAAGAAAAACATGATCACACCTTATTACTCTTTGGGTCTTAATCACATGGCGATGTGAACTAGATTATTGACTCTAGTAAACCCTTTGGGTGTTGGCCACACGGCGATGTGAACTATAGGTGTTAATCACATGGCGATGTGAACTATATGTGTTATTCACATGGCGATGTGAACTAGATTATTGACTCTAGTTTAAGTGGGAGACTGGAGGAAATATGCCCTAGAGGGAATAATAAAGATGTTATTTCATATTACCTTATTCATGATAAAGGTTTATTATTCATACTAGAGTTGTATTAACCGGAAACTTGATACATGTGTTGATACATAGAATAAAACAACGTGTCCCTAGTAAGCCTATACTAGACTAGCTCGTTAATCAAAGATGGTTAAGTTTCCTAACCATAGACATGTGTTGCCATTTGGTGAATGGGATCACATCATTAGGAGAATGATGTGATGGACAAGACCCATCCGTTAGCATAGCATAGTGATCATTCAATTTTATTGATATTGCTTTCTTCATGTCAAATACATATTCCTTCGACTATGAGATTATACAACTCCCGTATACCGGAGGAATGCCTTATGTGCTATCAAACATCACAACGTGACTGGGTGATTGTAAAGATGCTCTACAGGTATCTCCGAAGGTGTTTGTTGGACTACAATATATCAATATTAGGATTTGTCACTCCGAGTATCGGAGAGGTATCTCTGGGCCCTCTCAGTAATTCACATCATAAGAAGCCTTGCAAGTAAAGTGACTAATGAGTTAGTTACTAGATGATGTATTACGGAACAAGTAAAGAGACTTGCCGGTAATGAGATTGAACTAGGTATGTAGATACCAACAATCGAATCTTGGGCAAGTAACATACCGATGACAAAGGGAATAACATATGTTGTCATAACGGTTCGATCGATAAAGATCTTCATAGAATATGTGGGAGCCAATATGAGCATCCATGTTCCGCTATTGGTTATTGACAGGAAAGGTGTCTCGGTCATGTCTACATAGTTCTCAAACCCATAGGGTCTGCATGCTTAACGTTCGATGACGACTTAGTATTAGATGAGTTATGTGATTTGGTGACCCAATATTTTTCGGAGTCCCAGATGAGATCACGGACATGATGAGGAGTCTTGAAATGGTCGAGAGGTAAAGTTTGATATATAGGATGATAGTATTCAGACACAGAAGTGTTCCGGATAGTATTGGGTATTTATCGGAGTACCAGGGGGGTTACCGGAACCCATGGGGGAAAGATATGGGCCATAGGAGGGGAGCACACCAGCCCCCAAAAGGGGTGGCGCCCCCCAAGGAAGGAGGCCGAGTGGGAGAAGGTAAAGAGGGGATTCAGCCCTCCTTTCCTTCTCTCCTCCCTCTTCCCTTTTCCCCCTCCGAGAAAAAAGGAAGGGGGGAGGCCGAATTGGGGAGAACCCCATGTAGGATTCCTCCTACTTGGGGAGCCCCATGGCTGCTCCCCTCCCTCTCCCACCTATATATATATGTGGGGAGGGGGTGCCTAGAAGACACAACAACAATCGTTAGCCGTGTGCGGCGCCCCAATCCACAGTTTAAACCCCCAGTCATAGTTTGAGGTGCTTAGGCGAAGCCCTGCGAGAATCACTTCACCATCACAGTCACCACGCCATCATGCTAACGGAATTCATCTACTACCTCGACACCTTGCTGGATCAAGAAGCCGAGGGACATCACCGAGCTGCATGTGTGCAGAACTCGGAGGTGTCGTACATTTGGTGCTTGATCGGTCAAAACTAGAAGAAGTTTGACTACATCAACTGCGTTATCAAAACGCTTCCGCTTTTGGTCTACGAGGGTACGTAGACACAGTCTCCCCCTCGTTGCTATGAATCTCCTATATAGATCTTGCGTGAGCGTAGGATTTTTTTTGAAATTGCATGCTACATTTCCCAACAGTCTTATAGGAAATATATAACTTTGAGCAATTTGAGGAAGAGCATCTACCTCAAGCTTGGGGTAGGCTTCTCCAATTATTAAATGCTTTGCCTAATCATCCTCTTAAGAAAAATGAAATACTTAATATCTTTCCCTAATATTAAAGGAAGGATTGTTTCTCCAATTTTTTTGATCCACATTTATGTGTTTCGTATGTTTTTTGGTCCACGTCCATGTTTTTCGTATGTCTCCACGTTTTCTGTTGCACCTAAAAAGAAAAAGCATGTTTTAAAAATTTGTGCTACTGGGGAGTCAAACCCTGCTTGCATAGAACAAGGCAACAAGCACCAACCGGTTCACCTAACAATATGTTTTGTTTCCTAAGCGAAGGACTGCTTTCTTTTATTTCATACAAGTACGAGTTTTGCCAATAAAAAAACAACTTAGAAGCCGACCACGATCGGCTTGCTCATCCTCTTCCTCCTCAGCGCCTCCCGGTCCGCCTCATCGCTCCGTTTCCCAAGATCCTGGATCACCGCTCCGCGGTCTTTCATCTCCTAGCCTCCTCCACCTCCAGCCAACCCTATTCTAATCCACATCCTCTTCTCTACCTCACTTTCCGGGTCGGCGCGGCTGATGGCTCTGGTGTCGAGGAGTGCGGCTGCAGCGAGGGAGTTGGCAAGGAGGACTGTCGTGGCGAGGGCGTTGGTGAGCGAGTTGAGTGGTACAAAGAGCCCACCGTGGCGCGCTGGGTGGAGGGCAATGTCCTCTCAATGGCGACCGCCGCCCTTTCACCTCGAACCAGAGCGTGCCGATCCGGCGGCCGCTCACTGCTCCGTCATAGTCCGTCTCTCGGCCTCCTCCACCTCCATCCGACTTGGACCATAGTCCCTGTGTCGGGTCCGTGCAGGATAACGAAACCGACTGAGCATGCAGCCATGGGGTGGTACCTGACTCGGATTTCATCTGATCCCCTCGCTACCATAAAAAAGGCTCGACCCCCCAAACCCCGAGCGATCACAAGTTACGGTGCTCGAAAGTGCCACACTAGCAGCCGGAGCTTCCAATCTCGCCTAATTCACCAGAACACCATCCGCTCGAGTTCCAGTCGAGACCGTCTGCTCGAGTTCCAGTCGAGGTTCCAATCTCGACTACTTCGTCGAACGCCGTCCACTCAACTCCAACCGAGGTACCAATTTTCAATCATTGGTTTAGGTGTTTCTACATGAATCCCCTGCGTGGTCTCGATCACCACCACCTGCGTAACGGCTTCAAACACAAATCACTGTTGCAAGAAATTTGGAAAATTGAGTTAGCCTCATCGGATCTGTGATATGTCTGCAGGTTTCCTAATTAATTAGTCTTCTTAATGCTTCTTTGCCCTTTAAACCTTTCAAATTGTATTTGTTTTCTGTATTTTGTATTGTTTCTTAATGTACAGAAGCATGATCTGCTACCTCGTCAGGCATAGCCACGAGGGAGCGCACCTGTCTTTCCTGGTCAGGTGGCACGGCAGGATAGCAATGGGGACACAGGCTTGACACTCTGACAGCCACCACTAGGAAGGCTTCCAGCACTTCGATCGTCGCGTGCTCCGCCGCAACGGTGAAGGCAGCAAGGCAGAGGCAGAGATGGCGACGGCGGGGGTCAAAGGATGAGGAGACCTAGAGACGAGTGTGGAGGCTGTGGCTGAGAGGCTAGGGGAATTAGTGTTGAGAGGCCATACGCCTGTGTGTTGCAGATCAAGCAGTAGATATGGTTAAATTCAGATTGCTATTTAAACGCAGCAGACGCGAATGGCATCGTCTTTTGTCAAAATTAGAGTATTTACCACTTCCATCAAAAAGTTTAGAGTCTGACGGCATGCATCTCAAGTACAAATTACTGGCATGATGAGCACCCACAATAATCTGCAGGGAATATGTACAGGAGAACGAAACAAAAAAGACATGGAACTGGAAGATGCTGCCCCATCGGATCTTGGTATAGGTCCCGCAAAAAAGGTATTTTGGTATAAGTACCTCACTGAATTCCACTGTTGTAGGACAAAATACCAACACCATTGGATCATTCATGGCGCATAGACATTGCCAGCTCGCGACTGGATATGACCGCGGCTCCTGGGCAATGCTGGATTGCGACTGGAGACGGGTCTTGGCTCAGCAGCTTGGCTGCACGAATGATTCAGGTGCATCTTGAAAGTCTATTTTTTCTGTCGGGTCATGTGATCACGGGACTCTCATCTCAATTTCTTTTTGGTTGTTCAACCCGTTCAGCACAAGATCTACCAGCAAACTTTACTTCGATGGCAGTACACTATGGCATGAATGCATATTGGCAAATGCATGCTGCATCTGTTACTCTTGTGCTAATTCAGGAACACAATCAAGGCAAGTACTCCAATAAGATGAGAGGAATACGATGGATTGATGGATTGCCCAGTTGAACAACTCCAAAATAAATCTTTTAGCTAAGTAGTCTTGGAGTAGCTTATTCCCAGTTTTTCATAAATCTCATTTGTTTCTTGTCACATATAAACTGAAATACAAGAAAATTGCCCCGTTGTTAAATTTTTGGACATGCTTCCTTTATTCACAACGTATTACTTCATATGAAACTAATATCATATTTAGCTCATATATAATTAATTAAGTTGTTGATTCATTGGTGACTAACGAAGAGATCGTTTCAGGCCTATGACAATGAATAAGGAACCCACACTACAAAAAACGAATCAGATATGCTCTATGACTATGAATACATTCCTCGTCTTTTCACTTGGAGGTCTTCCTCACCTCTTTTTCCATCGCAACGCACTCATTTTAATTGTCATGGTTTAACATAATTGAATTTTCCCGCAATCCAGTTACTTGACCCGATCAATTATAATTCATGGCAATTGCCATTTGCCCCATAGTGAAGCACATGCGTTGGATGCATTTAACACAATTTATCTTGTGATATAAATATTAATACCCCGTTGCAATGCACGGGCCTTTTTGCTAGTCTTTTATAATGGACTAATCAATGCTTCTAGGGACTACCTAGATAGTTGTGTTGGTTGTGTTTTCACGGAACAAACTGTTGAACATGCCAAGTTATTAAATAATATATTGAGAAATATCGATTATTGGACACTTCCTGAACCGCCATCTAAGCCAAGAGTGGTATTCTATTCCTAAGTCCAGAAGATATCCATGAAGCAAAGAAATCAATGAAGGAAAAAGGTATTAAATCTCAAGATGTTAAGAATCTACTACCTATTGAAGAAATACACGAACTTGATATCCCGAGAGAGGTAGTAAAGGTAAATTTTCTCCGTAAATTTGATGAGGGTGATATTCCATATAATATAGGATGAATTTGATAATTTCATGATTAAGCAAGAAAACTTCAATATGCAAACTAGTGATCAATTGAAACGTAATGCCTTTATGATTGAACGTTTGAGTGATATGATGTTTAGAATTGCTAATGACATTAAAGGCTTATGTAAACATGCATCTATGGTTCAAACTCGGCTAGAACATGTTTCTAAATCACTAAATTACTTTCTTAATGAGATGAATAATAAAGATGATCATGCTATTAGATTGGCAATCTACTGGACGCAATCAGTAGCGGACTGCCACTGCTTGAGGTGATTGCAACAACCATGAGGAAGAAACGACGTATCCCAACCACTGTACGGTGGAGATTAGAGAGAGAGGGGGGGGGGGGGAGAAAGTTACTTCCGAGGGTATATGCAAAAGCAGGAACGCACACATGCAATCCACTCGTATCATAGGAAGGCATGTGGTAGGGCACAGAAACATGCCGACCACGAGCCAACCTTTTCGGCCCATCTCGTACCCGACCGGCAGTGCGCCATCTTGGACGGTAGGCCCAGCGCATTAGCAAGAACACTAGTACTACTAGTACCAGCAGATAGAAATGCTTAAAAGACTCACGTCACGTTGATCCGGCCAATGATCTCCGTGTCGCACCCCGGTCTCTGTTGCAACTTCCAAGCGGTACCACGGAACGGGGTGATGAGGGGTAGATCGCCAGGCCATGCTGACTGGTCCATCCAGCCCTAGCTCACCTCGTGTGTTCTGACCGGGTCTCGCAGCGCCTACGACGGTTAGTTGTTGCTGCCATGCGTGCGGCAATGTCGTCGCGTTTGACCGGTGAAGTGGCCTCTGCCGCGGTAGTAAAGGTAAATTCTCTCCGTAAATTTGATGAAGGTGATATTCCATATAATATATCTCCTAGCCAATGTTTGGATGAATTTGATAATTTCATGATTAAGCAAGAAAACTTCAATATGCAAACTAGTGATCAATTGAAACGTAATGCCTTTATGATTGAACGTTTGAGTGATATGATGTTTAGAATTGCTAATGAGATTAAAGGCTTATGTAAACATGCATCTATGGTTCAATCTCGGCTAGAACTTGTTTCTAAATCACTAAATGACTTTCTTAATGAGATGAATAATAAAAATGATCATGTTATTAGATTGGCAATCTACTGGACGCAATCAGTAGCGGACTGCCATTGCTTGAGGTGATTGCGACACTACGTGAACGACACCTGCACACAAATAAAAAATACTCACAACCTGACGTATTAAAGGGGTTGTCCATCCTTTCCGGGTAACGACACCGAAATTGGCAAATGGACGTGAGAAAGTTGTAATAAATTGATAGATAGATCGCCAAATAAAATAAAGTGAAGCTAGGTATTTTGGGGTTTTTAGAAATATAGATCTGAAAATGAAAGAAAATAAAAATAGATCGCGAAGGCAAATATAATAAAGAAGAGACCCAGGGGCCGTAGGTTTCACTAGTGGTTTCTCTCGAGAAAAATAGCAAACAGTGTGTAAACGAATTACTGTTGGGAAATTGATAGAACTTCAAATAATCATGACAATATCCACGCAATGATCATTATATAGGCATCACGTCCAAGATTAGTAGACCGACTCCTGCCTGCATCTACTACTATTACTCCACACATCGACGACTATTCAGCATGCATCTAGTGTATTAAGTTTATGGAGAAACAGAGTAATGCAATAAGAATGAAGACATGATGTAGACAAGATCTGTTTATGTAGAAATAGACCCCATCTTGTTATCCTTAATAGCACTGATACATATGTGTCGGTTCCCCTTCTGTCACTGGGATCAAGCACCGTAAGATCAAACCCATCACAAAGCACCTCTTCCCATTGCAAGATAAATAGATCTAGTTGGCCAACAAAACCCAAATATCGGAGAAGAAATACGAGGCCATGAGCAATCATGCATATAAGAGATCAAATAAGACTCAAATAACTTTCATGGATAAAAAGATAGATCAGATCATAAACTCAAAATTCATCGGATCCCAACAAACCGCAAAAAGAGTTACATCATATGGATTAACAAGAGACCATTGTATTGAGAATCAAAAGAGAGAGAGAAAGCCATCTAGCTACTAACTACGGACCCGTAGGTCTACAAAGAACTACTCACGCATCATCGGAGAGGCACCGATGGACATGATGAACCCCTCTGTGATGGTGTCTAGATTGGATCTAGTGGTTCTGGAACTTGTGGCGGCTGGAATTGATTTTCATCGAATCCCCTAGGGTTTGTAGAATATTAGGGTATTTATAGAGCAAAGAGGCGGTTCGGGAGGCCACCGAGGTGGGCACAAACCACCTGGCCTCCAAGCGCACCCTGGTGGGTTGTGCCCCCCTTGGAGCATCCCCCAGGTGCTCTCCTGCCCATTGGATGTCTTCTGGTCTAAAAAATCCACAAAAAGGTTTGCTGCGTTTGGACTCCGTTTGGTATTGATTTCCTGTGATTTAAAAAACAAGCAGAAAACAACAACTGGCACTTGGCACTATGTCAAGAGGTTAGTACTAAAAAATGATATAAAATGACTATACAATGATTGTAAAACATCCAAGAATGATAATATAACAGCATTGAACAATAAAAATTTATAGATACATTGGAGACATATCAGCATCCGCAAGCTTAATTCCTGCTCGTCCACGAGTAGGTAAATGATAAAAACAGAATTTTTGATGTGGAATGTTGCCTAACATGCTCATCTCATATTCTTTTCTTTATAGCATGGACATTTGGAATTTTATATGGTTCAAAGCAATAGTCTAGTTTTGACATGAGAGTTAAATACTCAAGCATATCAACAAGCAACCATGTCTTTCAAAATATCAATGCCAAAATAAGTTATCCCTAGCCCATCATGCTCAAATCATTGATCCATTCATGAAACACACTCGCATATTAGCTACACTCAATACTCAAGTACGATCATAGTGCCCCTTAGTTGGTGCTTTATGAGAGAAGATGGATACTCAAATAAAAATAAAAATTTCATAAAGTAAAAGAAAGGCCCTTCGCAAAGGGAAATGGGGATTTGTAGAGGTGCCAGAGCTCAGAGCGAAAAAGATAGAGATAAAAACATTCTGGGAGGCATTCTTTTCCTGTCAATGAGAATGATCGAGTAGTTCCCAATACTTTCCATGCTAGATATATCATAGGATGTTCCCAAACAGAAATTAAAGGTTATTCCTTTTTCAAACATACTTTCACTTTCCATGGCTAGCCGTATCCATAGGTGCCATCCATACCAACACTTCCCAAGGAATTTATTATTTGACAACATAACATAAATTCATTTTTAATTTCAGGAGTGGGCATCCCTAATATCTTTGCCTTACTCTCATGCAATGACAAGTGAATAAACACTCATCGTCAGAATAACATATCTAGCATGGAAATATATTAGCCACCCCTACCGTTTCATGAGCGGTACGAGCACACAAAAGATAAGTTTATTTTGAAAACTAGAGATGGCACATAAAATTTTCTTAGAACGGCAGAAAACACCGCATATAGGTAGGTATGGTGGACTCATGAGGCAAAACTGGTTTAAAGGATTTTGGATGCACAAGTAGTGATCACACTTAGTGCAAAAAGAAGGCTAGCAAAAGATTGAGAAGCAACCAACCAAGAAACGAATAATCTCATAAGCAAGCATTAAGCATAATTGACACTGAATAATGCACCAGAAGTAGGATATAATTTCATTGCATAACTATTGACTTTCATGCTTGCGTAGGGACTCACAAACCTTAACACCAATATTCTTTCTAAAGCATAATTACTCATCAACATGACTCACATATCACATCATCATATCTCAAAACTATTACAGGGAATCAAGTTTATTTTATCCAATGATCTTCATGAAATTTTTTATTATATCCTCCTTGGATATCTATCACTTTGGGACTAACATCCATGTGTTGCTTTTGATAAGCTCAAACAAATATAAGTGAAGATCATGAGCATACTATTTCTTTCTCTCAAAATAATTTAAGTGAAACAAGAGAGAATTTCTTAAAAAATTTACTAACTCTCAGATAAATCTAAGTGAAGCATGAGAGCATTTCTTCAAAAATAACAAAGCACATTGTGCTCAAAAAATATAAGTGAAGTACTAGAGGAATTCCATAGCTCATAAAGATTTAAGTGAAGCATATAGAGCAATTCTAACAAGTCATGGCATAAATTCTGCTCTCTCAAATAGGTGTGTCCAGCAAGAATTCAAGACATAAAACAAAAATCAAAACAAGCAAAGACTCATATCATACAAGACGCTCAAAGAAAAACTCATAGTATGTGACGAATAAAAATATAGTTAGGAGTAAAATATCGATGGTCATCAGAAGAAAGAGGGGATGCCACTAGGGCATCCCCAAGCTTAGTTTCTTGCTTCTCTTTGGATAATAGCTTGGGATGCCATGGGCATCCCCAAGCGTAGGCTCTTCTTACTCCTTATTCCTTCATCCATCATAACATCACCAAAACATGAAAACTTCAATCACACAAAACTCAACAAAACCTTCATGAGATCCGTTAGTATAAGAAAACAAATCACTAATATAAGTATTGTTGTAAACCCATTCATATTTTATTCTTGCATTATATCTACTATATTCCAACTTTTCTATGGAAAAACTCTTCAAAGAAAACCATAGAATCATCAAAACAATCACTCACCGCAAAGAAAACAGAATCTGTCAAAAAGAGAACAGTCTGTAGTAATCTGGATATTTCAAATACTTCTGTAACTCCAAAAATTCTGAAAAATTAGGACCATGTGAACCATTTCTATATTAATTTTCTGCAAAACTAATTGGTATTTTATTATGCTCCTATTAAAAAGGAGAATTACTTTTGTGAGTGCAAAAGTTTCTGTTTTTCAGCAAGATCAAATCAACTATTACCCAACATGATCTTAAAGGCTTTACTTGGCAGAAACACTAATTAAAACACAAAAAACACAATCATAACAGTAGCATAATTGTGCAAACACTCAATAACAGAAAGAAAAAGGCAAAAATAAATTTTATTCATTGGGTTGCCTCCCAACAAGCACTATCGTTTTACGCCCCTAGCTAGGCATAAAGCAAGGATCTACGTGTTGTCATCTTTGTTTCTAGATCCATAAGATGCCCTCATGATTGATTCATATGGTGGCCTGATTCTTGTTCTACGGAAGTGTTCCATACCCGTCCTTAGTGGTAATTGAAATTTAATATTGCCTTCTTTCATATCAATCACGGTACCAATAGTACGTAAAACAGTCTACCAAGAATAATTGGACAAAACGGATTGCAATCAATATCAAGAACAATAAAATCTATGGGCACATAATTCCTATTTGCAAGAATAATAACATCATTAATTTTATCCATAGGCTTTTTAATAGTGAAATCCGCCAAGAGCAAATTCAAAGAACATTCTTCAATATCGGTAAGACCAAGCACATCACATAAAGATTTCGGAATTATAGAAACACTAGCACCCAATTCACATAAAGAAAAACACTCATAATTTTTAATCTTGACGATAGTACGTTCCCACTCATCATGTATTTTTCTAGGAATTGAAACTTCTAATTCCAATTTTTCTTCCAAAGATTTCATCATAGCATCAACAATATGTTTAGTAAAAGCTTTCTTTTGTTCATAGGCATTGGGTGAATTTATCATGGATTGAAACAAATAAATAAAATCAATCAAAGAGCAACTATCATAATTAAAGTCCTTGTTATCCAAAAGAGTGGGCACATCACTAGTTAAAGTTTTGACCTCTTCAAACCCACTTTTATCAATTTTGTCAACAGGATTTTCACCCTCCGAATTATCAGGACGCCTTATAGCTAAAGTTGACTCTTCTCCAGTCCCTTTTCCATCAATCTTAATTTTACTAAACAAGGAATCGATAGAAGAAACACCAATCATTTTAAGATCTTCATCATTTTTATGAAAGCAATCACTAGAAAATGCTTTTTCTAAAAATTATGTTTTAGCTCTAAGCATAGCGGTTCTTTTCTTACTTTCATCCATAGAAACATAAAGAGATTCAATTTATTTGTTAACCTTAGGCACAAACATTTTCATCTTGAGATTTTCCACATCATGAGAAATTCTATCAACACTTCTAGACAAATCATCAATCTTATTCAACTTTTCTTCCATTGTAGCATTGAAAACTTTTTGAGTGTTGATAAATTCTTTAATACTATTTTCAAGATCAGAGGTGTTCCTATTATTATTATAAGAAGGATTTCCATATGGATTACCATAATTATTAGAGGAATTACTAGGAAAAGGCCTAGGATTAAAATTACCTCTATAAGCATTGTTATTAAAATTGTTTTGCGAGATAAAATTCACATCTATGGCATCACTATTTTGCTCAATCAAAGTAGACAAAGGCACATCATTAAAATCAATAGGAGCACTTTTATTAGAAACCAATTTATAGGAGCATCAACTTTTTCACTTAAAGAAGAAATTTCTCCAACTAAATGAACTTTTTTACAAGTAGGAGCTCTTTTAGTATGCCATTGTGAATAATTCGCCATAATATTATCAAGCAATTTGGTGGCTTCACCCAAAGTAATTTCCATAAAAGTACCACCCATGGAGGAATCTAAAAGATTACGAGAAACAAATTCAACCCTGTGTAAAAAATTTGTATGATCATCCAAAGATTTAACCCATTAGTTGGACAATTCCTTAGCATCATTTTCATCCTTTCCCAAGATTGTGCAACATGCTCATGTTCAAGTTGCTTGAAATTCATGACCTGGATTCTAAGGAAAATAATTCTTGTGGGCGGAAAATACTCAGTAATAAAGCATCCCTGCACTTATCCCATGAATCAATACTATTGCGAGGCAAAGAACAAAACCAAATTTTTGCACGATCCCGCAAAGTAAACGGAAATAATTTCATCTTCACAACATCATTGTCCACATCTTTTTCTTTTGCATATCTCATAATTCCACGAATGTGTTAAGATGGGATACAGCATCGTCATTAGGAGTACCAGAAAATTGTTCTTTCATAACATGATTCAACAAAGCCGTAATATCACAAGACTCCGCACTAGTGGCGAGAGGAGCAATCGGAGTGCCAATAAAATCATTATTGTTGGTATTGGAGAAATCACACAATCTGGTGTTCTCTTGAGTCATTGTGACTACGCAACAAGATTGCACTGAGAAACATATCCGTCAAGAAAAACGGCGAACGAAAAAGAGGGCGACTAAAACAACAAATTTTGTGAAGTGGGGAGAGGAAAACGAGAGGCAAATGGAAAATAATGTAAATTGAGAGGAGATGAGCTTTGTGATTAGGAACCTGGTAGATGTTGATGATGTCTCCCCGACAACGGTGCTAGAAATTCCTTTTGATGCTTGCTAGAACTACGTCCGTATTTCCCCAAAGAGGAAGGGATGATGCAGCACAACAACGGTAGGTATTTCCCTAAGTGATGAGATTAAGGTTATCGAACCAGTAGGAGAACCACACAACACTACATGAATGGCACCTGCACACAAATAACAAATACTCGCAACCGACGTATTAAAGGGTTGTCAATCCCTTTCGGGTAACGGCGCTAAAAATTGGTAAATGGACGTGAGGAAGTTGTAATAATTGATAGATAGATCACCAAATAAATTAAAGTGCAGCAAGGTATTTTGGGTTTTTGGAAACATAGATCTGAAAAATAAAAGCAAGTGAAAATAGACCGCGAAGGCAAATATAATAAAGAGACCCGAGGGTCGTAGGTTTCACTAGTGGCTTCTCTCGAGAAATATAACAAACGGCGGGTAAACAAATTACTATTGGCCAATTGATAGAACTTCAAATAATCATGACGATATCCAGGCAATGATCATTATATAGGCATCACGTCCAGGATTAGTAGACCGACTCCTGTCTGCATCTACTACTATTACTCCACACATCGACCGCTATCCACCATGCATCTAGTGTATTAAGTTCATGGAGAAATGAAGTAATGCAATCAGAACGATGACATGATGTAGACAAGATCTATTTATGTAGAAATAGACCCCATCTTGTTATCATTAATAGCAATGATACATACGTGCCTGTTCCCCTTCTGTCACCGGGATCAAGCACCGTAAGATCGAACCCATCACAAAGCACCTCTTCCCATTGCAAGATAAATAGATCATGTTGGCCAAACAAAACCCAAATATCAGAGAAGAAATAGAACTCTATAAGCAATCATGCATATAAGAGATCAAAGAAGACTCAAATATCTTTCATGGATAAAAAGATAGATCTGATCATAAACTCAAAGTTCATCGGATCCCAACAAACACACCGCAAAAAGAGTTACATCATATGGATCTCCAAGAGACCATTGTATTGAGAATCAAAAGAGAGAGAGAAAGCCATCTAGGTACTAACTATGGACCTGTAGGTCTACAAAGAACTACTCACGCATCATCGGAGAGGCACCACTGGACATGATGAACCCCTCTGTGATGGTGTCTAGATTGGATCTGGTTGATCTGGAACTTTCGGCAGCTGGAATTGATTTTTGTCGACTCCTCTAGGGTTTCTGTAATATTGAGGTATTAATAGAGCAAAGAGGCGGTTCGGGAGGCCAGCAAGGTGGGCACAACCCACCTGGGCGCGCTTGGGCCTCCAGGCACACCTTGGTGGGCTGTGCCCCCCTCAGGGCACCCCCAGGTGCTTCTCCGGCCCACTGGTGTCTTCTGGTCCAAAAAAATCCATAAAAAGTTTCGATGCGTTTGGACTACGTTTGGTATTGATTTCCTGCGATGTAAAAACATGTAGAGAACAACAACTGGCACTTGGCACTATGTCAATAGGTTAGTACCAAAAAATGATACAAAATGACTATAAAATGATTGTAAAACATCCAAGAATGATAATATAACAACATGGAACAATAAAAAATTATAGATACATTGGAGACGTAACAAGACACAGTCTGGTAATGAACGTCCACCCAGTGATAATGATAATGATGGTGCTAATAATGATCATGTTGATGCTCAACCAGATAATGATAAAGAATCTCATAATGATGTAGAAATAGAACCTGCAGCTAAGCTTGATAACCCACCTCCTAAGAATAAAATATATGATAAAAGTGATTTCATTGCTAGGAAAATGGTAAAGAAAGAGAACCATGGGTTCAAAAACCGATGCCATTGTTGGAAATATGCCCTAGAGGCAATAATATTGTATTATTATATTTCCATGTTCATAATTTAGAGTTTATATTTCATTATATAACTTCTATGATCCTGGAATATGCGATTCAACGAAAAACTCACCTGCACATGTCAAATGATAAACGGATAAAATAATGGTTCCTAGTGTTGCCTCTAAGACTAGCTCAAGTGTTGTGTGTGATCATGTTTTCTGGATCTTAGGACATCATTAAGTATAATGATAGTCCTATGACAACTTTGAGACTATGACGTTGGAAGAATGATCATATTGAATCGACCCAAACTTGTTTGTTATGAATTGAGATAATATCGTTTGTAATCAATTGTAATAACATGGAGTGTTAACATGTGATTCTGCTCCTTAGACTGTGAGAGTATCGTAGTCACTTCTTTCCATATGGTGGACTTTGGGGTTGCACACCTATAACATAGTGATCATAGTGATAACTTACAGGTTCATCGAGAAGTTTAACAAGGGACTAGATAGCTTGAGAGTGGGATTTTCTCCTACGACAATGGAGAGATATTCTTAGGTCCCTCTTGGTGTGACATCATCCATCATCGTTTGGCCAGACATAGGTCACTTCATCACGGGGATGGCTGAACACGACAATGAGGAACAAGAACAAAACAGGTAACGAGGATTTTATTATAGTGAGCATGTGTTGACTCGGGAGGATACGGACGCATCCCAGGTTTTTTGAAGTGTCATGAAGCAAAGGGAACATCACAATATAGCCAAAGGTTCAATGGAATATCATTCGTCTGCTCATAGGGATCGATATGGACGTCCGCGGTTCCATTGTCGGTCATTGAACGAAGGGGTTTTGTTCATGTCTATGAGTTACTGAACCTATGGGGGTCAGGCAATCATGATCTACTGAGTGTTAGTAGTATGGGAGTGACGAGAACATATTTTTGGATTTTTTTCATTTATATTCAGAATAGTTCCGAGAGGACATGGAAGTGTCTCGGGGTCACCGGAAGGGTTTCGATGAGTATCAGTTAATACCGGGTATTACTGATAAATATATATAGGTGAAAAATGTTTCTAGGGATGTTAAACTACATTTAAAAGGGTTTTAAATTTTTTAGAACACTTATACATTTAATTTATCAACGGGCCCCAAGAGGTGGAATGCAACTTGGGCCACATGGGCCCAAGTGGGAAGGTGCCTCCTGTCTTTAGGGAAGGAGGCCGAATTGGGCTAGGGGAGGAGTCCCAATCGTCCCCATGGAAGGCGCATCAAGGAGGACTCCATCATTGGTGGCAGCCCTCCCTCTCCCCTCCAACCTATATATTCGAGGGTTTTTTGCTCTTTTGAATACACAAGTTTTGGAGCCTCCTCTAGTTCATCTAGCCCTAGTTCTAGTTGGTCCTAGTTAACTAACTAGAGCTTGGTCTAGTTTCTCTAATCCTCATAATTAGAAGTCTAGTGTGGTTTTAATCAACTCCATCTAATTCTCTGGTGATGATTAGCTCTGGACGATAAGCGCTGCCGGATCATGAAGGCTGCATGGTTGCAACAACCAAGTAGAGAGGCCATGTTTTTGGTCTTCAATTCGAGGGGCTGTTCATGGGCGGTTCATGAGATCATTCCTCGATGGTTCAAGGGACTCCAAGTACGGTCTACACCGACACGTTCTTCTTTCGCTACAACTCGGTGATGATAACGATCATGATCCGAACCCATTATGCATCTTCATATTGATCTTGGGTGTGCGTAGACATGGATTTTTTTGTTTAATACTACACTTCCCAATAGCGGCATCATGAGAAGTTATATGAGTAGGTGCAGGTTGCGATCTAGATCACATGTGTATGTGAGGGTTGATGTTCTTGCTATGCTTCCCTCGAGTGTTGCTTCGGCTCAGTTCAATGACTACATGGTGTAGCTTTGTTACAAGGTTCTGACAATCAATCCGCTCTGGCTATCGATGATCAGCTAATGGTTCCTAGGGCTTCATAATAGTCAAGAATAGTGAACACGGTAGATTCACGGTGCCCAGGGCTATACCATATCATGCTTTTATAAATTTCCCGAGATGTTTATTCCTTTGTTGTTTGCACCTTTGGTCCCACATAGTCTATTATTAGGGTGGTCTCTCACAGTAAACATCAAGTTCAAAGGTGCTCCTCCCAATGTTGCAACCGTTGAAACGTCTCCAATGTATCTATGATTTTTGATTGCTCCATGCTATTATAGTATCAATCTTGGATGTTTTATATGCAACTATATGCAATTATATATAATTTTTTGGGACTAACCTATTAACTTAGTGCCAAGTGCCAGTTGCAGTTTTTTGGCTGTTTTTGGTTTTCTAGGAAATCAGTACCAAATGAACTCAAAATGCAATGAAACTTTTTGACGATTTTTTTCAAGACATAAGAGACCCTAGAGACTTCGGGAGGAGGCCAGAAGGCGAAGGAGTGGGCCACAAGCCACATGGGCCCG
Source organism: Triticum dicoccoides (assembly GCF_002162155.2). Lineage (NCBI taxonomy): Eukaryota > Viridiplantae > Streptophyta > Magnoliopsida > Poales > Poaceae > Triticum > Triticum dicoccoides. The sequence goes on along the minus strand of NC_041392.1, from coordinate 314,868,238 downwards.
CCTAGGGGGGTAGGCAAGCCCATGTGCCTTATGGGCCCCTCATTCTTCCGTTTGACCTAATTCCAACTCTATTAATTCTCTAAAATTGTGAAAGCAACAGAGAGCCACACAAAATAATTTTTCCACGCCCGCAAGCTTCTCTTCTCGCGAGATGCCATCTGGAGGCGTTTCCTAGTACTCTGCTGGAGGGGGAATCAATCACGGAGGGCCTCTACATCAACCTTTCAACCCTTTCCAATGATATGTGAGTAGTTTACCACATACCTACTAATCCATATCTAGTTGCAGATGGCTTCTCATCTCTCTTTGATCTTCAATACAATGTTCTCCTTGATGTTCTTGGAGATCTATTCAATATAATCCTTTTCTGCGGTGTGTTTGTTGGGATCTGATGAATTGTTGGGTTATGATCAGATTATCTATGAATATTATTTGAGTCTTTTATTAATCTTTTATGCTTGATTCTTATAGCTTTGCATTTCTCACCTATCTATCTGTTTGGTTTGGCAACTAGATTGATTTATCTTGCAATAGGAGAGGTGCTTTGTAATGGGTTCGGTCTTGCGGTGCTCAATCAGAAAGGGACATGACACCTTTTTTATTGTTGCCATTAAGGATAAAACAATGGGGTTTGTTCATATTGATTGGATTTATATTGTCTACATCATGTCATCTTGCCTAAGGCGCTACTCAGTTCTTTATGAACTTAATACTCTAGATGCATGGTGGATAGCGGTCAATGTGTGGATTAATAGTAGTTGATGTAGACAGGAGTCGGTCTAGTTGTCTCGGACATGATGCCTATATACATGATCATCGCCTTGGATATCGTCATAACTATGCGCTTTTCTATCAGTTGCCCAACAGTAATTTGTTTACCCACTGCATGCTTTTTGTCCAAGAGAGAAGCCTCTAATGAAAACTATGGCCCCTGGTTTTATCTTTATCGTATATTAAATTCCAAAAATACCTTGTTGTGACTAATTTACTTTTATTTTATTTTGTGTTTTTGTTTATCTATCTATCACTACGAGATTTCATCCTTGCAACTAACCTCCAAGGGATTGGCAACCCCTTGTTTGCGTCGGGTATAAGTATTTGTTATGTTGTGTGTAGGTGTTGTTCACGAGGTGTTGTGTGGTTCTCCTATTGGATTGATAACCTTGGTTCTTAACTGAGGGAAATACTTATCTCTACTATACTACATCATCATATCCTCTACGAGGAAATCCCAACATAGCTCACAAGTAGCAGGAAGAATTTCTAGCGCCGTTGCCGGGGGGACATCACCAACATCTATCAAGAACCATCGCATAAACTTTCATCTCCTTGCATTTACTTTCATTTCCCATTTTCCTCTCGTTTTCATCTCCCCCACTTCTAAAACATTTTTACAAAAACACAAAAATATTTCTTGTTTGCCTTTTTGCTTGTTTGCTAGCTTGCTTGCTTTATCGTTATGGCTACCTCTTCTCCCGATATGCCTTCCCCTCCTTACCTGGGACAGGGTTCAGGAATTTTAAATTTCAAGCATGCTAATGATGAATTTTTATAAGAATCTTGAGATAGATTATTAGAAATACAAATGAGAGCTAAGCCTATGAGTTACATTGCATTGCTCCTTAGAAGTTTTTATGTTGTTCTACCTCTTGTTCATAGATGTGTCTTGGATTCTATGTTTGAAAATGATTTCCTTGGAAATAATGCCTTTGACACCTATGAAAAGATGAAACGCATATTTGGACAACCAAAAGTTGAGACTATTGAGCCTACCATTCTAGTGAGCTATTGTAACATTGAGCTAATAAAAGAAACCAAAACTAGTATGGGTTCCAACTTTCGAGGGTTATTTAATATTGCTTCTAAAATAAATATTATTGTAGTGTCACATAATAGGAGATTTGATGCTTTAGAACAAAAGGTTTCTCTTAGTTCTCTGAAAGAAATAAAAATCCTTAGCACCAAGCTTTATCATCTAGTCCATATTATTGATAATGGCAAAGAGAGTGAAATAGGAGTTGCTAGGGCCATTAAAGCCAAAGATGACAACACTTCAAACTATGCATTACACCTAGCTAGGGGCGTAAAACAATAGTGTTTGTTGGGAGGCAACCCAATATATATCTTTATTTTTCTTATTTATTTCCTATTTTTGGTGTGCATACAATTATGCTAATTTTATGGTTGTTTAAATTACTGTTTGTGCCAAGTAAAGCCTTTGGGATGATTTGGATGATAGTTGCTTTGATTCTGTGAGAAAACAGAAACCTGTGCGCCTAGTAGTAGAATTTTTTAGATTCACTACAACGTGATAAATTTCTGAATTTTTACACATGATTGACATAAAAAATTTCCACTTTGTCCCAAATTTTCAGATTTTTTGGTGTTATAGAAGTATGGTTATTGTTCAAATCATTATAGACTATTCTATTTTTGACAGATTCTGTTTTTGTTGCATTGTTTACTTGTTTTGATGAATATATGGATTGTATCGGGGGGTATAAGCCATGGTGAAGTTAGAATACAATAGGTATTATGTAAAAATAAAATATGATTGGGTTTACAACAGTACCTAAAGTGGTGATTTCCTTGTTATACTAACGGATCTCATGAGTTTTCGGTTGAGTTTTGTGTGCTGAGATTTTCAAGTTTTGAGTGAGATCATGATGGATGAAGGAATAAGGAGTGGCAAGAGCCTTAGGTTGAGTATGCCCGAGGAACCCCAAGGTAATATTCGAGGAGACCGAAGCACCTAAGATTGGGATGCTCCAGATGGCATCCCCTCTTTCTTCTACCAACTATCGGTAAATTACGTGGAGCTAAATTTTTATTCATCACATGATATTAGTTTTGCTTGGAGCGTCGTTTATTATATGTGTCTTTGCTTTGTTTGCTTTTTAGTTTACCACAATCATCTTTGCTGGACACACCTTTTTGAGAGGGACACATGTTATTCTTGATTTGTTAGAATACTCTTTGTGCTTCACTTATATCTTTTAGAGCACGACAGTGGTTATATTTTAAAGAAATAGTTGCACTCTCATGCTTCACTTATATCATTTAGAGAGTTGATAATCACTACTATAGGATGGTCTAAACACGACACTATAATCGAAGACCCTTTGAGGAAACTGTGTGCGATGCATTAATCGCAAACGATGTTGTAAGAAAACCATCAGTAAATGACACGAAACATTTGCGATGGCGGAGACATCAAACATGATCCAGATTATAGTTGTGTGTGCGATGCGTGTCATATGGTTCACTCCAATGAATTGTTTGCGATGAGCCAGAACAACATAAACGGGCTGCTAGATGAAGCATTGTGCGATACACAGCATACAATTCACTTGGATGAACCTTTTGTCATTAGGCAACACAATAGAAATGTTTCGTGTAAACAAGATGTGTGTGATACGCGGCAAATAGGTCTGTAATCAGAAATGTGTGCAAAGACCGATAATAACATAGACGATTGCTGCTAATAAGCCATGTGTGTTGTGGGCAAATGCTTCCTGGTATACCAATGTCATCGATTGATGAATTCATCACCGACCATTCCCCTAGTATGGTACGTGTACGATGTGATAGCATACATAACAACAACATATATACTTATAAGGAGATGATTGCACAACCAAATTAAACATCCAATTAAAAAGGCGTCTAGTACACACATAACATTTGCACACACCAAAGTAAACTATTACATGCATAATTAACTGGGATAAATGATCATCTGATCATCATCTACTTCTTCTTGTGATGCTTGCCACCACTACTCTACTAGTGGCTCGATCCGGCCTTGTCGATTATGGGAAGGAGGCACTCCCTCATGTCAACGATCTGCCTGTGCATCTTGTAGCATGTGTATGCATTCTTGGGCGCGAACCTGAGGTGAGATTCATCCAGTTGCCGCGTGCCAGGATACGGGATGTGTTTTGTTTCCATCCTACTTCAACTTTTCATACTAGGGGTATATAATGGCCGAGGCGAGTTCAATGAGGGAGTCCTTCTTTGTGCTGCCTCGGACCTTCTAGTGGCCATGGATTTCGACAAGGTTCTTGCAAGCTAAGCCCGTAACCTTGAGCGCTTTTACATCGCCGCTGGTTTCCACCATAGTGAACTTGTAGTCGGTGTTGTTGATAAATGTGGTGAAATGGCTGCAAGGCTCTGTGGCCATGCAGTAGTGGTAGATGAGGACACGATGGAGCACACACAACTGGGCAACGACAACCTTCTAATCTTTCCCAGGATGACCACTGGTGTACTGGAGGTCGATGCCAACAACTTTGTACTTGTCTCGAGCAAGCAACTACTCCATGGTGTTGATGTAGTCCTCCACCACGGCCGAGTCGATGGTGTACACCATCAAGAGACCCGTGTCCCTCGTGTGGGACTCCACTTTATGCATGCCAAACTCCATTGGAGCGTTGCTAGATATCCTCTATGTATGTGTTGTCATGGGTGTGCTTGTTGTGTTGTGCGACACGATCGAAAGGTTGAAGAGACTAAGATTATAATGGCCGCGGGAATTAATGGGGAAGCCTGACGGACTGGAATATCGCCATGCCTGGATGGCAGTTTTAATTTGTAGTAAGTAACTCCATCATGCAGCACGCAACTGCATCGTGGTGACGAGCGCGGCACAACCGCATGCTTATGGGGCCCCCAACATGATCGTGCGCCGGCCCCAACGGCTGGCAGAGCACACGTGGAGGGACGCTAGCAGAGTGAACCACGGCCGCCTCAACGGCAAGCAACCATATGCATACAACAGTTGAACACGCAGGGAAAAGTCGTCCACAAGCCGAGCGCATGGAGGGAGGCTAGCAGAGTGCACCGAAGGAAGTGAGCAGAGGCTGGCACGGTGAGATGAACTCGGCAACTGACAGGTGCCATCGGCTAATTGTGTAGGAAGACTGATAGTAACAAAGACATTTCCTGCTAATAAATTGTGTGTGTTCGTGGCAAATGACGCTTGCTTGTAATGATTGTCTGCCATTCATGAAATCATCATCGACATGTTCCTTAGTTTAATCATTTGCCATGATTTGCTCTGTCGGCACAACATCTACGCTCTCTGTTTATAGAACAATATTATTTACTATGAATAGTGTGCTCTATTGGCCACACAAGTATATGTATCATAGCCTTGGGCGATCAATGTGCCCGCACGCGACATGCTAGCTCATTGTTCCTTCTACGCTAAGTTTCCATTAGTTGATGGTGTCTTATGAATATGTCATAGTTTCTCGTCATTTCCTCATCAGTTTCCCACCGCCACCCAGCGATATTGCACATAAACCTAGGCGGCGCACGACACACCGAGGCAACAAGCCTAGCCTAGGCCATCCTCCTTTTCCAAGCTTGACAACCCACCGAAGCGCCGCCTCTGCCATCAACCTCCTTGACGATGAACATGAGAAGGCCCACGGCCCGTCAAGGCTGAGGGTGTCCCCGACAACGCAATGGACGATGATGTCCTGCGCGTCATCGCCAGGCTTGAGCAGACCCTTGGCGCACAGTGCTTCAGTGCTGCAGATCAAGATAGGCATGTCAGTGCCGAGAGGCTGCAACTCGCGGCACAACATGATCGATGGTGTGCCTTAGAGTAAGTTGGGCACGTCCGCGCCGATAGGCTGCAGCTCGCCGCACAACGAGGCCGTTGGAGCGCAACAGAGCGAGGGGCGCCGTGCATCGCACAATAAGAGCACATCCATCGGTGCTTGCCTGCTGTCGATTGGGCATCACAGCTGGGTACACAGCCCGTTAGTAGCCCCATTCCTCGCAAGGAGTGGGCAGCAGCCCTCTGTGTCGTACTTGCACCATACGCCTACCGCACCGTTGGCATGGCTCGCGTCGTTCGCCTTTTCCGCGGCCCGCTTGATGCCAACACGCTGGTCGATAAGCTTGACCGCCTCCTTGGCCCAGTGTCGGTGTGTTGGGGCCTGGACCCCCCAGTACCCCTGACTTATGCACAGGCAACGGCTCCTCCCCAGCAATGAAGCTTGTCGGGAGACCAAGACTAACAAGCTCATCAAAAATTGACAAGACCAAGGTCGTTCAGCTACAAAGAAGGCTTTCAAGTCGAGGGAAGCTGCTCCTTGCACAACAAAAAAACCACTTCCGCGATGATATGTGTTTGTCACAGTAGGTCATGTTTTCTCTCAAGCATTTACATCCATGATGATTTTATGACAGAATCGAGATAGTCATACCTGTGCTATCATAGAAGTGTTGCCATGACAATACCAAAATTATCATCACAAAAGTGTCCACTTCCATGATGATAAATGGCACGTCCCGGAAGTGTTTACGTCAAGGTTAACCGACACGTGGCATCCACTATAACGGGTCGCCGTGAAGCTATCGGGTTCTGGTTTGGATCCGATAACCCATTAACAGGCCTGACCAATTGGGATTTTCCACGTGTAAAATTCTCATTCGCCGGATGATCAATGTGTCAGCTCCTCGTTGGGATAGATGTCAACCGTGCACTGGACAGGAGTCACCAATGAAAAGTTGACACGTGGGACGGCCCAGTAGTTGCCCATATAGGTTTAAAAGCCAGCCCAGGAAAAGGCCCACAAGATTTTGTCAGATCTAATGAGCCGACCCATTCATTTTCTGGACCAAATTATGTCCCACGTTAGATACGGCTCATTAAAAGCGTGCAATATTCTAGGCCAGTTTACGGCCCATATCTGATCCGGCCCGTTAACAGCCTACAATAGTTTGGGAAAAATTACGGCCCATATTTGATCTGGTCCGTTAACCTACTTTCATATCTTTGTCCAAATTACATCCCATAATAGATACGACCCTTTAACAGAATTGTTCTCAAGCATGATAAAAAGGAGCATGTTCTAGAGGATCCACTTCGAAAGGAACATGCCGATAATGCTAATGCCACAACCAGGAATGCCTACCAGAAACTCATTGATGAATCAAACGAGATCTGCTGCTTCATGCTGGCTTGTATGGAGCCCAATTTGCAGTAGCATTTCAAATATGTTGGGGCTTTCGATATGATCGAGAGTCTCAAGAGCATGTTTTAGGTGCATGCTAGGAGCGAAAGGTTCAACGTCTCGCGATCCTTGATGGATTATAAGCTGAAGGAAGATGATCCACTGAGCCCGCTTGTGATCAAGATGATCGGATACATGCAAGCTTTGGATCGGTTAGGCTTCCCGCTCATGGATGAGCTGGTTTCTGTTGTAGTTCTAGGTTCTCTTCCACCTAGCTATGGGACGTTGATGTCTACTATGCAACCTTCTTCTTGTAGACTCTTGTTGGGCCTCCAAGCGCAGAGTTTTGTACGACAGTAGCAAATTTCCCTCAAGTGGATGACCTAAGGTTTATGAATCCATGCGAGGCATAGGATGAAGATGGTCTCTCTCAAACAACCCTGCAACCAAATAACAAAGAATCTCTTGTGTCCCCAACACAACGGTAAATTGTATAGGTGCACTAGTTCGACGAAGAGATGGTGATACAAGTGTAATATGGATGGTAGATATAGGTTTTTGCAATTTGAAAATATAAAAACAGCAAGGTAGAAAGTGACAAAAGTGAGCAAAAACGGTATTGCAATGCTTGAAAACAAGCCCTAGGGTTCATACTTTCACTAGTGCAAGTTATCTCAACAATGATAACAGAATTAGATCATATGGCAATCCCTCAGCGTGCGACAAAAGTCACTCCAAAGTTCCTATCGTGAAGAACATAAGATGAAATTGCTTGTAGGGTACAAAACCACCTCAAAGTTATTCTTTCCGATCAATCCATTGAGCTATTCCTATAAGTGTCACAAACAACCCTAGAGTTCATAGTAAAATAACATCATATGACACACATCAATCAACCCTAATGTCACCAAGATAATCCAATGTCACCACAAGTATCAGTGGGTCAATTATACAATATGCATCAAACAACTTTAGATTCATAATATTCAATCCAACACAAAGAACCTCAAAGAGTGCCCCAGGATTCCTACCGGAAAAACAAATACAAAAACATGCATCAAGCCCTATGCATAGATTACCCCAATGTCACCTCGGGAATCTGTGAGTCGAGTGCGAAAACATACATCAAGTGAATCAATATAATACCCCATTGTCACCACGGGTATCCCACGCAAGACATAGATCAAGTGTTCTCAAATCCATAATAGTATTCAATTCGATAATAGTGAAACCTCAAAGGTAAAACTCAATTCATCACAAGAAGGTAGAGGGGGAGAAACACCATAAGATCCAACTATAATAACAAAGCTTGCGGTACATCAAGATCGTGCCAATCAAGAACATGAGAGAGAGAGATCAAACACATAGCTACTGGTACATACCCTCAGCCCCGACGGTGAACTACTCCCTCCTCGTCATGGAGACCACCGGGATGATGAAGATGGCCACCGGTGATGGTTTCCCCCGCCGACAGGGTGCCGGAACGGGCTCCCGACTGGTTTTTCGTGTCTATAGATGCCTTCAGCAGTGGAACTCCCGATCTAGGGTTCTTTCTAGGAGTTTCTAGATTTATAGGAATTTTTTGCGTCGGTTTCACGTCAGGGGGTCCATGGAGCGACGACAAGGTAGGAGGCGTGCCCTAGGGGGTGGGCACGCCCTCCACCCTTGTTGTTGCCTCGGGACTCTTCTGACCCAACTCTTTTGCTTCGGGGGTTTCTTCTGGTCCACAAAAAGTCATTGTAAATTTTTAGCTCATTTGGACTTAGTTTGATATTCCTTTTTTGGTAAAACTCAAAAACAAGGAAAAAACAGGAACTGGAACTGGGCTCTAGGTTAATAGGTTAGTCCCAAAAATAATATAAAATAGCATATAAAACATCCAAGATGGTTAATATAATAGCATGGAACAATAAAAAATTATAGATATGTTGGAGACGTATCACCTATCAGCGGCCATGTGTACATATGGGCCTCATTTGGCCTAGTTTCACTTTCGGCCATTTAAAGTCCCGAGCTGCATCTGAGCCTAATTCTGGGCTATAGTGACTTTCTACCTCTTAATGGCACGTAGTCTTCGTGGATACATTTTATCCCAAACTGCCTATTGGCCTGATAGTGATGGGCCTAATTTTGGCCTGTTATGCATCCGGCATGGTTCCAACTCGTCATGTACTTGGGCCCACCAAGGCCCAAAACCATTTCGACCTATTAGTGGCCCATCATATCACTGGGCCAACAATGGGCCGATGTATATTCCAGACTGTTGTCGGCCCGTGATTTGTTTTCCATAATTCAGGCTCAATCTACATCTCAGCCTATTAAAAGCCCATTTTCTTGGCCAATTAAGGCTAGCAGTTTACTCGGCCTTTTAAAGCCCGACACTAATAGTGGGCCAGATTAAGTCTAGGCCTACTAATGACACAAGATGATTGTAGGCCCATGGTTCAGCCCATTCATAGCGATTGGCGGCCGACCAGTTTTAGTATCGATTTTTTATATAAACCTAACATGTTGACTAATTGTGCTCCGATCGAAGATTACGACATTTTCTCAGAGCGATGACAACATATACAACAAATAAATTGTAGCACCATGACAAAGAATAAACCTAGACTATACAAAATATAAATTACAACATATTACATTCCCTGGGCATCAAGGTTCGCCGCTAGTGATAATAAAGGGCAACCAGACAACAGATGCCATGCACTGGGCAGGTCGCCACAATTGGAAGTAAAACACCAACAAAATAATAGACAGAATCGACAACACTTCAACAAAGTTCCAGAAAGGTTAGCCATGCCCAGAAGCTGCAGCGCAAGCAACTTAGCAACCTGATGAGACTGCGCTTGTTTGATGCTTATATCCACCAACTAAAGCTGCATAGGATCAATAGACGTCTAGTACTTATGGTTAATCTTGCATAGAGATTGGAGTTCCAGTCGGATTTAAGTGGAAGCACGTCTTTCTGCTTGAATTTCAGATTGAAGAAGTCGAACAGATTCAAGCGGCGACTTCATCGAGCTTATGTCACTGCTATTAGCGAGTAAGTTCGACACTACATCAGGACATGACTTTGGGGTTATATCGCTATCCACAAGATGTGTTGCCTTCTTCTCTGGAATATATGTTGGAGGGACAAGCAAAGGTTTCATCTCACTATCATTGTGGCAGTTATTCCTAGTATCACTGATGTCACCCTAAAAGATAAAGAAGTAGGTAGATAGCAGGTTTTGCACGTATAAGCATCAGTGTTGTCAATTCATCTCATTTGTTAGTCAGAAATAAAGAGACACGATTTTAAATAGCATTAACATACTAGGCATTGTTCATAGTTAAGACGACGGGAAATGGCATTATGCCGAGCTTCACCACACCACTGGATTACAAATCAAGAACAGAAGCATACATGTAGTGCTATACAATGTATAAGCATGAATGGTGAGTGTACTATCAAATTAAATACCATTTAAGATTGGTAAATAAAGAGACATGATTTAAATAACATTAACATGATATGGCATTGTTTATAGTTAAGACATAGCAAGATATGACATTGTGTTGGAGTTGGTAGTTTAACCACACCACTAGATTACATATCAAGAACACAAGCATACATACAGTGCTAAAAAAGATAACTTGCTATGTTTAGTTTAATTTACATGGTATGAATAAGGAACTAGGTTGTGCAAGTAAAAACTGAAATTGAGTAGGACAAACTTATGTTTATGTACTTCTTCGTAATAAACTTTGAACATGCAATTTGATGCAGACGACAAAAATAAACAACATTTGCAGTCATAGGTATCCAAATATACAAAAAAAAGTTTTAAGGCTCGAGGTGGTCAAACTTATGTTAGTAGTGAAGACCATCTCTATAAAGCCCTTGTCCATATTAATGGGGGACAATTCAAGAACTTTACCACAGACTCTTCTTCAAGAGCATTACCTTTATTCTACATTTTGTTAAGAGTAAATATAGATGTAGTAATATAGGAACAAATGGTGATTATTAAAGCTAAGATGCGGCTATAAATGGAAGTACACCATACATGCAAAAGGCACTGACAAGAGCAATGCAGAGCTAAACTTCTTCAATAGCATTGATTTTATTCAATATTTTGGCAATAGTAACTATAGATGTGATGTGTAGAAAATGGATGAAGGGAATAAGCTGCAAAGTGTACGTGAACAACTAGCTGACAATATAAGTACAGTGATGAAGGACAACAAATACTTACAAGAAAAATGAAGAGATTAACTTTTTCATAAGAATTGGTTTTATTCTACATTAATGTAAGCATTAATATAGATATGATAATTGGAGCAAACAGTGGATAAGGAAGTTATAATGCACAATGATGTCACAGAATCCACAAAGGCAATCAAAAGAGTATTTATTAAAATAACATGGCAAAGGCCATCTAAATAAAAATCACTGCGGAAGCATCGAAGGTAAATGAGTCCATCCAACTCCATGGCAAACTGGGTGTAGAACAACGGCCTATCACACCCTTAATCCTTGTCGGAAAAGTCTGCAACATGAGACATTCCAGCCATGTAGGTTAGCACATGGAATATGCTGGCAATTTCGCGCCATAGAATAATAATGAAAAAGACTCTATATATGCAAATTTAGCTGGTGGAGGCTCTAAGTTTAATTTTTGTATTAAGCAAATTTTACCCTACAACAAAAGAATACTTTTTATTTACTACTAAATTAAAATGCCATTATTGAGAAGGTTCCTCCAACTCAATACCAAAATTCCAATATTAGTAACCCAATAATTCCATTAAAAAGAGTGATGAGATCAACTAATAATTCGCTTCTAGATACTCTAGTTGTCCATAACCGAGGACACGGCTAATCATGAATAGTTTTACACTCTGCAGAGGTCTGCGCACTTTTCCCCACAAGACTCGACCACCTTCATGATCGAAAGATTGAGACATAGCGTTTTTGAAGTATTTCCTGCAAACCCTAGGTAGACCGGTACACCTACTTTCCCCTACATGTGCTAGTCTACCATGAAAAGAGGTCACACAACTTACTCAACTATGCCAGAGCCTATAATGGCTTGTGGCTTCACACGAAAGTTTCTAGGCATGAAATATCTTATGATCCCTTTGAGCCTAGGTGGCAGACCTAGGGTAATCGCACGGGTACTCCGGGATCCCCTTGGGCAAGCACTGGTTTCTCTAGGTGCCCCAAACAATCCACCCACATGTGTATTAAGGTTGCCACCTTATGTTGTCCCAAAATTATTATCTCTGGCAACTTGCATGGGTCACACATACCAATCCCCATCTACGAGCATGGCTAAGCAATATATGACATAATGAATATTCCCAGGGTGATCAAAGGTCATAGGTTCTTACGACATGAACTACAAAGCATAACCACATGTTACCAATCCTACTCATGTAATCTTTGAGGGTGAAACTAATGCATAGTAAAAACTAGGTATTGAAAAGTATGATCAAAGTGTGAACTTGCCTTGTTGACGTTCGTTGAACTCTAAAGATTCGTAGTAGCAAGCTTCACACTCCGAATGATCTAGTGTAAGCAAGCAATAACATACATAAGCATACAAGAAAAGATCCAAAAGAAAACAAATAAAAGACTTCGGAAAACCTAATAAAGAACCAAATAAAGTTTCTGTACATAACATAACTTTTACACCAACAAAAATAAACGGTTTTGGTTTTAACAGAAATTGCATGTCACAAGCTTCGATTTGCAAAAAGAATCACCCAAAATGGAGTTACGAAACTCAAGTTATGGCCTAACGAAGTTTGAATTCAAATCTATTTGAATTCAAAATTTAAAACTTTCAAAAATATTTTTCGTTTGGTTCTCTGGATAGGGGATATTTTTATGAACTAGTAGGAAAAATAATCAACTAATCGGATCTATAGATTAACAGATATACTAGAAAGAAAAATTGCTATAGAATCTGAGATTGGAAAATACTAGAAAAGAGAAGAAAAAAATTTCATCCAGATGCCAAGTGGTGCTCTCTGATTGACTAGATACCCATGGGTGGGTGCTCACCGGACTTGTCACCGGCGACCAGGAAGAAGGCGGCTCCGGTGTGCTTCGATGAAGGACGCATGCGGGACAGTGAAGAGCAACGTGAGGCGGATCCGAGGAGTAGTGCCGCGGGGTCGGTATCGTCTCCGGGCGTGGTGGAGAAGCCGCCATAATCCAAGAACTCCGGCTAGCAATTGGCGAGGTTAGGGAGAGGGAAAAACTCTAGAAGGAGAGGGCTTCGTATTAGGGGAACTTAGGCGTCTCCACGGGCTTTAATCAAGGGTCGGGGGAAGCCAGAGGTGAGCGGGGCATCGTCGGATTTAAGGGCATTAATGGCAGTAGTTACCTGTGGTTCTAATGGCCTTTAGTGGGGGAATTAGGGTGCACTAGTGAAGGGGAGGGGTCGAGGGAGGAGAGGGGAACTTGTTCTGGGGGTTAGATGGCAAGGAGAAGGAAGAGGAGTGAAGGAAGAGGTGGAGGCGCCATGGACGTAGCCTCTGTTCGTGTTCCTCTAAACATGAACGAGGAGGAAGAATAAGCGTGTGTGTACGGGCCTTAGTGAAAAAATCAAGGCCCAAGAAAGACAGAAGAAATAAAAAAAGATAGAAAATAAAAATATTTTTATATAGGACATATATATATAACAGAAAAAGAAATCCTACAAGATGAACTATTTTTCAGAAGCTAAATAAAAACTTTATAAAAAACATTTTTCTAAAAAATCCAAATGAAACCCAAATTTGAATTCAAAACTTTTGGCATTCTTTTCTTCTGACTTTTTGAAGTGTCATGTTAGCTCCTCTCATACTATTGAACATGTATTTGTTAGGGATTTTTAAAATAAATTTCAAATGCCAAGTTGAATTCGAAGTCAGATAAAACTCAAATGCCTCTGAAATTTCCAAATATCACTCAATTCAAACAAAATTCATAGATGCTTAGCTAATAATTCTAAAACATTCCAAATTGAAAATTTGGGATGTTACAATATTCTATATAGTAGGGGCTCCGAGTAGACCTTCGTGTGTTATCACTGGATTCTCATGAGAGAGAGAGCCGATGTGTGCTGTAATATGCTGTGTAGATTAATATAATCTGGCACAACTACACAGAAAATAGGCACCCTGTTGGGAGCTCCATATGTAAGGAGAGTTGGCAGATGATAGGTTCATAATATACTGTATAGGAAGTTTATTACCAAACCATGATAACGAGAGTGCACAACCACTAGGTAGATCATAGTGTAGATAAAAGGGGCACACCATAACAATCATAAATAAATCGGGAAAGTGGAACTGGTTGGAAAATACAGGGTTGTATTGCCACTACTAACTAAAAGCCTATCAGTCACCTACAGGCTAGCTCTATTCACCTGAAGGCGCACTACTGTTACTATTAGTCTAATCTCTCAAAGGTCGCACAGCTCCTAGCAAATCCTGGATATTATGGCAGACCAACTCGAATTGCTGAAAGCAACTTGCAGAAGTGGTCAAATAGACCTGTCGACTACAGATGTCCCTTCTTCGCTTCTTGACGAGGAACATACTATACTTACTAAATAAGAATAGCAGAGGAACATGTTAAATAATAGAAGAGGAAGCATATTATGGAGATTTCGTTTCTTTCTATTCTTTCTATACAATGTTGGTTTCCTCACCCATGATGAATCAGAGCATTCAAAGAAATGCATTCCATGATGTCTCTCTCTATGTGGCCACATGTATTTGGAAAACTCAAGTGCGAGCGTTAGCTAACCAATTAATTGTATGTCTGTTAACTAATGTTAATATCATGTCACATTCGTATTGGAACAACTAAGATTTGGAGTTATAATTGGTGTGTTATTTAGCTTTAAAGGGTGTACTGCTGCTAGTAGGACACAAAGCACCTACGCAGATCATAGTGTAGATATAATGGGAAAACCCTAAGCATCACGAGTAAAATCAGGAAAGTGGAACTTGCAGGAAAATATGTGCTAGTATTGTCGGTACGGCTAGAAAGGCTTCGGATATCAGCTCTCTACAACTGAAGGTGCAATACTATTACTGCAAATGTCCATGACAAGCGACATGAATACCAACACATCCGACTGAATACAAATAGTTGGAAGCATCCATGATAAGCGATGTGAACACCAACACGAAGAGTTGATAGTGTCCATGACAAGCGACCGAATAGACATGTACACTGCAAATGTCCCTGCTCCTCTTCACTACAAGGAACATACTGTTCTACTATTATACTCCCTTTGTTCCTAAGTACAAGTCTTTGTAGAGGTTCCACTATGGATCACATACATATGTATCTAGGTACATTTTAGAGTGTAGATTCACTCATTTTGCTCCGCATGTACTCCATGGATGAATCACTACACAGACTTATATTTAGGAACAGAGAGTGTACTTATTAAAGAAGAACAAAAGAGGAGCGTGCTAAAGAAGAGCAAGCAGATTTTGGATAATAAAATGTCCATTGCCCACACATGATGAACCAGAGCACATAAAGAATGCAACTCCCTGCTTTCCCTCGATATGTGGCAGACATGCTTTTCGAAAGTAAAGTAGGAACATTAGCTGAGAAATTAAACATTCTGTGTTTTAGTACATGTCAGCATCATATCAGATTCGTATTTGAGCAACTAAGTTTGGAATTATGAGTGGCATGTTGTTTAGCTTGATGGGTTGAGGAGCACTGCTTGCTGATACGTCCATTTTGCATCATGCTTTTATGCTAATTTTTATTGCATTATGGGATGTTATTACACATTATGGTACAATACTTATGCCTTTTCTCTCTTATTTTACAAGGTTTACATGAAGAGGGAGAATCCATGTAGCTGGAATTCTGGACTAGGGAGGAGTAAATATGTGAGACCTATTCTGCACAACTCCAAAAGTCCTGAAAATTTACAGAGAACTATTTTGGAATGTATAAAAATTATTGGGCGACGAAAAACTACCAGAGGGGACCCACCAGGTGGCCACAAGCCTGGGGGCGCACCCTGCCCCCTAGGGCTTGTGGGCCCCCTAGCAAGTCTACGGTGCCCATCTTCTACTATATGAAGTGTTTTGACCTGGAAAAAAAAATCAAAGGAGAGATTTTGGGATGAATCTCCACCATCTCGAGGTGGAACTTGCGCAAAAGCAATCTAGGGCTCCGACGGAGCTGTTCTACTGGAGAAACTTCCTCCGGGAGGGGGAAATCGAAGCCATCACCATCACCAACGATCCTCTCATGGAGAGCGGGTAAATCTTCATCAACATCTTCACTAGCACCATCTCCTCTTAGACCCTAGTTCATCTCTTGTATTCAATCTTTGTCTCAAAACCTCAGAATGGTACATGTGGGTTGCTAGTAGTGTTGATTACTCCTCGTAGTTGATGCTAGTTAGTTTATTTGGTGGAAGATTATATGTTCAGATCTTAACTGATATTCAATACCCCTCTGATCTTGAACATGAACATGCTTTGTGAGTAGTTACATTTTTTACTAAGGACATGGTTCGTCGTCCTTCCCGGTCTACAGGCAGAGACATGCCTCTGAGGTGAACTTTTTCATAGTAGTAGCTCAATCGAAGCAACTAATGATGACCTGAACTATTGAAGAATACAAAAAAATGCAGAAGATTCTGTGGGGGCGAGGTGATGCACATAACACACTTGACCTTCTCGAACACAACATTTTGCATGTTCATATTATTTTAACTTGCTGAGATACCCATAGCACACTTGACCTTCCCGAACACAACATTTTGACCTTCTCAGCTTTTATATTTTGAACTTCTGTCTATTTATTTTTAGAAATGGGGAAATAAGAATGATCTATTTTTCCCTATTAGGAATTTCACAACTTTATTTTTTGGGTTGAAAAACAATTTGTTTCTTTTTCTTATTATCTAGGTTTTCCACACAACTTTTGTTTGTGAAATTCCTTATTTTTTTCAAGAGAGGTTCTATTTTTTCGAGAAAAGAGGTGGGATGCGAGTAGTAGAAAATTTTGGATTTATTTTAAAATTTTGAGCTTCCATATTTGACCAATTTGAACTTCTCATAATTTTTCCTACGAACATTATTGGGTTTGTCTTTTTTTTGTTTCTCCTTTTGTTGTTTATGAATAGTTGATATTTGAGCCACACGGGACAAAATAAGTAATAGAATGATGTGTTGAACTGTTGTTTCCGTTACTGGTGAAACCTTGGTCAATGCTAAAATAGATATGGAAGGACACACAAAACCGACATACACACATATGTGGAGAGAGAAATTATATGTGCACACACTTAGTAATACATGAACCTTCCTCGAACTAATACATGAACTTCTCTGTACACACCATACAAACATCGGGGATTAGAGAACATGAACTTTCCGTTCCATCTTTTTTAGAAATGCACCTTTTTACTCTATGCGAACTTCAAGTTCTTTTATACATGAACTTCATTGTGAATTTACATTTTTTTCTGCACGTGAACTTCGTACATCAACTTTTTATCATGTTACAAATTTTTGAACCTTTTCATTTCTTATATGTGAACTTCTTTTTGTTTTTCTTATATGTAGAAAAAGAAAATAAAACCACTTGTTTTTTGTCCTATGAACTTGCCGAGCTAAAAAAATTATACTTATTCTTGAATAAAAGAATCGAACTTCTATATTTTTGTTTCATGAATTCCTTGGTAGTTATATATGAACTTCCCAACACCATGATTTGTAAGGTGCAAAACATACACAAAAATAGAAGGGAAGATGTAAAATGAGTGTGCAAAAACTGTAGAAATTTGGGGATCATTTGAGCATAAGAATCAGCAAAAAAGGCTGTGCACGCTTACAAACAATATTCTCACATAACCTGGCCACACTGTAACTACATGCAGCCAATCCTTTTTACATAAAAAATGCACCAACTAGTGGCAGACTTACATTTCTCTACCACACATTCCCTTCCTATCACATTTCTCCACCGCACATTCCCTTTCTATCTTGCCTCACCTTACCCACATAGTGTTGATGCGTTATCTTCTTCGTGCTTTTCTTCTTCTTCCCTGTACTCTCAAACAAGCAACATGTTAATTCAGAAAGAAACCACAATGGTGGCCATTTTCTGGAGAAGCTTCCATGTACTCTTGTTTCTGCAGTCGGACTGGCCCATCAGGAGAAGCTGACCTGCAATGGTGGCCAATTTTCTGGCGGGGTTATGGAGTTTGCCGATGGGGCGGCCAGGGGTGCTAGAGGCAAGGGCATGTCTTGTAGCCAGGAGTACGGCCGCCAGCAACATGTAGGGTCTACAGAAAAGTCCATGGGCGCTGTCTTCCATGGGATGTAGCTAGCAACAAGCAGAGCAGTGTCTCCGCCAGGAACAATTTTGGATGCAGGGTCACACATAACTCGCCTCCACGGCTGCTGGAGAAGACACGGTGAGCTAAGGGGCTGCAGCATGCCAGCGTGGTAGCTATATACACAGGTGCTGAAGCTGAAGTAGACAACAAACTAAAACTTTGAATGAAAAAAATTTAGAGGGAATTTCTCTTAGAAGAAGTCTCCCTTCATCGGATTCAGCAGAAGTTGAGCTGGATGGTGGGCAGCAGGATCCAAGGTGATGTGTTCATGGACGGCCATCGGCTCTGTTGTTGAACGGCCCGGGGTTGCGTAGTTGAACGGCTCGGGAGGCTCTGTCGCTGAATGGTCCGGGGTTGCGTTGGGAGGACTCGGGGCGTCACTATAGATTGGATCAGGGTGAGGGTGCTAAGAAAATGCTCTGAAGGACAATACACACACACACACACACACACACACGAGAACAACTACACATTAGGATTTATAAATTGTCCTCTGTTTGTAGACGTAAAGAAGTTCAGGAAGATCCTCGCATGCACGCACACATTAGAGGATGAACACAGGCATTAGCACGTACATCTCAGTTCCTCCAATTCTACACAGTTACTTCTATTTTAACAACATATGAAATGAATTATCGAATCAATACTCAGAAATGGGCTCTCTTTTACGCAGATACAGACCCAATAGGTCATGGTTATTTGTTTAACATACTAAGATGAACAGTAGAGAAGTAGCCATACCAACAATACTGAATTTGCAAACAATATTGGGGAAGCAACAAAATTGCCTGTAGCTTTTAAATGAGTATAGAGGTTCAGGCGAGAAGTACATGTAGTGTCAATATTGCATTACCTGTAGCTTTTGAACGACTAGGGAGGTTCAGGCAAGAAATACCTGGCCTGCAAATTTGCAGTAGCATAGCAAGGCAAGCATCAACAACCATCTTTCTGAAATAAAATGGTTGAAAATGATAAAAAGTACAAAATAAAATGTACGAGGTGAGATCGTTCGTAGTTGGACCATGGGAGCAGTAGGATTCATGGGGCGTTGCGACTACGAACCTCCAGTGGTCGTGTACTTGAACGGCCGGGGGTGCCAGGCGCACTGGAGGGGGCTAGCCCAGGCCGAGTGTCTCCATCACGCCGTTGAAGTCTCCATGCACTACAGGAAATGTGTCGACTAGTGACCTTATGTCAGTGATCCTGGAAGAAATGGTCATAGATCTATGACCATTTCAGACCAATTGGTCAAAAGCTGTTCGGGGGGCTCCAAACCCTAAACCATTGCGACCATTTTGGTCAGAAAGGTCCTAATTTCCTTACATGAAATGGTCATAAAGCAAACAACGCTAGTCCGCTGCCTTATTTCTAGTTGTTAACGACCAATATAGATGGTCATAGCCTTGTAAATTGTGGTGGGTTGCTATGACTAGGCGCCACCTCATCAGTTTTGCCTATGTGTCATGTCCATGTGGTAGTTTTTGCCTTAGGTTGTGAAGCAACCTATATTTTTGTCATTCCCAAAATTCCCAAAAAAATCTCATAAATTCTTTGGGTCATATCTTCGTCAAATATGTAAAAACCTTCCTTGACTATTTCAAAAATAATTCAAAAATATTCATTTTCCTATTCTGTTCAGAACAACAGTTTGTGAAGGAAGTACCACTTTGGCATGTCCAAATAGTATCCATTTTCTACAGTGCTTTCCTATGCCCAAATAACCATCCTCTACCAAATGCAAGCTCAATCCATTCATTATTTTGAGCCGAGCTTCAACATTCATAGTTATTTCCAGTGTGGTAGTTTGCAAAGCAAGTACCACCTAGGCTCCTCCTTTTGAGCTGAAAATTTGTGAAGACGGTCTTCTTAGTAACTGATCATCCTCAGCCAAAACTCACACCCATTAGCCATGTACATTTCCCGTACCGCTAATCAAACACTTGGCTGCTAATTCATGTTTGAGCATCCACCTGTCTCCTTGCGAGAATCTTATATTGTAATTTTCTTCCTAGTACCTACCTGGGGAGTGCCCAACCCACTAGACATGCCTAGGCCGCCCAGAACACATGGCAACGCCACGGTCACGCGGTGACCACGCGGCGGGCATGCGAGTTTACGCGCTCTAGAGTTGGGGCCCTCGGCCACCGCCGAAACCTCGACGTATTGCCACCAAACAATGTATTTATGATTAAATAGGTACTTATGTAACTAGAAATGATTTTTGGAAAAAATAAATAGCAAACTATGAGGCAGCTGCAGTTCAAATTTGAACTGCTTCCACCTGAATCGGCGGAAATTTGTCTTTTTCATGAGAGGTGGATCAAAACTTTTTACACCCAACCATTTTGTCAATTGTGCATTAAATATGTCCTTGTATTTTAGAAAATTGAATTGGTCCAATTTTGCAACAATTATTTGGGAGGTCCTTCACAAAAAAACCTCCTTTTGGGCACTCGAAAAATGGAAAATGGTTTTTTCGTCCAAAGAAAATGAAAACTTCCTTAGGCAATATTGTTTTCCATTCCAAGATGCACCCTTGTACACAATATGAGATCATTTGAACAAACTATGCCATAAATGTGGCCATAGGATTGATCATTTGGCTTGAAAGCCATGAATCTTCACGCATGATAACTCATTTCTGAGAACACTTTTTTAAAAGAAATGTCGTATTACAAGTTTATTATTTTTCCTGGTAACTTGGTCATATATAATGACACAATGCGAAGTTTTTCCAATTTTTTGATTTTTTTGAATTTTTTAGGCCCGTTTCAAAATGCGGTCAAAACGGCGGGAATGACCGTTCCTAGCTAGTGGTTGAATCTTGGAAGGTGTTTCTCTGATTAAATATATACTTATGTACCTATAAATAATTTTTGGAAAAAATAAAGAGCAAACTACGAGGCAACTACAGTTCAAATTTGACCCGCTTCCAGCTGAATCGGCGGGAATTTGTCTTTTTCATGAGAGGTGGATCAAAACTTTTGACACCCAACCATTTGGTCAATTGTGCATTAAATATGGCCTAGTATTTTAGAAAAATTATTTGGTCCAATTTTACAACAATTATTTTGGAGGTCCTTCACAAAAAAACCTCCTTTTGGGCACTCGAAAAATGGAAAATGGTTTTTTCGTCCAAAGAAAATGAAAACTTCCTTAGGCAACATTGTTTGCCATTCCAATATGCACCCTTGTGCACAATATGAGATCATTTGAACAAACTATGCCATGAATGTGGCCATAAGATTGATCATTTGGCTTGAAAACCATTGATCTCCACACGTGATAGCTCGTTTCTGAGAACACTTTCTTAAAACAATTGCCGTATTACAAGTTTGTTATTTTTTCTGGGAACTTGGCCACATATAATGACACAGTGCGAGGGTTTCCCAATTTTTTGATTTTTTTTGAATTTTTTATGCCCGTTTCAAAATGCGGTCAAAACGGCGGGAATGACCGTTCCTAGCTAGTGGTTGAATCTTGGAATTTTTTTGGTGTTTCTCTGATTAAATAGACACTTATGTACCTAGAAATGATTTTTGGAAAAAATGAAGAGCAAACTACGAGGTAGCTACAGTTCAAATTTGACCCTCTTCCAACTGAATCGGCGGGAATTTGTCTTTTTCACGAGAGGTGGATCAAAACTTTTTACACCCAACCATTTGGTCAATTGTCCATTAAATTGTTGGGGAACGTAGCAGAAATTCAAAAGTTTCCTACGTGTCACCAAGATCTATCTATGGAGAGACCAGCAACGAGTAGAAAGGAGAATGCATCTACATACCCTTGTAGATCGCTAAGCGGAAGCGTTCAAGTGAACGAGGTTGATGAAGTCGTACTCGTCGTGATTCAAATCACCGATGATCAAGTGCCGAACGCACGGCACCTCCGCGTTCAACACACGTACAGCCCGGTGACATCTCCCACGCCTTGATCCAGCAAGGAGAGAGGGAGAGGTTGAGGAAGACTCCATCCAACAGCAGCACAACGGCGTGGTGGTGGTGGAGGAGCGTGGCAATCCCGCAGGGCTTCGCCACCATGGGAGAGGAGGAGGAGGAAGAGAGGCAGGGCTGCACCAAGAGGAAGAGAACTCATGTGTATGGCAGCCCCAAACCTCATCTATATATAGGGGGAAGGGGGGGCTGCGCCCCCATTAGGGTTTCCCACCCCCAAGGGGTGCGGCCAGCCCTAGATGGCAAAGGGGAGGCGGCCAAGGGGGGAGAGGAGAGGGAGGCGCACCAATATGGGCCTTAAGGTCCATCTGGACTAGGGTTTGCCCCCTCCCACTCTCCCTTGCGCCTTGCACCCTTGTGGGGGGCGCACCAGCCCTCCTAGGGGCTGGTCCCCTCCCACACTTGGCCCACGCAACCTTCTGGGGCAGGTGGCCCCACTTGGTGGACCCCCGGGACCCTCCCGGTGGTCCCGGTACATTACCGATATCGCCCGAAACTTTTCCAGTGACCAAAACAGGACTTCCCATATATAAATCTTTACCTCCGGACCATTCCGGAACTCCTCGTGACGTCCGAGATCTCATCCGGGACTCCGAACAACATTCGGTAACCACATACATACTTCCTTTATAACCCTAGCGTCATTGAACCTTAAGTGTGTAGACCCTACGGGTTCGGGAGACATGCAGACATGACCGAGACGTTCTCCGGTCAATAACCAACAGCGGGATCTGGATACCCATGTTGGCTCCCACATGTTCCACGATGATCTCATCGGATGAACCACGATGTCAAGGACTTAATCAATCCCGTATTCAATTCCCTTTGTCTAGCGGTATTTTACTTGCCCGAGATTCGATCGTCGGTATACCGATACCTTGTTCAATCTCGTTACCGGCAAGTCTCTTTACTCGTTCCGTAACACATCATCCCGTGATCAACCCCTTGGTCACATTGTGCACATTATGATGATGTCCTACCGAGTGGGCCCAGAGATACCTCTCCGCTTACACGGAGTGACAAATCCCAGTCTCGATTCGTGCCAACCCAACAGACACTTTCAGAGATACCTGTAATGCACCTTTATAGCCACCCAGTTACGTTGTGACGTTTGATACACCCAAAGCACTCCTACGGTATCCAGGAGTTACATGCTCTCATGGTCGAAGGAAGAGATACTTGACATTGGCAAAGCTCTAGCAAATGAACTACACGATCTTTTGTGCTAGTCTTAGGATTGGGTCTTGTCCATAACATCATTCTCCTAATGATGTGATCCCGTTATCAACGACATCCAATGTCCATAGCCAGGAAACCATGACTATCTGTTGATCACAACGAGCTAGTCAACTAGAGGCTCACTAGGGACATATTGTGGTCTATGTATTCACACGTGTATTACGATTTCCGGATAATACAGTTATAGCATGAATAAAAGACAATTATCATGAACAAGGAAATATAATAATAATACTTTTATTATTGCCTCTAGGGCATATTTCCAACAGTCTCCCACTTGCACTAGAGTCAATAATGCAGTTCACATCGCCATGTGATTAACACTCACAGGTCACATCGCCATGTGACTAACACCCAAGAGTTTACTAGAGTCAGTAGTCTAGTTCACATCACTATGTGATTAACACTCAATGAGTTTTATGTTTGATCATGTTGCTTGTGAGAGAGGTTTTAGTCAACGGGTCTGAACCTTTCAGATCCGTGTGTGCTTTACAAATCTCTATGTCATCTCCTAGATGCAGCTACCACGCTCTATTTCGAGCTATTCCAAATAACTGTTCTACTTTGAGCTATTCTAAATTATTGCTCCATTATATGTATCCGGTCTCTCTACTCAGAGCTATCCGGATAGGTGTTAAGCTTGCATCGACGTAACCTTTACGACGAACTCTTTTACCACCTCCATAATCGAGAAAATTCCTTAGTCCACTAGTTACTAAGGATAACTTTGACTGCTGTCCTGTGAGCCATTCTTGGATCACTCTTGTACCCCTTGATTGACTCATGGCAAGGCAC
Source organism: Triticum dicoccoides (assembly GCF_002162155.2). Lineage (NCBI taxonomy): Eukaryota > Viridiplantae > Streptophyta > Magnoliopsida > Poales > Poaceae > Triticum > Triticum dicoccoides. The sequence goes on along the minus strand of NC_041392.1, from coordinate 314,843,911 downwards.
ACTTCAGGTGCGGTACACAGCATAGCATACTGAAGAGCCTACGTCTTAAGCATAGGGGACGACCTTCGTCCTTTCTCTCTATTCTGCCGTGGTCGAGCTTTAAGTCTTAACTTCGTACCTTACAACTCAGGCAAGAACTCCTTCTTTGACTGGTCCATCTTGAACACCTTCAAGATCATGTCAAGGTATGTGCTCATTTGAAAGTATTATTAAGCATTTTGATCTATCCTTATAGATCTTGATGCTCAATGTTCAAGTAGCTTAATCCAGGCTTTCTATTGAAAAACACTTTCAAAATAACCCTATATGCTTTCTAGAAATTCTACATCATTTCTGATCAACATGTATTCATCAGAAATTCTATAGTGCTCCCACTCACTTCTTTGGAAATACAAGTTTCTCATAAACTTTGTACAAACCCAAAATCTTTGATCATCATCAAAGCATACATTCCAACTCCGAGATGCTCACTCCAGTCCTTAGAAGGATCGCTGGAGCTAGCATACCTTTTAGCATCCTTAGGATCGACAAAAACTTTCTGATTGTATTACATACAACCTTTCCTCACGAAAACTGGTAAGGAAACTCGTTTTGATATCCATCTGCCAGATTTCATAAATACAGCTAATGCTAACATGAATCCGACGGACTTTAAGCATCGCTACGGATGAGAAAATCTCATCGTAGTCAACTCCTTGAACTTGTGAAAAACTTTTCGCCACAAGTCGAGCTTCATGGACGGTGACATTACCATCCACGTCCATCTTCTTCTTAAAGATCCATTTATCTTAATGGCTTGCCGATCATCGGGCAAGTCCACCAAAGTCCATGGATCCGTTCTCGGATTTTATGGCCTCGAGCCATTTATCGGAATCCGGGCCCACCATCGCTTCTCCATAGCTCGTAGGTTCATTGTTGTCCAGCAACATGACTTCCAAGACAGGATTACGTACCACTCTGAAGTAGTACGCATCCTTGTCATCCCACGAGGTTTGGTAGTGACTTGATCCGAAGTTTCATGATCAATATCATAAGCTTCCACTTCAATTGGTGTAGGTGCCACAGGAACAACTCCCTGTGCCCTGTCACACACTAGTTGAAGAGACGGTTCAATAACCTCATCAAGTCTCCACCATCCTCCCACTCAACTCTTTCGAGAGAAACCTTTCCTCGAGAAAGGACCCGATTCTAGAAACAATTCATATTGCTTTCGGATCTGAATTAGGAGGTATACCCAACTGTTTTGGGTGTCCTATGAAGATGTATTTTATCCGCTTTGGGTTCGAGCTTAATCTTGAAACTTTTTCACATAAGCGTCGCAGCCCCAAACCTTTAAGAAACGACAACTTAGGTCTCTTTAAACCATAATTCATACGGTGTCATCTCATCGGAATTACGTGGTGCCCTATTTAAAGTGAATGTGGTTGTCTCTAATGCCTAACCCATGAACAATAGTGGTAATTCGATAAGAGACATCATGGTACGCACCATATCCAATAGGGTGCAACTATGATGTTCGGACACACCATCACACTATGGTGTTCCAGGCGGTATTAATTGCAAAACAATTTCCACAATGTCTTAATTGTGTGCCAAAACTCGTAACTCAGATATTCATCTCTATGATCATATCATAGACATTTTATCCTCTTGTCACAATGATCTTCTACTTCACTCTGAAATTACTTGAACCATTCAATAATTCAGACTTGTGTTTCATCAAGTAAATATTCTCAACATCTACTCGAATCATCTGTGAAGTAAGATCATAACGATATTCACTGCATGCCTCAGCACTCATTGGATTGGACACATCAAAATGTGTTACTTCCAACAAGTTGCTATCTTGTTCCATCTTACTGAAAACGAGGCTTTTCAGTCATCTTGCCCATGTGGTATGATTTGCATATCTCAAGTGATTCAAAATCAAGTGAGTCCAAACGATCCATCTGCATGGAGTTTCTTCATGCATATACACCAATAGACATGGTTCACATGTCTCAAACTTTTCTAAAACGAGTGAGTCCAAAGATCCATCAACATGGAGCTTCTTCATGCGTTTTATACCAATATGACTTACATGGCAGTGCCACAAGTAAGTGGTACTATCATTACTATCTTATATCTTTTGGCATGAAAATGTGTATCACTACGATCGAGATTCAATAAACCATTCAGGTTTAATACTAATCTTGATGGTAGAGGGAGCGTGCGATGTTTGATCACATCAAACTTGGAAACACTTCCAACATATATCGTCAGCTCACCTTTAGCTAGTCTCCGTTTACTCTGTAGCTTTTATTTCGAGTTACTAACACTTAGCAACCGAACCGGTATCTAATACCCTAGTGCTACTAGGAGTACTAGTAAAGTACACATCAACACAATGTATATCCAATATACTTCTATTGACCTTGCCAGCCTTCTCATCTACCAAGTATCTAGGGTAATTCTGCTCCAGCGGCTATTCCCCTTATCACAGAAGCACTTAGTCTCGGGTTTGGGTTCAACCTCGGGTTTCTTCACTGGTGCAGCAGCTGATTTGCCGTTTCATGAAGTATCCCTTCTTGCCCTTGCCCTTCTTGAAACTAGTGGTTTCACCAACCATCAACAATTGATGCTCCTTCTTGATTTCTACTTTCGCGGTGTCAAACATCGCGAATACCTCAAGGATCATCATATCTATCCCTGATATGTTATAGTTCATCACGAAGCTCTAGCAGCTTGGTGGCAATGACTTTGGAGAAACATCACTATCTCATTTGGAAGATCAACTCCCACTCGATTCAAGTCATTGTTGCACTCAGACAATCTGAGCACAAGCTCAACGATTGAGCTTTTTCTCCCTTAGTTTGTAGGCTAAGAAAATTGTCGGAGGTCTTATACCTCTTGACGTGGGCACGAGCCTGAAATCCCAATTTCAGCCCTTGAAACATCTCATATGTTCCGCGATGTTTCGAAAACGTCTTTAGTGCCTCAACTCTAAACCGTTTAACTGAACTATCACGTAGTTATCAAAACGTGTATGTCCGATGTTCGCAACATCCACAAACGACGTTTGGGGTTCGGCTCACTGAGCAGTGCATTAAGGACATAAGCTTTCTACTGTCCGCATAATTGCTACTTTCAACTTTCAACTATAATTTTCTCTAGGAACATAACTAAAACAGTAGAACTATAGCGTGAACTACGACATAATTTGCAAAAGGTCTTTTGACTATGTTCAGGATAATTAAGTTCATCTTATGAACTCCCACTTAGATAGACATCCCTCTGGTCATCTAAGTGATCACATGATCCGAGTCAACTAGGCCGTGTCCGATCATCACGTGAGACGGACTAGTCATCATCGGTGAACATCTTCATGTTGATCGTATCTACTATACGACTCATGCTCGACCTTTCGGTCTCCGTGTTCCGAGGCCATGTCTGTACATGCTAGGCTCGTCAAGTTAACCCTAAGTGTTTTCGCTGTGTAAAACTGTCTTACACCCGTTGTATGTGAACGTAAGAATCCATCACACCCGATCATCACGTGGTGCTTAGAAGCGACGAACTGTAGCAACGGTGCACAGTTAGGGGAGAACACTTCTTGAAATTTTGTAAGGGATCATCTTATTTACTACCGTCGTCCTAAGTAAACAAGATGCATAAACATAATAAACATCACATGCAATTATATAGTTGTGACATGATATGGCCAATATCATATAGCTCCATTGATCTGCATCTTCGGGGCTCCATGATCATCTTGTCACCGGCTTGACACCATGATCTCCATCATCATGATCTCCATCATCGTGTCTTCATGAAGTTGTCACGCCAACGACTACTTCTACTTCTATGGCTAACGCGTTTAGCAATAAAGTAAAGTAATTTACATGGCGTTCTTCAATGACACGCAGGTCATACAAAAAATAAAGACAACTCCTATGGCTCCTGCCGGTTGTCATAGTCATCGACATGCAAGTCGTGATTCCTATTACAAGAACATGATCAATCTCATACATCACATATCATTCATCACATTCTTCTTGGCCATATCACATCACATAGCATACCCTGCAAAAAGAAGTTAGACGTCCTCTAATTGTTGTTTGCATGTTTTACGTGGCTGCTATGGGTTCTAGCAAGAACGTTTCTTACCTACGCAAAACCACAACGTGATATGCCGATTGCTATTTACCCTTCATAAGGACCCTTTTCATCGAATCCGTTCCGACTAAAGTGGGAGAGACTGGCACCCGCTAGCCACCTTATGCACCAAGTGCATGTCAATCGGTGGAACCTGTCTCACGTAAGATTACGTGTAAGGTCGGTCCGGGCCGCTTCATCCCACAATACCGTCGAAACAAGATTGGACTAGTAACGGTAAGCATATTGAACAACATCAACGCCCACAACTACTTTGTGTTCTACTCGTGCAAAGAATCTACGCAATAGACCTAGCTCATGATGCCACTGTTGGGGAACGTAGCAGAAATTCAAAATTTTCCTACGTGTCACCAAGATCTATCTATGGAGAGACCAGCAACGAGTAGAAAGGAGAGTGCATCTACATACCCTTGTAGATCGCTAAGCGGAAGCGTTCAAGTGAACGAGGTTGATGAAGTCGTACTCGTCGTGATTCAAATCACCGATGATCAAGTGCCGAACGCACGGCACCTCCGCGTTCAACACACGTACAGCCCGGTGACGTCTCCCACGCCTTGATCCAGCAAGGAGAGAGGGAGAGGTTGAGGAAGACTCCATCCAACAGCAGCACAACGGCGTGGTGGTGGTGGAGGAGCGTGGCAATCCCGCAGGGCTTCGCCAAGCACCATGGGAGAGGAGGAGGAGGAAGAGAGGCAGGGCTGCACCAAGAGGAAGAGAACTCATGTGTATGGCAGCCCCAAACCTCATCTATATATAGGGGGAAGGGGGGGCTGCGCCCCCTTTAGGGTTTCCCACCCCCAAGGGGTGCGGCCAGCCCTAGATGGCAAAGGGGAGGCGGCAAAGGGGGGAGAGGAGAGGGAGGCGCACCAATATGGGCCTTAAGGCCCATCTGGACTAGGGTTTGCCCCCTCCCACTCTCCCTTGCGCCTTGCACCCTTGTGGGGGGCGCACCAGCCCTCCTAGGGGCTGGTCCCCTCCCACACTTGGCCCACGCAACCTTCTGGGGCAGGTGGCCCCACTTGGTGGACCCCCGGGACCCTCCCGGTGGTCCCGGTACATTATCGATATCGCCCGAAACTTTTCCGGTGACCAAAACAGGACTTCCCATATATAAATCTTTACCTCCGGACCATTCCGGAACTCCTCGTGACGTCCGGGATCTCATCCGGGACTCCGAACAACATTCGGTAACCACATACAAACTTCCTTTATAACCCTAGCGTCATCGAACCTTAAGTGTGTAGACCCTACGGGTTCGGGAGACATGCAGACATGACCGAGATGTTCTCCGGTCAATAACCAACAGCGGGATCTGGATACCCATGTTGGCTCCCACATGTTCCACGATGATCTCATCGGATGAACCACGATGTCAAGGACTTAATCAATCCCGTATTCAATTCCCTTTGTCTAGCGGTATATTAGTTGCCCGAGATTCGATCGTCGGTATACCGATACCTTGTTCAATCTCGTTACCGGCAAGTCTCTTTACTCGTTCCGTAACACATCATCCCGTGATCAACCCCTTGGTCACATTGTGCACATTATGATGATGTTCTACCGAGTGGGCCCAGAGATATCTCTCCGCTTACACGGAGTGACAAATCCCAGTCTCGATTCGTGCCAACCCAACAGACACTTTCGGAGATACCTGTAATGCACCTTTATAGCCACCCAGTTACGTTGTGACGTTTGATACACCCAAAGCACTCCTACGGTATCCAGGAGTTACACGCTCTCATGGTCGAAGGAAGAGATACTTGACATTGGCAAAGCTCTAGCAAATGAACTACACGATCTTTTGTGCTAGTCTTAGGGTTGGGTCTTGTCCATCACATCATTCTCCTAATGATGTGATCCCGTTATCAACGACATCCAATGTCCATAGCCAGGAAACCATGACTATTTGTTGATCACAACGAACTAGTCAACTAGAGGCTCACTAGGGACATATTGTGGTCTATGTATTCACACGTGTATTACGATTTCCGGATAATACAGTTATAGCATGAATAAAAGACAATTATCATGAACAAGGAAATATAATAATAATACTTTTATTATTGCCTCTAGGGCATATTTCCAACATAAATATGGCCTAGGATTTCAGAAAAATGATTTGGTCCAATTTTGCAACAATTATATGAGAGGTCCTTCACAAAAAACCTCCTTTTGGGCACTCAAAAAATGAAAAATGGTTTTTTCGTCCAAAGAAAATGAAAACTTCCTTAGGCAACATTGTTTGCCATTCCAAGATGCATCCTTCTAGATGTATAATCACACAATGCGAAGGCTTTTCATTTTTTGTGAATTTCCTATGCCGATTTCAAAATGTGATCAAATTTGCCGGCATGACCCTTCTTAGTTAGGTGGTTAATAATGCAAAACTATTGGTTTGTCTATGATGAAATAGCTACTTTTGTATCTAAAAATGATTTTTTAGAAAATAAATAGCAAACTATAAGATACCTGTAGTTCAAATTTGACTCGTTTCTTGCCGAATTGGTTGTTTCTCAAAATACCTAGAAAGATCGGAAATGCAATCAAATTGATGATCGTCGATGAAAGGTGGTCTAACTTAAGTGAAAATTTTAGTGATGCCATTTTGCAAAATATTTTTGATAGCTGCCTCACAAACCTCCCTTGTTTTTAACACTAAGAAGAGTAATTTTTAATCGCTCATTTTCGAACCAATCAGGACGCAGCACACGGATCACCCCACTGTATTCGATCTGAGCCGTCCGCCTCCTACTGATCCAGCGTCTCTCCCTTCCTCCCTCGACCCCCTCTTTCCCGAGAAACCCTAGGTCAAGCGCTACCACCTCCCTCTCCCCGATCCAGACCCCTCCCGCGCCGCCCCTCTCCCTGATCCAGATCCGTCCTCCTCCGATGCCCTCCCCTCCGCTCCATCCTCCCCTTGGACAAGATCCGGCGCGCACGTCCCACACATCGACTGCGCCCTCCCACCCACAGATCGCTGCCGCCACCCACCGTCCCATCTGACCTCGTGCCCTCGGCGGCGTCCAAGATCTGGTCGACGGTGATCCAGGCCGACCCGCGCACCACCATCCTGCTCGAGGAGTTCAGCTTCTCCAACCAGGGCATGCTGGAGCTCAACATCACCGGCATCGCCATCAACCCCCTCGCCTCATTCGGACCTCGACCTCTCCCAGTTCGGCGCGCGCGTCCTCCAGCGCCTCCTGCGACCGTTTCCTGTCACTAGGATTTCACCCGGCGTGGTCCAGCGACTCAGGTGCGTCCCTCCACTCCATCTCCTCCTCCTCACAACCCTCCCTCACTTCCTCACCTCGTGTTCTCCCCCTCCAGATCCAGGATGCCGTCCTCGATCAAGCACCGGGACACCATGGGCGCAACACAGGGGACGACAAGAGCTCCACCGCTGGTGGCTCTCCGCCCCCAAACGACATGGCGGCCTCGCTACTCCTCCGTGCTGCGCGACGCCGAGACCTCGCCTCGCCGCTCGCCATCACCATCGTAAGCGGTCTGCGTCTCGTGATCCTTTCCTTTCCTTTCCTGCTAGGATTTGTTGTATTGGATCCGGGGGTTCTCTTCTCTGCCGGATTATGCATGTCCCGTACGGATGTCTCGAGCGAGGGTTTGCAATTGCAACTTCGTGGTTAGCAACTTCATGATTTGCAAACTGCTTAATTAGGTTCCTGCAACTACCGGTTCGTAGTGTGACTGCAGGGTTTCCATTTCGCCTACTAGTATGCCTCTGAAAAAAGCTGTTAGTCTGTCTCCTACAGTAGAATCATGGCTCTGCATATACTACGGCCTTAGAGGTTACTCTTTTTATGCATGTAGTATGGAGTTCTGTTTGTTTCATACGTAGAGTACTGTGCCTTCCATCATGTGCCATATCTTCTACTAGCTTAGCTGAAGAAGAAGAAGAATAGAGGGCTTTGTTCATAAGAAGGAAAATGGTGCAAGAATATATGCATGTTTTTGTAGAAATTCAGTGCGTGTTGCTTCAGCTTAACTTGTCATTGATTCTCTGTGCTTCCACAACACTCTTAATAGTTCGTTACCAAATGAACACCAACTAAAAAATTCAGAGTTGTCTGCAAATCTGCATGTTTGTGATGTCTTGTCTACTCACGGGGCTGAACATTTGGTGAATGCCCTGCTGATGATGCTGATGAGCATGATTCAGATACTGTCAGTCACAACCTGCAAACTCTGTATGTATGAATCCCGTAGTTTGATTTGCTAGTTCTTAACTTTCTTCAACTTGTGAATTCTTAAATGCTAGTAATACCAATTGGGTTTTGCAATCACATACATGATGGATGGCTCATTCGAGTGCCTACCTGAACACACTTTTAATTTTTGAGGAGAATACCTGAACACACTTTTACTACTTCAGAAAAAAGGAAAAAAAACTGATACCACTGTACCATCATCATGCATCTACCTAACTGAGCACGCTTTGACTTCCAAATCTCTTTTTTTTGAAAAAGAGAGCGACCTCTCCAATTTCCATGATCCTTTAGGTCGAGAGGTTTCCCGTGAAGTTGGAATTGCAGATGCTTTCACCTATTTCCTTATTTTTGTGAATGGACAGAGTGATCTATATTTTTTCTTCCTCATGCAGGATGTCGTCAAGCCCTCGCGCGGCTGATGGGCATAGGCTGGTCCATGCACGCTGGTGATGGCGGCTCACCAAGGTTGTCATCATCGCTTGCACGCACGAGGCACCCGACGACCTCCTCCATCGCCAACCATGAGGACCGGGCACGAGCTGCAGTATAGGTCTCGTACACCAGGTATGCCATCTCCCGTCCTTCATTTTCCTTACTTCCTTCCTGTCAAGTTAAGTGCTTGCTGGTGTGTTTGTTAATTCAGTAAGCTAGGGGCTGTCATCCATTAAATTCAGAGAAACCCCTGTCGACTCATCCACCTGAACCCGGTCGATTCCGCTCTGTAATGTCTGCGTAGCATCAGCTCTGCACCTGCTCTGTTAGTTCCATCGCATACTGCCTAGGTTGACTTCTTTGTAGTGCTTAGCCCTGTCAAGGGAATCAGGCCGCTGTTGTGTACGGACCTGTAATCTCTGTGAAATACTAGAGGAAATAGGTTGGTTTTGTCAGTAACACCTGCTTTGGAGTGTGCAGAAATTGCTATGTTCGTCTGATTTGTTCGTTTGTATTTCCATATACGAGTTCAGTTCGGCAGGGGAATGTTCAAATATCATGTTGGTTTAGTGTTCAGATTGGTATATTTCTAGATTATCCCCCCACCCAGCAGAAATTTATACAGTTATTAGGGTGTCATTTTTATCTGAAATTCTTTATATCACTTCTTTGTTCTACGGAATGGATGCAAATAGGATGCGGCGTCATTAATTTACCGTTTGTTGTGAAGATAAGCACATAAAACCTTCCAAACGTGTAAAAACCTTCAAAGTTTCATCACTGTTTCCTCCTATATTATTTTGTTACAAATGTTATCTGCTTATCTTGTATGCTCCATCCTGATCATAATTTGCTGACTAACAATGGCCTGTGGCGGCTGGGCATTAGAAACACAAGCTGTCTGTATGTAATCTAACTTGCACAATTTGTGTGTGTGTGGCATGCAGGGAGGTGGTGATCAGGTGAACAACATATCCCTGGAAGACCTCATGTGCGTAGTGGGAGCCGGAGAAGGAGGGCTGATTGCAAACCGCGACATCTTCATGTACAGGTTAGGTCCCGGTGTCCTCCTTCTTCCTCCGTTGATTAGCTTATGTCCGTGATATTGTTTGGGTCTGTGGCACACTTCCTGCATTTAGGTCTCCCTGGCAAAGGCAATCTGCAGCACACTTCTGGCTCACGTAGTATCATGCTTGGATCTGTGCACAAATTCACAAGTTTGGATGCATCATAGAACTTGTGGTGATGTTGTTTAGATTGCAGCAAGCAAGAATTATGCTGTCATTCTCTTGCACTTTGCTATGCAACTCTTGTTTACCTTAAATGCAACTATTCGTGCACTTGTTAAATGCCATTATTTGTGTTGTTTGCTTCCTTTGCATGCATGGTTATACAGTTTGGTGCCCCCATGGCCTGAAATACATTGAATTGTGGGCCTCTGCTTGATATCTTGTTGCTTATGGTTTTGTTTCGGGGTTTCTTAATGTACTCGTGCTTAATAGACTGCACCACAGAGGTCACCCTCATATGGATAATGAATCATTATCCTTTTTCTTGTATACTTGAGATGTTCCTAACGAATAATTTACTGGACAAACAATCTTGTTTGCGGTAAGAATTCTAGCATGCCAAAATCTATTGTCTATGTATGCTTCAGTTAATATGGACCCGAATGTCAAGGGCTAGCCAACCTGCTTAGCTAGATTAACATAACAGAAACACTACATAACCAGCCAACTCGTGTTTGCATTGCTGCGACATCAGCTAGCTAGATGTGATTTCCTAAGGGCTAGTCAACACATTTTACAGCATTCTGTGTTGTAGCCAAACACTTGCTCTGTATTCTGAATACTCTAAAAAACTCAGTTAAACTAAAACCATGGTATTGCGTACCTGCCAACTAAATTACCGCAATTTTTAATACTTTGTTTTATTTGATACTTTGCTGTTAGATTTACTTTATTTTGTTCCTAAACATTTTGTTCTACAATGTGCAGATGCTAGCCTTTCATTCAGGACAAAAAAGTTGGATGAAGCATAGTTTTACCTCATTGAGCTAGTTCTGGGAGTAACGAAGTCCTTGTAACAGAACTTGTATGTGTGCTAGTTCTAGGAGCTACTTCATTGGAATAATGCCGATCCTTTTTGTTTGTTATATGATGTAGCAGAACTTGTAGGGCTCCTGTGATAGACTCATGTTATAGACTTGGGCTGATACACTTGGGCTGTATGTGTGTTATCTAATTGTAAACTTGATGTTGATCACATTTTTATGTATGTTATATGATGTAGCAGATTGCTTCGTGCTGTTATTTGAAATATTGTGTCTGTTTTCTGTATTTGCATATTGAAATGTGAAAGAACATGACCTTGACAGTGGGGTCCCACAAACTAGAACGTCACATTTGGGACCCACTTACCAGAATTTGACAATTGGCATGCATTAAAAAAAGAGAAACAAAGGGTACGGCCCAAAAATAAAATGCTATAATGTTGGGCTAGGCCCATGAAATCGACCAAAAATTGACACGAAAAAAATGTAGAAAGGCTGAATTAATGGGCTCGGCCCATATAAAACGCCGAATCGGACCGGGCTGAATCTTGTGCCACATCAGCTTGCGACACTGGATGCCTACGTGGCCTGGGGAGGTTGCTAGTGACCAAAACAAAACAATAGGCATATTTTGGTCGTAAACATCCACGGCCTTCTCACAGAGAAGGTCGTTAATTTCAGTTTACGACCGCCAGCTTTTGACCTTCTGTTTTTGGTCAAAAAAGGTCGCAAATGAAAAACAATGACCTTTCAGTGACCAATAGTCAAGGTCACAAGTTGACATATTTGTTGTAGTGATGAAGTATCCATGTAGTGTTGTGTCGTTCGGATGGGGGGGTGCGACGACTGGGGAAGAAACCGGCCATGGGAGTCACAACCCATGGAACTCCAGTGAGGCATGGCTGTGAGCTTTGCCGGGAGATGGCGAGGCTGCGAGGCGGGGGCGGCGGCGGCCGTTAGTGGACTTGCCCACGCGCTCGAGTTGAACTGAACTGCAACACAGAGGCCAGCGCCAGCCAGGCTCCTCTGACTCTGCTCCGGCATGAAGGAGCACAGGGAGAGGAACTTGGACGCACACCAGTGGGGCACTTGGACTGCTGAACCAGTGGCCGGAGCAATGTCTTGTGGCAGCCAGAGGCGGTAGCCAAACTACGACGCGCGGGGCCGGAGGCAGCAGATACGCTTGGGACGGCCAAAGGTGCTTGCTCGATCACGTTGATAGGGAAGAACGTAGGGTCAGGGGGAGATCAAATCGTAGGGGCGAGGGGGGCGGCCACCGGGATTTGAGGCACGGAGTAGCGCCCGGGTTGCAGGTGGTGACGCGCAGAGACGAGATCCATCTCACGGCACCGCACAGGAGTTACTGGCGATGCCCGGCATTGTAGGGGCGGCGGCCACGTGAGTTGTCGGCGATGCCCGGGGTTGCAGGGGCGGCAGCGCCTGAGGTGGGTGAGGTGGGAGGTGACTCCCGAGGTGGGTGAGGTGGGCAGCGGTGCGGAGTCGGCCGGCGGTGGAGGCGCGGGGTCGGCCGGTGGCGAAGGCGTGTAGGGTGGGTGGTGGGTGTGGGAATCGGCAGATGGGAGGATTAGGATGCTGGTGTGGATGTTTTTTCCACCGCGGGTTCTGGAGTTCAGGAGGACCTCCATCGCCCTATATAGGCCTGATGTGATCCAAATAACTATTCTAATCCCGTGATTAGAAGTGTTGTCCTATATATATATATATATATATATATATATATCTTCATGGGCCGACCAGAGTCTCAGGAGCTACTATCTATATACAGGCATATTTTTTCATATGGAAAGTGGCTAAAGACATTACATCGCATACCTCGAAGCCTGTTAGTAGGCTCGTAAAAGCTTCATTCAGCCCGCTTTTAGCGGACTGAATCTTCTCAGCCATTGTACCCATCAAGGTATGGTGCTTCTCCAAAATGTACGCACTGCAATTCATCCCTCAGCATCATCTCCGGCGAAAAATCCCCTAATGAGGAGGATTGTTGAGGGAGATCGTGGGCCGGAGTGAAACACATGATTTAATATCATTGTCACAATTCATAAAGGGGCGGATGTATGTAAAGCGTCATCAGGTACTTACAATTCGGCAAGGGGCTTGGTCTGAGGGCGAGGCTTGGGGATAACCTCGTCATCCGAAAGGGATAACTTTCCCCTCTTAGGCGCCCTCGCCTCCGGGTCTGCGGAGACCGCCCTATTTTTCCCCTTGAGAGGAGGGTTATCTTCTTCCTCCTCCTCCTTGTCCTCATTTTCGTCTCCCTCGTGAGAGAAGGGAGCCTTGGTCCCTCCGGACATAGCGTCCAAGGTACCTTCGTGGTGGAGGCCACTTTCGGCCTCCATGTTCTTCTTCTTCTTGTCCTTCTTTACCGGCACCTGGTATGGCGCCGGACCAGCATCCTCATTAGGAGAGGATCGCCTAAGCCTTCGAGAAGGGGGGCTGGACACCTGATCTGCTCCGCCTTTTTTGTCCAGACCTGTTTAAAGGGTGGAATAGTTAGTGTATCCCCTTGGATTAACAAGCCAAGCTATAGGTGGTAGCTTAGCCCTTACCGTTGGGCCGGATGGTTGCAGTTGTTGGCGTTCTGGGAACGGGGATCCCCAGACTTGCCTGCCTGCGGCCCACAGCGTGGCACCACCAGTGGCCCTGTATGACCCATCTTCACCAGAAAACACTCAAGAACCTCACGAGGGGCCAAGCCTTGCGAGGCGGACGACACAAGACCTCCTCGGGGGCGGCCTCACTAGGCTAGCTCGCGAGGGGCGGAGAGATCAAGGCGAGGGGCACCTTGCGAGGTTCCTATGACGCAAGCCATGATGACCAAGGCCAGGCGGGCGCCATCGCACGTAGTGTCCTCGTTTCCTCTTTGGTGCTAAAGGGGTAGGCACAGGCGCAGGCGAGGAGTCTTGAGGCATCAGGCAAAGGTTTCCATATCGATGCAACAAGACCAAGACCAGGAGGATGACAGGACGGAGATCACAGTGGAGCCCAGGACGGCGTCACCACCAGAGCCTTTGGCAGGTGAAGACCACCTTTTGTCAGGATAACTTGTACTAGTTGTCTCCCTTCAAATTTGGCTGTTGTTGGATCCCTTCCCGCCTACATTTGGGAAGAGGACCAGGGCCTCTATAAATAGGACTAGCCACCATAGTAGGAGGCAACTCATCTTGGATCGGATCCATTCCATCCTCAACCACACAAGCTCATCGAGCCCAAGAACACCTCTCCTCAGGAGGTTGTTCTTCCCTTGTACTTGTTCATCCTCAGCCCAAGAGGCTATCCACCACAACACACTGGAGTAGGGTATTACGCCCGAACCAGTATAAATCATGTGTCCTTTGTTCTTCGGGTTCGGTGAGTTAGGTTCTGAGATCGTTGCGAGAGCGTGAGCTGGGGGGAAAGATCTTCGTGTGCACCCCAGTGTCCGAACCTCAAGGGTTTTGCCGAAACCCGAAATCCGACATTTGGCGTGCCAGGTAGGGGTGCACTGAAGCTTTCCTTCTGTCGATCCATGTTCTGTGACTCCACCACGTCCATGTCAGACGCTTGCCGAGCTCGCGCTGAGAGCCGAACCGCCCTGCCCGCTCACGTCGCCCAGACGGTGCCCGTTGGCGGACCTCCTCGCCGGCTCATCATCGCACGCTCATCTCGCGCCCACGGACGCACAGGCCGCGTTGCTCATGGCACGCGAGCTCCTGTGCTATGGCCCAGTCAACAACCACTATGAGGACTGGCTGGACCGCATCGCCGAGCTCGTCAGCACCACTAGGGGCTCTCCTGCACCATCCCTCTCGCTGCCTCGCCTGCCTCCAGCCACATGAGAAGTAGCTCACGAGGCACCTCCGTGCTACCTCTTGAGCATGTGTTGGTTTTCCCTTGAAGAGGAAAGGGTGATGCAGCAAAGCAGCATAAGTATTTCCCTTAGATTTTGAGAACCAAGGTATCAATCCAGTAGGAGACCACGTGCGAGTCACATCGTACCTACACAAACAAATAAGAACCTCACAACCAACACGATAAAGGGGTTGTCAATCCCTTCATGGCCACTGCAAGAGTGAGATCTGATAGAGATAATAATAATAAGATAAATATTTTTGGTATTTTTATGATATAGATTGAAAGTAAAGATTGCAAAATAAAATAGATTGGAAACTTGTATGATGGAAAATAGACCAAGGGGCCATAGGTTTCACTAGTGGCTTCTTTCAAGATAGCATAAGTATTACGGTGGGTGAAAAAAATATTGTCGAGCAATTGATAGAACTGAGCATAGTTATGAGAATATCTAGGTATGATCATGTATATAGGCATCACGTCCATGACAAGTAGACCGACTCCTGCCTGCATCTACTACTATTACTCCACACATCGACCGCTATCCAGCATGCATCTAGAGTATTAAGTTGATAAGAATGGATTAATGCTTTAAGCAAGATGACATGATCTAGAGGGATAAACTCATGCAATATGATATAACCCCATGTTTTAATCCTTGATAGCAACAATACAATACATGTCGTTTCCCCTTCTGTCACTGGGATCGAGCACCGCAAGATTGAACCCAAAGCTAAGCACTTCTCCCATTGCAAGAAAGATCAATCTCTTAGGCAAAACCAAACTGATAATTCGAAGAGATTTGCAAAGATAACCAATCATACATTAAAGAATTCAGAGAAGATTCAATATTGTTCATAGATAATCTTGATCATAAACCCAGAATTCATCTGATCTCAACAAACACACTGCAAAATAAGATTACATCGAATAGATCTCCAAGAGAATCGAGGAGAACTTTGTATTGAGATCCAAAGAGAGAGAAGAAGCCATCTAGCTAATAACTATGGACCCGAAGGTCTGAGGTAAAGTACTCAAACATGATCGGAGAGGCTATGGTGTTGATGTAGAAGCCCTCTGTGATCAATTCCCCCTCCGAAGGAGCGCCGGAAAAGGCCCCAAGATGGGATCTCACGGGTAAAGAAGGTTGCGGCGGTGGAATTAGGTTTTCGTGGTGCCCTCTGATGTTTTCAGGGTACGTAGGTATATATAGGAGGAAGAAGTAGGTCGGTGGAGCCATGAGGGGCCCACAAGGGTGGAGGGCGCGCCCAGGGGGGTAGGCGCCCCCCTGCCTCGTGGCCTCCTCGTTGATTGCTTTATGTCCACTGCAAGTCCTATGGATCACGTTTGTTCCAAAAATCACGCTCCCGAAGGTTTCATTCCGTTTGGACTCCGTTTGATATTCTTTTTCTATGAAACACAAAAATAGGAAAAAAATAGCAATTTGGGCTGGGCCTCTGGTTAATAGGTTAGTACCAAAAATAATATAGAAGTGTATAAATAAGCCCATTAAACATCCAAAACATAATATATAGTAGCATGGAACAATAAAAAATTATAGATATGTTGGAGACATATCAAGCATCCCCAAGCTTAATTCCTGCTCGTCCTCGAGTAGGTAAATGATAAAAACAGAATTTTTGATGTGGAATGCTTCCTAACATATTTTTCAATGTAATTTTCTTTATTGTGGCATGAATGTTCAGATCCGAAAGATTCGAGATAAAAGTTTAATATTGACATAAAAATAATAATACTTCAAGCATACTAACTAAGCAATCATGTCTTCTCAAAACAACATGGCCAAAGAAAGTTATCCCTACAAAATCATATAGTCTGGCTATGCTCTATCTTCATCACACAAAATATTAAATCATACACAACCCCGATGACAAGCCAAGCAATTGTTTCATACTTTTGGTGTTCTCAAACTTATTCAACTTTCACGCAATACATGAGCGTGATCCATGGACATAGCACTATAGGTGGAATAGAATAGTGGTTGTGGAGAAGACAGAAAGGAGAAGATAGTCTCACATCAACTAGGCGTATCAACGGGCTATGGAGATGCCCATCAATAGATATCAATGTGAGTGAGTAGGGATTTCCATGCAACGGATGCACTAGAGCTATAAGTGTATGAAAGCTCAGCAAAAGAAACTAAGTGGGTGTGCATCCAACTTGCTTGCTCACGAAGACGTAGGGCAATTTGAGGAAGCCCATCATTGGAATATAGAATCCAAGTTCTATAATGTAAAATTCCCACTACTTTATGAAAGTGACAACATAGGAGACTCTCTATCATGAAGATCATGGTGCTACTTTGAAGCACAAGTGTGGAAAAAGGATAGTAACATTGTCCCTTCCCTCTTTTTCTCTCATTTTTATTTGGGCCTTCTCTCATTTTTTTTTCTTTTTCTTTTTCGTCTGGAGTCTCATCCCGACTTGTGGGGGAATCATAGTCTCCATCATCCTTTCCTCACTGGGACAATGCTCTAATAATGATGATCATCACACTTCTTTTTACAACTCAAGAATTACAACTCAATACTTAGAACAAAATATGATTCTATGTGAATGCCTCCGCCGGTGTACCAGGATATGCAATGAATCAAGAGTGACAAGTATGAAAAATTTATGAATGGTGGCTTTGCCACAAATACGATGTCAACTACATGATCATGCATGGCAATATGACAATAATGAAGTGTGTCATAACAAACGGAACGGTGGAAAGTTGCATGGCAATATATCTCGGAATGGCTATGGAAATGCCATAATAGGTAGGTATGGTGGCTGTTTTGAGGAAGGTATATGGTGGGTGTATGATACCAGCGAAAAGTGCGTGGTAATAGAGAGGCTAGCAAATGTGGAAGGGTGAGGGTGCGTATAATCCATGGACTCAACATTACTCATAAATAAATCACATACTTATTGCAAAAATCTATTAGTTATCGAAACAAAGTACTATGCGCATGCTCCTAGGGGGATAGATTGGTAGGAAAAGACCATCGCTCGTCCCCGACCGTCACTCATGAGGAAGAGAATCAATAAATAAATCATGCTCTGACTTCATCACATAACGGTTCACCATACGTGCATGCTACGGGAATCACGAACTTCAACACAAGTATTTCTCAAATTCACAACTACTCAACTAGCATGACTCTAATATCACCATCTCCATGTCTCAAAACAATTATCAAGTATCAAACTTTTCATAGTATTCAATGCACTTATATGAAAGTTTTTGTTATTCCTAAAAGCAAATTACCATGCTGTTCTAAAGAACTCTCAAAATAATATAAGTGAAGCATGAGAGATCAATTATTTCTATGAAATAAAACCACCACCGTGCTCTAAATGATATAAGTGAAGCACTAGAGCAAAAACTATATAGCTCAAAAGATATAAGTGAAGCACATAGAGTATTCAAATAAATTCCGATTCATGTGTGTCTCTCTAAAAAGGTGTGTAGAGCAAGGATGATTGTGGTAAACTAAAAAGAAAATACTCAAATCATACAAGACGCTCCAATCAAAACACATATCATGTGGTCACTAAAAATATAGCTCCAAGTAAAGTTACCGACGAACGAAGACAAAAGAGGGGATGCCTTCCGGGGCATCCCCAAGCTTAGGCTTTTTGGTGTCCTTGGATTTTACCTTGGGGTGCCTTGGGTATCCCCAAGCTTAGGCTTTTGCCACTCCTTGTTCCATAATCCATCAAATCTTTACCCAAAACTTGAAAATTTCACAACACAAAACTTAAGAGATAATCTCGTGAGCTCCGTTAGCAAAAGAAAACAAAACATCACTTCAAGGTACTGTAATGAAATAATTCTCTATTTATATTGGTGTTAAACCTACTGTATTCCAACTTTTCTATGGTTTATAGACTCCATTACGTGACGCCCTTGACTCAATCGTACACTAATCATACACGCAAATGTGTACGATCAAGATGAAGGACTCACGTGAAGATATCACAATACAACTCTAAACACAAATTAAAATAATACAAGCTTTATATTACAAGCAAGGGGCCTCGAGGGCTCGAATACATAAGCTCGAATACACCAGAGTCAGCGGAAGCAACAATATCTGAGTACAGACATAAGTTAGACAAGTTTTCCTTAAGAAGGCTAGCACAAAAGCAACATCAATCGAAAAGGCAAGGCTTCCTGCCTGGGAGCCTCCTAAATACTCCAAGTCGTCAGCGGCTGTCACGCAGTAGTAGGCACCCTCGGGGTAGCAGTAGTCTTCAATGGTGTCGTCTGGCTCCTGGGATCCGTCATCTGGTCGCAACAATCGGGTATGGGGGAAAAAGAAGTAGCAAAGCAACCGTGAGTACTCATCCAAAGTACTCGCAAGACTTACATCAGATCTAAACTAAGTATGCATTTGTATCAAAGGAAATGAACTGTATCTATGGAATAAACTGCAGAATGCTAGAAGGGAAGGGGAAAGCCTATCCTATCGAAGACTAGCATCTTCTGGAAACCATCGTCTTGCAACAACAGGAGGGAGTAGAGTAGCATAAAGTAAAGTAGTGGAAATGTTATCAACCTCGGCCAGAGATCCTTTCTCGACTCCCTGTGAGAAAGCAATCCCAGAGCCATACTATCTAGTTATCATCTCATATCCAAGTCTCATCTCCATGTCTCATCTCAAGTATCCAGTTCTAATTTTATCGATCGGGATACAACTCCAAGTGTCCGTTACCGTAGGACATGCATTTTTCTTCCCTGCAGGGGTACACCAACTTACCCACCACGCTCGATTAACTCCAGCTGGACACACTTTCCTGGGTCATGCCCGGCCTCGGCCAAACAATACGCCGCAACTCGACCTAGGCTTAATAGAGAGGCCAGCACGTCAGACTAAACCTATTTCCCCAGGGGTCATGGGCCGTCGCCCCGGGAACTCCTTCACGTTGCGTGGGTGGCTGGTGAGCAGACCTAGCTACCTCCTTCAACAAGGCAGGAGCTTACGCGGTCCAACCCGGTGCGCGCCGCTCAGTCGCTGACGTCTATTAAGCTTCGCCTGATGTATACGTCGCAGGACGCCCATACAATGCCCACGTGATGGTTAGTGCTATCATGCCAGAGGCCCCTCGGATCAAATGTCCAAATCATAGTGGATTAGGAATGCGCGGTAACAAGCAGAGACTCATGAAAGATGTGACCCCGTCGCCCCGTCTCGATTACTTGCGGCAAGGGCTAAGAATGCCCGGCCACGCCTCGTAAGTATCTCGCGGGCACCTTCCAGGTCAACCCGACTCCACATCACTCGCAATTAAGCTCGCGCGGGCACCCCTCAGGGCCGACCCGTCTTTAGTAACATGGTTCAGTGTAAAGTCGTAGTAACCATAGTAACCGTGTGTCCAAACATCAAGGGGAAAACCCGAGGAATCACCCCCAGCGAATTCCACTCGATGTAATCATCAAGGTGAACGTAAGAGGGACCACCCTCGAGGTTCACACTTGAGGGTTTGCACGACAGAGTCATATCGGAAGTGGTTAAGGAGGAAATCACCCTCGATGACCAGTACCAGATAGCTACACTACAGAGATCTCATTAGGAGTGATGTATGAGGTTCCACCCTCGGCACTCGATGGTAACTCTGCAGAGTCGTACAACTAGGGGGGTGATGTGCGGTGTCGGGGCCTGGACGTTGATCACGTTGATCGAGTCATCGAACATAAAGCGAGGCAACTGGGACAAGGTGGGATCACTGATGGATCTCTAACCAACCTATACTAAGCAGTTTAGGATAAGCAGGTAAGGTATGAAAGCAGGTAACAAAAACAGGCTATGCATCAGAGTAGGATCATATAGAAAGCAGTAGCAGTTCTAATGCAAGCATGAGAGGGAAAGAAATGGGCGATATCGGAATGCTCAAGGGGCGTTTGCTTGCCTGGTTGCTCTAGAAAAGAGGGGTCGTCGTCGACGTAGTTGATCACAGGGGCAACATCGGCCTCGGGGTCTACCGGAGAGAAGAGGGGGAAGAAATAGTTAATACAGAGCAAACAATGCATCACAAATCATAACATGGCAATATGTTGTGCCGGGTGTGACCTAATGGCTGTGTTTGTTTGGGCTTCGGTTTCAACAGATTCAGTTGCGGGCTTGCTGTGCTGGCAAAACAGCTGTGCTGAGGAAACAGCTGTAGTGAAGGTTAGCTGTTTGGCAACGCAGCTGTGAAAACGACTGTGGGCTGGCGAAAAGCCTGAAATGCCCATAGAGCACTGAGATCAGTGTAACTTGTTGATTCAGTGTTAATAGATTTTTTAAATGGTATTTTGACTGAAAGGGAATGATTTGTTCTATGTTAATGCATATAATATTTCATAATAATAATTTTCTCACTTTCTTGCTCACATATACATTTGCCCATACAATACAAAAGATAGTCCATATAATTAATAATCCATACAAAAGAGAGCTAAAGGACTAGACCGTCCATATAACTAATAATCCATACATATAATTAGAGGTCCATACAAATACTAATCTATGTAGCTTGTCGCGCAATAAACAAAGAGCTCACAATCCTATCTCGCGTGTCCTTCATGTTGCCTTCATCGGATGAAGTGGGAACAACATCGCCAAGCAAAGGTGTTGACCGTGAGACTGCAGGCATGTAATTTTCATTATCATCACATTTATCAAACTCTTTATTGCGTAGCTTGCTGTCCCTGATGAAATTGTGAAGCATCATACAAGCACTGATAATCATCGTCTGACTTCCCACCTTGAAGTGTGGCACATCCCTTAGGATGCACCATTTCTGCTTGAGCACACCAAATGTGCGTTCAATCACGTTCCGAAGAGAAGAGTGAAGATAATTGAAGGGAAAACTTTATTTTTGCCACTCTAGCTTTTGCCAATTTTGCTTATGCCACTCTAGAATTGGACATCTCACTTTTGCCACTCTTTGCTTTTGACAATACATCACAAATGCCATTCCGTGGCAAAACCGATAATTTTTCATTTCACTTTTGCCACTCTTAGCTTTTGACAATGTATCACAATTGCCACTTTGAAAGTTTTGCTTTTGCCACTAAATGGCAAAAGTGATATATTGTCAAAAGCTAAGAGTGGCAAAAGTGAAATGTCAATTTCTAGAGTGGCATAAGGAAAGTGGGCAAAAACCAGAGTGGCAAAAACAAAGTTTTCCCATAATTGAACACCTCAAATTTACCACTCGCTGGGCGGTGGCCAGACCGAAATTCGGCAAGGTAGTAGGTTTTCCCTTTGTAAGGAGCTAGATACCCCACCCGGTTAGGATAACCAGAATCAACAAGGTAGTACATATCTACATCCATCAAGAATAAATTTGAGCACATGTACAAATTAATACAAACAATCTGTACAAAATTAGAACACTTGATTTGTGTACCTTCAGGAGGTGCAGGATAAGTCCGTGTGTCATGCATGGGTGTATGCTTAGATTGTCATGACATGCTCTGTAGTGAGTGCATCGAGCTCGTTAACATGCCTACTTGATATCTGTTTTGCATGTTCACATGCTTGCAATTGTATTTTCTGATCCCTTTTGGCTCAAGGTCACTAAGGGACTTTTGTTAACCTCTTTGAGTAGCTCCATGCCATGCTTTACTTTGCCATGTTCAGGTCCTGTAGCATATAGTTTTCATGCTCCAAAGTGTGCTACCTGATCTGAAATTCCAGACAAGTGTTAATTTCACTAAGTCTGCAATCTGTTTACCAAATGCATTTTTCCCATGCTTGTTTGAACCTGTTAATGGATGAATTGGCCATAGCTCAGTGTTCATCTTTTCTTAAGCATCATGTATGGATTCCTTCCATGTATTTTTTTGTCATGTTTGAGTGTTGTAGCATGTTAATCTTGTTGCATTTAGATGGCTACTTGCTGTAAATCGCAGACCGGTGCCATATTTGAATTACTTGCAATTTCCAAACCGTGACTCCGATTCCGGCGTTCTTTATATCGTTTTCAAGCGATTTCATCTCACCTTTCCAGTGGCACACTTGAATTTCCAAGTAGAGGCCAGGTTCATGTAACACCCTCGATGCGACTATAGCTCCCACGTGTCGAGGCATGACTTAGAGACATAATCGCATTGAAGGCATATGTCGCAAGTTAGGCAATCTTCACAACATCCCATGTAATATGATAATAAAAAGGGGAGATAACATAGTTGGCTTACACTCGCCACGTCAATCAAGTACATAAATAACATTACATCATCCAAACACTCATGGCCCGACTACGGTGCCAAAATAAAAGAGAACCCAACATGCGACACGGTCCCAATCACCCCCAACTGGGACCCACTACTGATCATCGGGAAAGGAAACATAGTAACGTTGAGAGTCTTCGTCGAACTCCCACTTGAGCTCATACGCGTCTCCTGGAGCGGAATCATCAGGCCCTGCATCTGGTATAATAGTAATCTGTGAGCCACAGGGACTCAGCAATCTCGCACCCTCACGATCAAGACTATTTAAGCTTATAGGTAAGGCAAGGTAAAATATAAGTGGAGCTGCAGCAAGCGACTAGCAAGTTTGGTGGATAACTTATTCGCAAAAGAGAGCGAGAAGAGGAGGCAAAGCGCGAGCGAGTAACTAGAGAGCAACCTGCGCAAACATTACTCCAACACCGTGTCCGCTTCCCGGACTCTGCCGAGAAGAGGCCATCACGGTAACACACTCAGTTGATTCATTTTAATTAATTAAGGTTCAAGTTATCTACAACCGGACATTAACAAATTCCCATCTGCCCATAACCGCGGGCACAGCTTTCGAAAGTTCAAATCCCTACAGGGGAGTCCCAACTTAGCCCATGACAAGCTCTCACGGTCAACGAAGGAATAGACCTCCTCCCAAGACGTTCCGATCAGACTCGGTATCTCGGTAATTCAAGACACTTCGACAGGTTAAAACCAGACCAGCAACACCGCCCGAATGTGCCGACAAATCCTGATAGGAGCTGCACATATCTCGTTCTCATGGCACACTCAGATGAGACATCCTACAAGTAAAACCAACCCTCAAGTTGCCCCGAGGTGGCCCCGTAGTCTACTCAGTCGG
>NC_041392.1:314817407-314819714 GCF_002162155.2 Triticum dicoccoides | reverse complement strand
GGGTTAAATAAGATGACCCTCGGGCTCCGAAAACCCAAGGGAAAAAGAGGCTAGGTGGAAAATGGTAAGACCAATGTTGGGCATTGGTGGAAAAGCTTTAATCAAGGCGAAATATCAAGGGGTTCCCATTATAACCCAACCGCGTAAGGAACGCAAAATCTGGGAACATAACACCGATATGACGGAAACTAGGGCGGCAAGAGTGGAACAAAACACTAGGCGAGAGGCCGAGCCTTCCACCCTTTACCAAGTATATAGATGCATTAAAATAAAAAGATAAAATAATGATATCCCAACAAGTAAATAAATGTTCCAACAAGGAACAGCCACCAATCTTCACCTACAACTAACAACGCTATAAGAGGGGCCGAGCAAAGCGGTAACATAGCCAATCAACGGTTTGCTAGGACAATGGTGGGTTAGAGGTTTGACATGGCAATTTGGTAGGCTTGAAAGCAAATGGTAGGCATCGTAGCATTGGCATAGCAAAAGAGCGAGCAAACTAGCATAGCAAAGATAGTAGTGATTTTGAGGGTATGATCATCTTGCCTGCATAGTTTTCAGAGTTGACTGGATCCTCGAAAGAAAACTCAATGGGCTCCTCGTTAGCGAACTCGTCTCCCGGCTCTACCCAAACAAGACAAACAAGCAACAAGGATACAATCAACCACGTGCAAGGATCAAGCAATATGATGCAATGATGATATGCTATGCGGGATGCGATGCGGGATGCAAAATGCAAGATATGATAGGAAATGCATGAACCTGGCCTCAACATGGAATTCCAAGTGTGCCACTGGAAAGATGAGATGAAATCGCTTGAAAAAGATATAAAGAACGCCGGGGATCGGAGTTACGGTTTGGAAATGGCAAGCGATTCAAATATGACACCGGTCTGCGATTTACAGCAAGTAGCCATCTAAATGCGATGAGATAAACATGCTACAGCAACCAAACATGACAAAAAAATACATGGAAGGGATGCACACAAGATGATTAACAAAAGTCTAGCACTAAGCTACGGCCAATTCATCCATTAACAGGTTCAAACAAGCATGGCAAAAATGCATATGGCAAACAGATCTCAGACTTAGTGAAATCAACACTTGTCTGGAAATTCAGATCATGTAGCCCTCTTCGGAGCAGCAAAACTACATGCTACATGACCTGAACATGACAAAGTAAAGCATGGCATGGAGCTACTCAAAGAGCTTAACAAAAGTCCCTTTGTGACCTTGAGCCAAAAGGGATCAGAAAATACAATTGCAAGCATGTGAACATAGCAAAAACATAATCAGTTTTCAGACTTGGTGAAAACAGACACACTGAAATATAACTCAAGTAGGCATGTTTACGAGCTCGATGCACTCACTACGATGCAAGTCATGGCAATACAAGCATATACCTATCAATAAGGCACAAAATGCAAGCTAGACATGGCAAGAACAATAGCATAGCATGCATGGATCAACTACAACATCACCGGCAAAATTGCAAACAAGTTGACAATCTTCCCAGATTCACAAAGTAGCAAAAGTAGAGCTCAATTGACTCAAGCTAGGGTGCTCCATAATTGCAAACAAAGACATGGATGTATACAGAACTACAAGATTAACAAAACATCCTTACTGATCATCCTCAAAAGAGGCACATATCACTAGGAAACAACATGAACATATGGCAACATGAGATAAACAGCTCCAGGACTAAGTGAAATTACTAAGTCCCTGAAAACAGACTTAGCAAGTGCACCAATTTGCAAGCTTGCACAAGTCACCACACACATCACAAAAATACATGGGTTGCACTTCTGGAAAGATGAAAAAACTCTTAACAAAACATATGTAGAGCATCAGGGCATATCATGCACACATTAATCATGGCAAAAATGACAAACCTAAACGGAGTAACAGATCTGGCAATTAACTCAAGTAGCCCTCTTCTAACAGCATTTCGGGCATCAAGATGAACTCAAACAAAAATGAGGCAATGGAATGAAATGATGTACTCTCTGAGATGAACATTTTGATATGCTATATGCATGAATCGGAGCTACAGATGCAAAGTTACGGAGCCGCGAACATGTGCACATGGACTAAAATTTCTGGGACTTGGAGAAAAAAATCAACCTAGAGTTTCACGGCACGCGAACCGAGGCGGCCGGAATCTTCGCCGGAGAAGGGCAGGGCGGCGGCTGGAGTAGAGGGGCTCGCCGGATCTGGCCGTTGGGGCGCCGGATCCGGCCGGCAGCGAGGCGGCGACGGAGGAGGGCGGAGCGGGAGAGGCGCAGCGCTCCGGGCGGCGGCG
>NC_041392.1:314807755-314817207 GCF_002162155.2 Triticum dicoccoides | reverse complement strand
GCGAAGGGCGAGCCGCGGCGGAGCTCGGGCGGCGCGAGGCGGCGCGGGAAGCGGGCCGCGGGGGCCGGCCGTGGGCTCCCGGGCCGCGCGGTGGGAGGCGGCGGCGGCTGCCACATGGCAACACGGGAGAGGACAGCGGTGGTGTCCTGCGGGGGGACGGACGTGTCCGGCGCGCGGAGATGATTTTTAGGGTTTCGGAGGTAGGAGGAGATCCGAAAATCGGGGGGTGTTTAAATAGGCATAGAGGGAGCTAGGAGAGTCCAAAGGAGGTGCGGTTTTCGGCCATGCGATCGTGATCGAATGCTCTAGATGATGGAGCTGAGTTTGGTGGGATTTGGGCCAAATTGGAGGGGTGTTGGGCTTCAACACACACAAGGCCTTTTCGGTCCCTCGCTTAACCGTTGGAGTATCAAACGAAGTCCAAATGATACGAAAGTTGACAGGCGGTCTACCGGTAGTAAACCAAGGCTGCTTGGCAAGTCTCAGTCCAATCCGGAAATGTTTAATGCCCACACACGAAAGAAAGCTAGAAATGACCACCGGAGGAGAACGAAGCACCGGAATGCAAAACGGACAACGGGGAAAAAGCTCGAATGCATGAGACGAACACGTATGCAAATGCAATGCACATGATGACATGATATGAGATGCATGATAACGACAACAACACACGGAGACAAAAACCCGAACCCAAGATAATAAATATAACTTAATGCCAGAAACGGCAAGAGTTGGAGTACAAATAGGGAAAGTTACATCCGGGGTGTTACAACACCCCACCACTACGAAAGGATCTCGTCCCGAGATCTAGGACTGAAAGAACGCCGGGTACTCAGAACGGAGGTGATCCTCGCGTTCCTAGGTAGCTTCATGGTCGGAATGGTGTGACCACTTGACTTTGAGAAATTTGATTGACTTGTTGCGAGTCTTGCGTTCAGTCTCTTCAAGAATAGCAAATGGGTGCTCACGATAAGAGAGATCTTCTTGGAGCTCAATGTCCTCGAAGTTGACTGTGCAGTCAGGAGTCTTGAAGCACTTTCGAAGCTGAGAGACATGGAACACGTCATGAACATTTGCAAAGTTTGAAGGAAGCTCGAGTTGATAGGCGAGGTCGCCTCTCTTGCTGACAATCTTGAAAGGTCCCACGTATCTAGGGGCAAGCTTCCCTTTGATACCGAAGCGACGAGTACCTTTCATAGGAGAGACACGGAGGTAAACATGATCTCCGATCTCGAAAGCCAAATCACGGTGCTTACTATCATAGTAGCTCTTCTGGCGGGATTGGGCTGCTTTGAGGTTATCACGAATGACTTTGCACATTTCTTCTGCCTCTGTGATTAAGTCATTACCCAAAAGCTGACGTTCACCGGTTTCAGACCAATTGAGAGGGGTACGACACTTCCTGCCATACAAAATTTCAAAAGGGGCCTTGCCCGAACTTGCTTGAAAACTGTTGTTGTAGGAGAATTCAGCATAAGGAAGAAAATCCTCCCACTTCATGCCGAAGGAGATCACACAAGCCCTGAGCATATCTTCAAGAATCTGGTTGACACACTCGACTTGACCGCTTGTTTGAGGATGGAAAGTTGTGCTGAAGCAGATATTAGTACCCATGGCCTTCTGAAAAGAATCCCAAAACTTCGAGGTAAATATGTTGCCACGGTTTGAAGAGATCACTTGTGGAATACCGTGCAGAGAGACAATACGAGAGGTATAGAGTTCCACCAATTGAGCTGCAGTGATCGACTCTTTGATAGGCAGAAAGTGAGCCACTTTGGTGAGTTTGTCTATGACAACAAATATAGCATCATTGCCACGCTTGGACTTTGGAAACCCAGTCACGAAGTCCATTTCAATGTGGTCAAACTTCCATTCTGGAATGGCAAGAGGTTGGAGGAGACCTGCTGGCCTTTGGTGTTCTTCCTTCACTCTTCTACAGACATCACATTCATTCACGAATTGAGAAATATCGCGCTTCATTCGAGTCCACCAATAAGCCTGCTTGAGGTCCTGATACATCTTCGTGCTCCCAGGGTGGATGGAGAGGAGAGAATTGTGAGCCTCGTTCATGATCACTTTACGGAGGTCACCTTTGGGCACAACAATACGATCCCCGAAGAAGATAGTGTCCTTGTCATCAAGGCGGTAGCACTTGTACTTGGACTGACTCTTGGCAATCCCAATCTTCACCTTTCTCACCATAGCATCAAGAAGCTGGGCTTGGCAAATCTGGTCTTCCAAGGTAGGAGAGACTTGAAGGTTGGCGAGGAATCCTTGAGGAACAACTTGCAGACTAAGTTTGCGGAAAGCTTCACAAAGCTCGGGTTGATAAGGCTTGAGAATCAGACTGTTGCAGTAAGCTTTCCTGCTCAAAGCGTCAGCAATCACATTGGCCTTTCCTGGAGTATACTCGATACTCGGATTATACTCTTGAATCATTTCGACCCATCGAGTTTGCCTGAGGTTGAGATTAGGCTGAGTGAAGATGTACTTGAGACTCTTGTGATCAGTGAAAATGTCCACTTTTCTTCCCAATAGAAGATGTCTCCAAGTCAAAAGAGCATGCACAACTGCCGCCAACTCGAGATCATGAGTGGGGTAGTTCTTCTCATTAGGCTTCAACTGGCGAGATTTATAAGCAACAACTTTCTTCTCTTGCATCAATACTGCGCCAAGACCTTGGAGAGAGGCATCACAAAAGACCTCGTACGCCTTAGATTCATCAGGCGGAGTCAGAACTGGAGCACTGATCAATTTCTCTTTCAAAGTGTTGAAAGCAATGTCACACTCCGGAGACCAAACGTACTTGACGTGCTTCTGGAGAAGATTAGAGAGAGGCTTCGCGATCTTAGAAAAGTTTTCAACGAATCTTCGGCAATAGCTTGCGAGACCGGGGAAGCTACGGAGTTGCTTCATGTTCTGAGGAGGTTCCCAATTCACAATTGCAGACACCTTCTCAGGATTCACGGCAATTCCCTTGGCAGAGATGATATGACCAAGATAAAGAACCTCATCAAGCCAAAATTCACACTTGGAGAACTTGGCGTAAAACTGATGTTCTCTGAGCTTATCAAGAACCAAACGCAAGTTCTTGGCATGATCTTCCTTGTTCTTCGAGAAAACCAGAATGTCATCGAGATAGACCAAAATGAAGTCATTGGTGTAGGCGTTGAAGATGAAGTTCATCATGCGAGAGAATGTCGGAATAGCGTTGACGAGACCAAAAGACATGACAGTGTATTCATATGAACCAAAGCTTGTCCTGAAAGCCGTCTTGGGAATATCTTGCTCACGGATTCGAATCTGATGATAACCCATACGGAGATCAAGCTTGGAGAATACTCGAGCACCTTTAAGTTGTTCGAATAGCTCATTGATGTTAGGAAGTGGGTATTTGTTCTTGATGGTCTTCTTATTCACTGGACAGTAATCAACACAAAGTCGGTCCGTTCCATCCTTCTTCTTCACAAAAAGAACACCACAACCCCACGGAGAAGATCTAGGCCGGATGAGACCCATTTTCTCTTGAATGTCGAGTTGCTTCTTCAACTCCTTCAACTCTTCAGGTCCGAGCTTGTAAGGATGTTTGCACACAGGTTCCGTGCCAGGCTCAAGATCAATAACGAATTCAACTGGCCGGTGCGGAGGCATTCCTGGAAGCTCTTCTGGAAAGACGTCTTGATATTCGCAAATGACTGGAATTTGAGAGATAGCATCCAATTCACCCTTCTCATTGAGAGAAAACAGATGGATGGTATTATCCCAAGTGGCAAAGACAATTACATCCTCAGACGAATGAGTCAATTGAATCTGCCTGGCTGCACAATCAAGCTGAGCCTTGTGCTTAGAAAGCCAATCCATTCCGAGAATAAGATCAATATCCGAGTTACCCATAACCACCGGAGAAGAGAGAAACTTGTAATCACCCAATGACCCAATGTGATAGAGATATCGGGAGCAACCAAACTAGAAGTCAAAAGCTTGCCGGGAGAAACAACTTGCATGACTTTGGGCATAATCTCTGTATCAACATTGTGCTTCGATGCAAAAGGGCATGACAAAAAGGAATGCGATGCACCTGTGTCAAAAAGAACTTTTGCAGGAACATCGTTAATAGGAAGGTTACCCATGACCACATCTGACGAATCCTCTGCCTGAGCTGCATTCATCAAGTTGACCTTGGCGTGCTTCGGGTTATGCTTGACCATAGATGTACTTGCCGATCTGACAGGAGGAGGAGGAGGAAGACGCCTCTGGTTGAAACACTTGTTGGCATAGTGACCCTTCTATTGGTACTTGTTGCACGTGACCTCTGAAAGCGGACGGTGATACGGCGCACTCGATCTTGGAGCTTGAGATGAAGTCTTGTTCTGAAAGCGAGGGTTGGGTGGGTGGGAAGAACCACTGCCACCTTTGCTCTTCTGCTAATACGGCTGACGGAATGGAGGAGGAGGAAGCCAATACTTCTGCTGCTTGGCCACTTGAGTAGAGGAAGAAGGAGAAACATCTCTGACTCGCTTCTTGGAAGCATCACACCTCAACTGAGCAGCCTCTTGCTTCAGTGCCATGTTGTAGAACTCATCGTATCTCAAGGGCTCAAAGAGAACAAGAGCTAGCTGAATTTCTTCTCTGAGACCTCCCCTAAACTGATATATCATGCTCTTCTCATCAGGGACGTCCTGCTTGGCAAAGCGGGCGAGCTTCTAGAACAACTTGTTGTAGTCATAGACAGACAAAGAGCCTTGCTTCAGGTTGCGGAATTCCTCACGCTTGCTTTCAACCACGCTCTAGGGAATATGATGAGCTCGGAAATCTCGACGGAAATCATCCCAAGTGATAACACGTCCACCTCTGGAGTCCTTGTACTGCTGGAACCATTCTGCAGCTTGATCTTTGAGTTGGAAAGAAGCGAACTTAACAAAGTCCTCAGGCCTGACGTTACTGCACTCGAAATGCTTGCACAGATCCACAAGCCAATCATCAGCATCGGTTGCCTCAACACAATTGCTGAAAGTCTTTGGCCCGTTATCAAGGAACTGGTTGAGTGTAGCAAAGTGATTCTGATTGCTGCCTTGATTCCCTTGGTTGCCTTGATTGCGCTCTTGAAGAATTTGCATGATCAACTCTGTGTTTGCATTGGTTGCGGCCATCACAGCTTGCCATGCCTCCGGAAGAGGGGGAGGATGTGGCGGATCAGGATTCGGAGTTGTGCGCGTTGGAGGAGCCATCCTGAAGAGGTTGACAACCATTAGCACATTGACAGATAAATATTGAAGCTGAATCCAACGGAATGAAAATTGCAACATATAGTCTTCACATCCGAACAAAATGAACGAATGCATTCCTCTTGAAATGGTCACATATCCATAAATTGAGAAGCCATGTAGAATTAAGGTAGAGAAATAAATCAACAAGGTACGGATCAAGAACGAATAATCGGTAAGAAATCCCAATTTCAAACCAATATCCGTGGAAGAAGAACTAGAGCTACTAGAATTCCCACCTATGAAACTCCCGAACCTTTCCGGTTATGCAATCAGGTGTTGGGGATACAGGGGAAGCATAATATCTCACCCAAACTAGCAAATCCTACATCTAGTTGTATCCATCCTTCAACACATAACCAAGAAACCTTCGGAAACCATCTACCTCAACTTTCGAAAAGCATCCGTTATACAAGTTATGGCGATACTCCCGAACTCCTGCCCCAGTACTGGGTGGCGTCGAGGTTATCTCACCAACAAACTGCATAAAAGAGATTTTTGATGTCGGCGTACTAGACTCAGGTATTCCAGCACTGCAACGATAAAATTATGATGACAACACCTCAGAGCTCAACTCCCCGGGACACTTCCACTAAACCCCTGACAGGAGGCACCAAGACAATGTTCTCATCATAACACCATCGAAACGATTCCAAGATACCTGCATGATGCTAAAATTTTTTTTAGGGAAATTTGAGAAGAGAAGAGTCAAAACTCTACGTCAGGATGCCTTACAAAGAGATGAGGAGACTGGGAAGTAAAAAGAATTCCTAAACTCTCCGATATATAATTCCTAAATGACTCAAAACATTTTTCTAGACACAACTCGGCCGCTAAAAACGATCAAGCAATGGGGCTCCTAAGGTTGGGGAAGGCTCTGATACCAACTTGTAACACCCTCGATGCGACTATAGCTCCCACGTGTCGAGGCACGACTTAGAGACATAATCGCATTGAAGGCATATGTCACAAGTTAGGCAATCTTCACAACATCCCATGTAATATGATAATAAAAAGGGGAGATAACATAGTTGGCTTACACTCGCCACGTCAAACAAGTACATAAATAACATTACATCATCCAAACACTCATGGCCCGACTACGACGCCAAAATAAAAGAGAACCCAACATGCGACACAGTCCCAATCACCCCCAACTGGGCACCACTACTGATCATCGAGAAAGGAAACATAGTAACATTGAGAGTCTTCGTCGAACTCCCACTTGAGCTCATACGCGTCTCCTGGAGCGGAATCATCAGGCCCTGCATCTGGTGTAATAGTAATCTGTGAGCCACAGGGACTCAGCAATCTCGCACCCTCGCGATCAAGACTATTTAAGCTTATAGGTAAGGCAAGGTAAAATATAAGTGGAGCTGCAGCAAGCGACTAGCAAGTTTGGTGGCTAACTTATTTGCAAAAGAGAGCGAGAAGAGGAGGCAAAGCGCGAGCGAGAAACTAGAGAGCAACCTGCGCAAACATTACTCCAACACCGTGTCTGCTTCCCAGACTCCACCGAGAAGAGGCCATCAGGGTAACACACTTAGTTGATTCATTTTAATTAATTAAGGTTCAAGTTATCTACAACCGGACATTAACAAATTCCCATCTTCCCATAACCGCGGGCACGGCTTTCGAAAGTTCAAATCCCTGCACGGGAGTCCCAACTTAGCCCATGACAAGCTCTCACGGTCAACGAAGGAATAGACCTCCTCCCAAGACGTTCAGTTCAGACTCGGTATCTCGGTAATTCAGGACACTTCGACAGGTTAAAACCAGACCAGCAACACCGCCCGAATGTGCCGAAAAATCCTGATAGGAGCTGCACATATCTCGTTCTCAGGGCACTCTCAGATGAGACATCCTACGAGTAAAACCAACCCTCAAGTTGCCCCGAGGTGGCCCCGCAGTCTACTCGGTCGGACCAACACTCAGAGGAGCACTGGCCCGGGGGGGGGGGTTTAAATAAGATGACCCTCGGGCTCCGGAAACCCAAGGGAAAAAGAGGCTAGGTGGCAAATGGTAAGACCAATGTTGGGCATTGCTGGAAAAGCTTTAATCAAGGAGAAATATCAAGGGGTTCCCATTATAACCCAACCGCGTAAGGAACGCATAATCCGGGAACATAACACCGATATGACGGGAACTAGGGCGGCAAGAGTGGAACAAAACACTAGGCGAAAGGCCGAGCCTTCCACCCTTTACCAAGTATATAGATGCATTAAAATAACAAGATAAAATAATGATATCCCAACAAGTAAATAAATGTTCCAACAAGGAACGGCCTCCAATCTTCACCTGCAACTAACAACGCTATAAGAGGGGCCGAGCAAAGCGGTAACATAGCCAATCAACGGTTTGCTAGGACAATGGTGGGTTAGAGGTTGGACATGGCAATTTGGGAGGCTTGAAAGCAAGTGGTAGGCATCGTAGCATTGGCATAGCAAAAGAAGGAGCAAACTAGCATAGCAAAGATAGTAGTGATTTCGAGGGTATGATCATCTTGCCTGCACAGTTGTCAGAGTTGACTGGATCCTCGAAAGCAAACTCAAAGGGCTCCTCGTTAGCGAACTCGTCTCCCGGCTCTGCCCAAACAAGACAAACAAGCAACAAGGATACAATCAACCACGTGCAAGTATCAAGCAATATGATGCAATGATGATATGCTATGCGGGATGCGATGCGGGATGCAAAATGCAAGATATGACAGGAAATGCATGAACCTGGCCTCAACTTGGAATTCCAAGTGTGCCACTGGAAATATGAGATGAAATCGCTTGAAAACGATATAAAGAACACCGGAATCGGAGTTACGGTTTGGAAATGGCAAGCGATTCAAATATGACACCGGTCTGCGATTTACAGCAAGTAGCCATCTAAATGCGATGAGATGAACATGCTACAGCAACCAAACATGACAACAAAATACATGGAAGGGATGCACACAAGATGCTTAACAGAAGTCTAGCACTGAGCTACGGCCAATTCATCTATTAATAGGTTCAAACAAGCATGGCAAAAATGCATATGGCAAACAGATCTCAGACTTAGTGAAATCAACACTTGTCTGGAAATTCAGATCAGTTAGCCCTCTTCGGAGCAGCAAAACTACATGCTACAGGACCTGAACATGACAAAGTAAAGCATGGCATGGAGCTACTCAAAGAGCTTAACAAAAGTCCCTTAATGACCTTGAGCCAAAAGGGATCAGAAAATACAATTGCAAGCATGTGAACATAGCAAAAACATAATCATGCTGAAATATAACTCAAGTAGGCATGTGTACGAGCTAACAAGCATACACCCATCAAGAAGGCACAAAATGCAAGCTAGACATGGCAATAACAATAGCATAGCATGCATGGATCAACTACAACATCACCGGCAAAATTGCAAACAAGTTGACAATCTGCCCAGATTCACAAAGTAGCAAAAGTAGAGCTCCATTGACTCAAGCTAGGGTGCTCTATAATTGCAAACAAAGACATGGATGTATAGAGCACTACAAGATTAACAAAACATCCTTACTGATCATCCTCAAAAGAGGCACGGATCAATAGGAAACAACATGAACATATGGCAACATGAGATAAACAGCTCCAAGACTTAGTGAAATTACTAAGTCCCTGAAAACAGACTTAGCAAGTGCACAACTTTGCAAGCTTGCACAAGTCACCACACACATCACAAAAATACATGGGTTGCACCTCTAGAAATATGACAAAACCCTTAACAAAACATATGTAGAGCATCAGGGCATATCATGCACACATTAATCATGGCAAAAATGACAAAAACCTAAACGGAGTAACAGATCTAGCAATTAACTCAAGTAGCCCTCTTCTAACAGCATTTAGGGCACCAAGACGAACTCACATCAAAATGATGTAGTGGAATGAAATTATGTACTCTCTGAGATGAACATTTTGATATGCTATATGCATGAATCGGAGCTACGGATGGAAAGTTACGGAGCCGCGAACATGTGCACATGGACTGAAATTTCTGGGACTTAGAGAAAAAAAATCACCTAGGGTTTCACGGCCCGCGAACCGAGGCAGCCGGAATCTTCGCCGGAGAAGGGCACGGCGGCGGCCGGAGTAGAGGGGCCATTGGGGCGCCGGATCCGGCCGGCAGCAAGGCGGCAACGGCGGAAAAGGGCGGAGCGGGGCGGCGCGGCGCTCCGGG
>NC_041392.1:314748968-314807444 GCF_002162155.2 Triticum dicoccoides | reverse complement strand
GCACGAGGCGGCGCGGGAAGCGGGCCGCAGGGGCCAGCCGTGGGCTCCCGGGCCGCGCGGTGGGAGGCGGCGGCGGGTGCCACGTGGCAACACGGGAGAGGACGGCGGCGGTGTCCGGCGTGCGGACGGACGTGTCCGGCGCGCGGAGATGATTTTTAGGGTTTTGGAGGTAGGAGGAGATCCGAAAATCGGGGGGGGGGTGTTTAAATAGGCATAGAGGGAGCTAGGAGAGTCCAAATGAGGTGCGGTTTTCGGCCACGCGATCGTGATCGAACGGTCTCGATGATGGAGCAGATTTTGGTGGGTTTTGTGCCAAATTGGAGGGGTGTTGGGCTGCAACACACATGAGGCCTTTTCCATCCCTCGGTTAACTGTTGGAGTATCAAACGAAGTCCAAATGATACGAAACTTGACAGGCGGTCTACCGGTAGTAAACCAAGGCCGCTTGGCAAGTCTCGGTCCAATCCGAAAATGTTTAATCCCCACACACGAAAGAAAGCTAGAAATGACCATCGGAGGAGAACGAAGCGCCGGAATGCAAAACGGACAACGGGGAAAAAGCTCGAATGCATGAGACGATCACGTATGCAAATGCAATGCACATGATGACATGATATGAGATACATGACAACGAAAACAACACACGGAGACAAAAACCCAAACCCGAGATAATAAATATAACTTAATGCCGGAAACGGCAAGAGTTGGAGTACAAATAGGGAAAGTTACATCCGGGGTGTTACCGTTCATTCATTCCTTGTCAAATCTTGCATATGCATCACATATTGCATCCCGCATAGCATACCATGTTTGCATCATGTTGTTTGAGCTTTGCACATGGTTGATTGTGTCCTTGTTGCTTGTTTGTCTTGTTTGGGTAGAGCCGGGAGACGAGTTCGCTAACAAGGAGCCCGTTGAGTTTGCTTTCGAGGATCCAATCAACTCTGACAACTTTGCAGGCAAGATGATCATACCCTCGAAATCACTACTATCTTTGCTTTGCTAGATGCTCGCTCTTTTGCTATGCCTATGCTACGATGCCTACCACTTTCTTATCATGCCTCCCAAATTTCCATGTCAAACCTCTAACCCACCATGTCCTAGCAAACCGTTGATTGGCTATGTTACCGCTTTGCTCAGCCCGCTTATAGCGTTGCTAGTTGCAGGTGAAGATTGGAGACCGTTCCTTGTTGGAACATTATTTACTTGTTGGGATATCATTATATTATCTTGTTATCTTAATGCATCTACATACTTGGTAAAGGGTGGAAGGCTCGGCCTCTCGCCTAGTGTTTTGTTCCACTCTTGCCGCCCTAGTTTCCGTCATATCGGTGTTATGTTCCCGGATTTTGCGTTCCTTATGCGGTTGGGTTATAATGGGAACCCCTTGATAGTTCGCCTTGAATAAAGCTTTTCCAGCAATGCCCAACCTTGGTTTTACCATTTGCCACCTAGCCTCTTTTACCTTGGGTTTCCGGAGCCCGAGGGTCATCTTATTTAAACCCCCCGGGCCAGTGCTCCTCCGAGTGTTGGCCCAACCTAGAGCCCCTTGCAGCGCCACCTCGGGGAAACTCGAGGGCTGGTTTTAGTTGTACGGATTGCTTATCCGATTGTGCCCTGAGAACGAGATATGTGCAGCTCCTATTGGGATTTGTCGGCACATTCGGGCGGTGTTGCTGGATTTGTTTTAACTTGTCGAAGTGTCTTGTAGAACCGGGATACCGAGTCTGATCGGAACGTCTCGGGAGAAGGTCTATTCCTTCGTTGACCGTGAGAGCTTGTCATGGGCTAAGTTGTGACTCCCCTGTAGGGTTTTGAACTTCCGAAAGCCGTGCCCGCGGTTATGGGCAGATGGGATTTTGTTAATGTCCGGTTGTAGATAACTTGAACCTTAACTTAATTAAAATGAATCAACTGTGTGAGTTACCATGATGATCTCTTCTCGGCGGAGTCCGGGAAGTGAACACGGTGTTGGAGTAATGCTTGTCGCAGGTTGTTCTCTAGTTATTCGTTCACACTTTGCTATCTCTTCTCGCTCTCTTTTGCGAACAGGTTAGCCACCATATATGCTAGTCGCTTGCTGCAGCTCCACATATTTACCTTGCCTTACCTATAAGCTTAAATAGTCTTGATCGCGAGGGTGCGAGATTGCTGAGTCCCTGTGGCTCACAGATTACTTCCAAACCAGATGCAGGGCCTGATGACTCCGTTCCAGATGACGCGCTTGAGCTCAAGTGGGAGTTCGACGAGGACTCATGCCGTTACTATGTGTCTTTCCCTGATGATCAGTAGTGGTGCCCAGTTGGGGAGATCGGGACCATGTCGCATGTTGGGTTTACCTTTTATTTTGGCGCCGTAGTCGGGCCATGAGTGTTTGGTTGATGTAATGTACTTTGTTTGACGTGGCGAGTGTAAGCCAACTATGTATCCCCCCTTTTATTATCTATATTACATGGGATGTTGTGAAGATTGCCCAACTTGCAACATTGCTTTCAATGTGGTTATGCCTCTAAGTCGTGCCTCGACACATGGGAGATATAGCCGCATCGAGGGCGTTACATGTGGCCGACGGGCTCAGCCACAATCCATCGAGATGCCAAAAAGGATGTAATTCCAAAATTATATGAACAAGTTTGTGTTGGGGAAGGCAAGAATGTTGTCGATGATAACATAAATCATCGAGGGGAAGGATTGTATTTCTCATCATGAATTCGATGGTTATCCTAGAAAAGATCAGAATGTTGATGATGATCGCGACACATTTGTTGTGAGATTTCATGAAGATGTAATCGATCGGCGATGACATCCAATCAAAGGAATGATGAATCGAAAGGTTATTGGAACCATGGGTACGACACAAACTCGAAATTAAGCTTGCTGTTCAAGGCGAAATGATAAGATGAGGAAGATCGACATAAGCTTAGCTCATCGCCGGAAGTTGCTCCGGGCATAAGGACCAGGTAGCACAGTTAAAAAGTTGTCACGATAAAAAAAATAGTCGATCAGGCTAGGAATGATGTGATGGGGTTTAAAGCTTCCCAGTATCAAGTACTAGGTGTAATGCCAGAAGGTAAATCGGAGTAGAGGTTGGACGGGGGAAATGATTTGTAGACGATAAGTAATTGTAACTTACCCAGTAAATGGGATCAAGGAGGAAATATGGTCGGGACCATAACTACAAGGGATCCATTTTACGATACCGGAAGAATTATTCGAATGATTAAATATCCTTGCAAGAAGCTTTCATGATAAGTTCCACACCATGTCCGTGCGCATGAACACAAAGGTTCAGGGTCGACTCCCACTTCTACAATGCATAACCTTTCATTTTATTTATCGCTCTTGATGAAGCTGTAGTATTGAAATTGTATCTGACGAAAATCCAGTAGAGTATAACCCGCATAACTTTCGAGTTCACACAGATTAGGGAAGGCATAGGTTCAACCCATCGGGGCATCTTAGGAACATATATCATAAATTTCAAGAATAAATAACAGAAGCTCGGTAGTAGAGCATGCTTGAGAAAGGGGAGGATACAATTTACCAAGGGTATTATGTATCCGAGGAAAAGGCTACAAGGTTACTGAATATGAAGGACGTTGTCGGATAAAATCCGGAAAAGGGGTCTGGTGATCCACAAGGGATCTGATGTGAGCATCAATATTCAACCAGAGGAAGAAAGAATGTAAGGAGATTAGATTATAGAAACAACTGACTAACTCAAAGCTCAATTGTAAGAGGGATTATGAATTCCAAGACAAGGGATCAGAAGCAATGCTCTGATTAGGGACGGATAGGTAGAATAGCCTTAGTGGTACAATCAATGGCAATTTGATTGATCGAGAATCAGCACATGTTAAAATGATGTCTGAGCTAGAAGGATGAATTCTAGGATCTGATTGAGGAATGCGAGCATTAGCAACATATTGTATCAACGGACTCAAAAGGACAATGACAAAGGCTAACAATAAGATTACTAGACTTATGGTATTAACCATAATGCAAGCAATCAAGAAATTCATGAACAATAGGCTGTTGAGGATTTTCACAAGAACGAATTGTATTACGAAGACTTTTGTGAAGTACATGAATCAACTGAGGATGAGCGGATACTCGATAGGTGCACCAAGTTATCCATAGGGGTATTCAGATGACAAGGAACTGCAAGGAAGTAAGCTCAAAGGATTCTCGGAAAAAGGAGAGCGGTTCAGGGCATCTTGTAATAACAAGATCAATGGGTTAGAATCTAAGATTGGCAAGTGTGTGTAGTTATCCATAAGTATATTTAAGTGGTAGGGAATTGCAAAGGCAATAGGCACAAAGTCTCGAGAGAATATCATAGAGTATCTTCGGAATCTTCTGATGCAGCAGGCGATCATCTGAAATAAGGGGCTCTCCGGGCAGATGTGATCACGAGATCCTAATGTTCGAGTTAGTAAAACAATTTTAACCCGAATAGAAGAGAGATCAGAGTCCCAGAGTGTCGGGGAAACTTATCCTCGAACACCTATGGGGCCGACGGACCGGGCCCCTTTCGATTCGGCGGGGGGCGGAGATCGCACGAAGAGCAGATCGAGGCGAAGCACACGAGCAGTTTACCCAGCTTCGGAGCTCTCCGGAGAGATAACACTCCTACTACTGCTTGTCTGGTTCTATTCTGTTCTTGCTCTAGCGCGAGAGCGTAGTGTCTTTCTGGGTTACGAATGAGTCGAATTGAAGCGAACCCCCTTTACGTTGCGCATGGGCCTCCTTTTATACACTAAAGGGGTCACCGACAGGTGGCAACGCAGAGAAGGGTACAAATGTAAAAAGTGAGGTGGTTGGTACAGTTACTTGTACAGTGCACCCTACCTAACCCTGACGGCAGGGGACAAGGGCATTAAAGGCCCGTCTGAGTCGCCCAAACAGTGCAGAAAAGGACCGTTAGGGGTGCCACCGTTCGCCACGACGGCGATCTTGTCAGCTTCGCATGCCACTGCGCACCGCTGGCTGCACGGCCTCCCGCCACACGCGCCTGGAGAGGCCCTCAGAGCGACACGTTGGTGGATGCGCTGGAGCGTGGGTACAGAGTGGCCGCCTGCCGCGGCAAGCGCCTTGCCGCTGTTGTTATCTTGTCGGGTCCGGAAGCTTGTCGCTCACCAGGCCTCGAGGTACCTTGTTTGGTCTTCCCGGCAAGCTCCTCTTGCCGGGGCCTTGTTGCCTTGCCGGAGCGTGTGGCGCGTCGCGACAAGTTCTTTGGAGTGCCTCGGTTGGCCTTCCCGGCAAGCTCCTCTTGCCGGGGCCTTGTCTCCTGAGCTTAAATACTTTGTTCTTGAATGGCTCCAAGGGAACCTTGGAGGATCTTGGCGTTTGCCCGGCAAGCCTTTCCGCGGGGTGCTGCAACTGCCCGTGCACAAGTTCGGGGTAGTAGGGTACCCCTATTCTAGTACACCGACAGGAGCCCCCGGGCCTGGGCCAGACACGGTGCCGAGCGCTGTTGGGCCAGGCCCAAGACAGGGCACGGGCACACGCGGACTGGGCCAGACCGAATCTCGCTCCATATCCACCGCGCTCTCCCATAACGGCACGTGTTGAATGCGGCATCGTGGGAGAGATCGTGGGTGGTTGTTTATTTGGAAGGGCGAAATGTCCGCCCCGTCCCTCTTTATAAGCAGAGGAAACAGGGGCAGTTCGTTCCCCCTCGCTGGTTGCTGCTACTCCATCTTCAAGAACCTCTGCCGCTCCCCCCTTCTTCTCGAAGCCGAGAGAGCAGCGCTCCGCCCCCCCATTGCCACCAGCATCACCATGCCGTCGACCTCCCTCACCACCTCCGCCATGGCCCTGAAAGCCGACAAGGGAAAGGGCGTGAAGTCGGCCGAGGCGCAGCAGCTCGCGGCGCTGCGGAAGGAGCGGGCGATCTTCTCCCCTCAGCTCGGCGTGCAGGAGCTGAGGGAGTACTTCTACCTCTTTTGGGCGACGGAGACGCGTGTGCATCCGCGCACAAGGGTACTCCCGGCCGCTGCTTCGGAGCTGGCTCCAAACGGGTACCCATTCTTCGCGCTATTCTTCTATTGCGGGCTCTGCCCGCCCTTCTCGGAGTTCTTCTGCGATATCATGAACACATATGGCTTCCGCCTCCTTGACTTCACCCCCAACGCCGTTCTGACCATGGCAGTTTTCGCACATTTGTGCGAAAACTTTGTCGGAGTCCACCCCAGTGTTGCCCTTTTCCGCCACTACTTCATACCTCGGGTAGAGAGAGGAGAGCCGCTTGCCGGAGGGATCGCCTGGATCTCAAGAGTCGGCAAGAAGGAGGCGTACTTGGAGGGTGAGCTCCGCAGCAAGTGGGATGAGTGGAGAGCGGAGTGGTGCTGGATTGTCGAGGAGAATCCGCAGCCCTTCACCGCCGTGCGCCAAACTCCAATAGTGTGCGGCAATGACTGGAGCAACATGGCCCCGGAAGACGAGAGGCTGAAGATCGCCATTACTAGGATCCTTCACCTCAGGCTTGCCAGGCTCACTGTAGGCGCTGTAGGCGCAGATTTCCTCCGCCGCCGCATCGCCCCCCTGCAGGAGAGGGGGAGGCCCGCCTGGGAATTCAAGAACTCGGCGGACATCATGAGGCTGCGGCCGGGCCTCAACTACAACTTCACCGTCTTGGAGCTGGATGCAATGCTCCTGGAGTTGTTCAAACGCGACCCCCAGCACCCATTCACGCTGCCGAGGGGCGTTGTCCCATTATGCAACAATTCTTCGCTTGACCGGATCCGCGCCATGATGCCGTTGTGTGATTCACACGGAATTGTTCCAACTTGGCAAGAGCCTGCGGATGACGTCGTGCAAGCGTTCTTCGACAACTTGGCAGAAGTGCCGGTCCACGCTGACGAGCAGAAGAGCCTTACCCGTGACACCACCGACGAGGAGCTGCAGCGCATCACCACTAGGGCGGAAGAGGTTGCGGCCGCAGCTGCCGCGGGTGTGTTTGGGTTCACTGTGGAGGAGGCAGAGGCTGCGGAGGCGGCAAACCTTGCCGAGCGCGCGGAGTTCATTGGCGAGGAGGAGCCTGCCGGTTCCGAAGCCGAGCCGAGCGAGGCCGGCGAGGAGGAGCCCGAGCCTTCAGAAAACTTGCCGCAGGCGGAGCCCCCGGCCCCGCCAAGAAGGCGCCTTCGCAGGGCCGGGGACGCAGCGGGGCGATAGCCGGGTCAACAGCCGCCAAGCCGTGTGACGCGCTCTACCGCGGCAAGCAA
This sequence comes from Triticum dicoccoides, assembly GCF_002162155.2. Classification (NCBI taxonomy): domain Eukaryota; kingdom Viridiplantae; phylum Streptophyta; class Magnoliopsida; order Poales; family Poaceae; genus Triticum; species Triticum dicoccoides. The sequence continues at coordinate 314,800,218 of NC_041392.1, read as the reverse complement.
TGTTGCCGCGGGAGCGCCTCACGCAACAGCGGCAACTGGAGCGGGATCTTCCCGGGCCACCGCCACCGCCCCCGCCAAGCGGGCAAGGGATCCTACTCGTCCGCCTCGCCGCACCGGAGGAGGGCCGGACTTCGATCTTTCCGCGCTCAGCTCCGACGAGGAGGAAGAAGAGTAAGTTTCTTTGGTGCTCTTGTAGTTCTTCAATCTTGCTGTTTATATCTTGTATCTGACTTGCTCCAATCTGGACTCCTTTCTTTTCAGGACGCTGGCCCAGAGAGCGGCGAAGAGGGCCAAGGCAGCGGTGATTGTCATCGAGGATGACCCCATCGTGTCAGCAGGAGGTGGGTCCGAGACCACCTTGATGGACCCGGCAATCACTCCTCAAAGCAGCCCCCAGCGCAGCCCCCAGCGTAAGTTCATAGTTTAGCCTTCTGCTGCCGGGCGCGCTTGAGTGCTTTTTCCTTCGTTGATATCTTGCTTGTTGATTTGTGTAGGAGCAGATCAGCCACATCAGGAGCGCCCGGAAGCTGGTCCCGAAGTGCCATCTGCTTCGACTACGCCGCCAAGGTAGGGGTTCCCGGTAAGGGAGCGTTCTCCGGCAAGGGAGAACTCTCCGACAAGGGACAACACCGTCGATCCTGCAGCGACCGAGACCGCAACTGCAGATCTTGGCGCAGGTAATTCACTTGTCCAAAAACTTTGCCTTGGGTTCTTCTTCTTCTGATTTTCTTCTCTTGGATTTTTGATTGATTTTTCTCCCTTCTTCGTTCTTCAGACCCCTCTGCTACTGAGCCAATGGAGACAGAGGGCGCCGGCGATGAAAGGGCCGGTGCTGATGAGACCGTCCGCGAGGAGGCCGCCAGGGCTGCCGCTGGAGAAGCTGGGAAAATCGCACTGACGACCCTGAGGCCGCAGGAGCGCCAGGCGCTGCGCCGACCGCCGATCCCTCTGCCGCTTCTGCGGAGCCGGGCTCCGAGGAGCCCCAGCCCGGCGGCTACTTGAAGGCCGGCGACAATATCTTCATCAAGCTACCCTGGGCGTCGAGCTCCAGGGCGCCGGTCGAGGGGGAAACTTTCGACGGGGAGGTGCTCGCCTCTACTGGACTGTCGTTGGTCGACGCGCCCAGCAGCAGCAGCGGCGAGCCTGAGGAGGAGCAGCTGCTGCGGAAGCTGCTGTCACTCTACCGCGCCCGGCAAGCCAAGCTGGCTTCCCGGGAAGCGCTTGTCGCGAAGGCGGGAGTTGACATGGAGAAGCGCGCGGAGGAGCTCCAGGGCCACAATCGAGAAGCTCTCCGGTCCCTGGCGCAGGAGCGGGAGCGACTTGACGAGGAGCGCACGGCCTTCCTTCTCGAGAAGGCCGAAGCTGAGGAGGAGCAAAGGCTGGCCGCCGAGAAGCAGTCCGCGCGGGAAGGTGAACTAGTGCAGCGGAAGGCCAACCTCGACAGCTACGAGGAAGAGCTCGCCGAGCGCGAGCAAGCACTTGGCGGGGCGCTCAAGGAGGCAAAGGACGCTGCGGCAATTGCAGAGGCCGCCAAGAAAGAGTTGGAGGAGAAGGTGGCGCAGCTGGAGGACGACATTGGGAAGAGCGGCGAGGAGCTTGCCGCGCTCAAGCGTGAGCGTGAGACGGATGCTGCCGCCCACGGTGAGCTGCAAGGTCTCCTCACTAAGAGGGGCAAGGAGCTCAGCGCCGCCAAGGATTCCAAAGCAGACCTGGAGCTGAAGCTGGCCACGCTGACGCAGATGCTGGAGGCCGCCAAGGAGCGGGAGAAGACCTTGTCGGAGAAGGTCAAGGCTGACGCGGCGCTGCTGGAGAGCACTGCAATTACCCAGAACTCGTTCAGAGACACTGTGGAGCACTGGACCGAGGGTCTGGTGAACATTGCCGCAGTCATCAACGAGGAGCTGGCGCAGCTGGGGATGGAGGACTTTGGGTATCCTTCCGATGAGAGTCTTCAACCCAGCGCCAAGCTCAGCCTGTTCTTCAAGGGCGTGGCGACGGCACTCCAGCGGCTCTGGGAGAGGATCCCGAAGCAGCTGGCCGATGAGTCGCGCAAAATCTGCGCCGGGGTTCTCCAGAAGGTGCTGGTGAAGGTGGCCTTCCGCAATCCAGGCCTCAGCTTCACCAACGTCCTCAGGTCCTTGCCGCCTGACACCGATCTGGATGCACTCAAGGCCCTTGTCGCACCCATTGTGGACAAGGTGAGCAAGATCAAGAGGGTCGAGGGCGGACGCGTAGACTAGGCCGTCCATTTCTTCTTTTCCCTTGCCGCTGCTAATCATGTTATGAAAACATTCTGTTAGAGCTGCGACAAGTTATCTTGTAATATAACTTTATTTCTGTTATCAATTGCTATGTTATTTCCTCTACTAGATTCCTTCCTTTGTATGTTTTTACCCTACGCTTCTAGGGAACTTGTCGGCGCAGGCACTCGAGCCGCGAGCGCTGAGTGCGGAACTTCAGCAGCCTGCTGGCGGCGCTGCTTCCGACAAGAAACCTTGTCGCGACTAGATGCAGCACACTTAAGCTGTTGAGCGGACTCGAAACAAAGTAAGGGCGCAACTAGCCACGAGTTGGTTCCTCCGCGCACAGGTTTTCCATACAAAGCAGGGTCGTTTGAGGAAGATAACTCAAAAATTTAAAAACTGATTGCTCAAACTTTGGCAACTTAGCTTTTCTGTCGTTTGCTTCCCGGCAAGGCAAGACTTCGCTTGAACGACGCCTGGTCCATACCACAATCTTCTCCTTCCCCCCGGCAAACATGTGTGCGAGGGAACCTTCTTTTCCTTTGTTGAAAAAGAAGAAAGAAGAGAAAATAATGATATGGAGCCCTTCGGCTCGTTACTGCTTACCGGATGTAGGTGCTGCACAAAGTGTCAGATAACGCATGCGAGAAAGAAACTAATGCATGAAATGGACAAGTTGTGCGGAGCACATGGGGTTCTTTTTATGCACGGGATCTGCGCCCGGCTTTGTACAAAGGATTACATGGAACAGCGGCAAGACTTGTACAAAAGGTGGTTGCTGGAACGGGGTTCCGACAACCGCGCCCTACGGGAAAAACTTATGAAGATGTTCTATGTTCCAGGAGTTGCTCACCGGAATGCCATCTTCGGTCTCAAGGCGGACAGCGCCAGGCCTTGTGACTCGTCTCACCCGATAAGGGCCTTCCCACTTTGGCGTCAACTTGTTGGAATTCTTGGCGGACTGAACGCACCGAAGAACAAGGTCGCCTTCCTCGAAGCTTCTGGCCTTAACTTTGCGGCTATGGTAGCGGCGCAAAGCTTGCTGGTATCGAGCAGCTCGTACAGCAGCCTGAAGACGATCTTCCTCAAGGAGCAGCGCGTCGTCTTGTCGTAGCTGTTCTTGCTCAAACTCATCATAAGCGAGCACTCGAGGCGATCCGTATACGAGTTCCGTGGGGAGAACTGCCTCTGCTCCGTAGACTAGAGCGAAAGGTGTCTGGCCAGTGGCTCGATTTGGCGTTGTTCTGATCGACCAAAGAACCATCGGCAGCTCCTCGATCCAGTTCTTCCGCACTTGCGCAGCCTGTCGAAAGTTCTGGTCTTGAGCCCGCGCGGCACTTCAGCATTTGCCCTCTCTGCTTGACCGTTGCTTCTCGGATGAGAAACAGAAGCGAAGCAGACCTTGGCGCCAAGGTCTTGGACGTACTACATGAAGGTGCGGCTCGTGAATTGCGTGCCGTTGTCGGTGATGATCCTGTTAGGGATCCCGAAACGGCAAACAATTGACCTGAAGAACTTGACTGCTGACTATGTTGTCACCTTCCTCACTGGCTGCACTTCCGGCCACTTTGTGAACTTGTCGATTGCGACGTACAAGTACTCAAAGCCCCCGATAGCTCGGGGGAAAGGGCCGAGGATATCGAGCCCCCAGACCGAGAATGGCCAGGATAAAGGGATCGTCTGGAGAGTTTGAGCTGGCTGGTGTATCTGTTTGGAGTGGAACTGGCACGCTTCACACTTGGTTACTTGTGCAGTTGCATCCTGGAGGGCTGTCGGCCAAAAGAAGCCTTGCCAGAAAGCTTTGCCGGCAAGTGCCCTTGCGCCTATGTGGTGGCCACATATGCCTCCATGTATCTCTGCCAACAGCTTTTGTCCATCCTCCCGGCAAATACACTTCAATTTCACACCGTTGAGTCTTCTTCTGTACAGTATGCTATCGACAAACTGGTACATACTTGACTGCCGGGCTACTCTTTCCGCTTCTTCTTGCTCTTCGGGAAGTTCTCCTGTCTGAAGGAAATGGACAATCTGCTGTGCCCATGTTGGAGCTTGTGGCTCGACAACAAGGACTAAAGGCACATCTGCTGCTGCGGGAACATCCGCTTCTACGGCAAGGACTTGCAGCCCTGCCGGAGCTTGATGTTCCCCGGCAAGCTTGCCGGAGCAAAACTTGTCGGGAGCGTCTGCTTCAACAGAACAAACCATAAGGTTTGCCGGAGCAGACTGCCCCTCAGCATTCTTGGTGTTGATCTTGGGGACTTTCTTGGCGGCGGCTTCGGGGAGCTCTGCCGGAAAGTAGTCGCCAGAAACCAACTTCCTCTTCTTGCTTTGTCCAGTTGAGGGTGTTACGGATGGTTGAGTCAACTTGAGCACAAAGATCCCTGGTTCCACAGGTAACTTTAGTGCGGCGCACTTTGACAGGCCATCAGCAATGTCATTCTAAGCTCTCGGGATATGTTCCATCTGTAGGCCGTCAAAGTGCTCTTCTAGCTTCCTCACTTCATCAACATATGCTTCCATCAATGGACTCTGGTAGTTCTTGTTCACTTGGTGGACGACAAGCTGTGAGTCACCCCTGACAATGAGCTTCTTGATCCCAAGGTCTGCTGCGATTCTGAGACCGGCAAGCAATCCTTCATACTCTGCAGTATTGTTGGTTGCTTGCTCCTTGGGAAAGTGCATCTGGACTACGTACTTGAGGTGCTCTCCGATCGGTGCGACAAGCAGCACGCCCGCACCAGCGCCTTGCAGCGAGAAGGCACCATCAAAGTACATCAGCCACTCTCTGCTTGCCTCTTTGACGGGGATGCTTGTCTCTGGAATTTCTTCATCTGGGGTTGGCGTCCACTCTGCTATGAACTCTGCCAATGCTCTGCTTTGGATAGTTGAAGTGCTCTCAAACTTGAGACCAAAGCTTGACAGTTCCAGCGCCCACTCGACAATCCTTCCTGTTGCTTCTGGATTTTGCAGTATCCTCTTCAGCGGAAAGCGAGTGACGACTGTGATTTCATGTGCTTGGAAGTAATGGCGCAGCTTTCTCGAGGCCATGAGGAGGACGAAAAGCAACTTCTGCACACCAGAGTACCTTGGTCTAGCCCCCTGCAGAAGGGAACTGACAAAGTAAACCGGACGCTGCACCATTGTCTTCTGCATCTTATCATGCTCCTGCGCAGATCCATCTTTGTCGGGACCAGAGCTTGTCGGCGAAGCCCCCCTGCTTGTTGCTGGATGCGTCTGCCGTGGTTGCTGGCTCATCATCTGCCTCTCTCTCCGGCACTAATGCAGCACTAACCACTTGATTGGTTGCCGCTATATACAGCAGCAACTTCTCTTGCGGCTTAGGTGCGACAAGTGTTGGAGTGGAGGACATGTATCTCTTCAAGCCCTGCAGCGCAGCCTCTGCCTCCGGAGTCCATTTCATTGGACCTGCCTTTTTCAAAATTTTGAAAAATGGCAGGGCGCGCTCAGCAGATCTAGAGATAAACCTGCTGAGAGCAGCCACGCAACCGGCAAGCCTTCGTACATCCTTGACGCGCTTTGGTGCTTCGATCTGCTCAATGGCCTTGATCTTGTCGGGATTGGCTTCAATTCCCCGCTGAGACACGAAGAACCCGAGAAGCTTGCCGGAAGGGACTCCAAACACGCACTTCTTGGGGTTAAGCTTGAGGTTGATCTTGCGCAGATTTGCAAATGTCTCGTCTAAATCTTGAATCAGGGTCGCCTTGTTCTTACTCTTGACCACTATGTCATCCATGTAAGCTTCCACATTTCTGTGTATTTGCGGCTCAAAAGCATGGTGGACTACCCTTGCGAATGTTGAACCAGCATTCTTCAAACCGAAAGGCATCCGTACGAAGCAGTACGTGCCACACGGGGTAATAAATGCGGTTTTCTCTTCATCCTCTTCTGCCATGAAGATCTGATGGTATCCTGAGTATGCATCAAGAAATGAAAGCAAATCAGATCCGGCTGTGGAGTCAACAATCTGGTCAATGCGCGGCAAGGGAAATGGGTCTTTGGGACAAGCTTTATTAACATCAGTGAAGTCAATACAAAGTCTCCATTTCTCGTTAGCCTTGCGCACAACAACAGGATTGGCCAACCACGTGGGATGGAGCACTCCTCTGACAAGGCCTGCTGCTTCCAACTTCTTGATTTCTTCGGCGATGAATTCTTGGCGCTCCACTTCCTGCTTCCTGACTCTCTGCTTGACGGGCCGTGCATGAGGACAGACGGCAAGGTGGTGCTCAATTACTTTCCTGGGAACACCGGGGATATCAGACGGTTGCCATGCAAACACGTCGACATTCGCCCGCAGGAAAGCAACGAGCACGCTTTCCTATTTGGGGTCAAGAGTGGCGCTGATGGTGAAGGTACCACCAGCGCCATCCTCCTTGGCGGACACCTTCTTGGTCTCAGGTGGAGCTGCCATTGCCTTCTTACACTTGCCGGTGGAGCTCGATGGTGCGTCCTCGACGGTAGCGCAGCACTTCGAAGAGGTGCGCTTGCCGGAGTGGGCATCAGAGCTCTTGCCGGACTTGGTCTTCTTCTTCCCCCCGGGAGCTTCAACGGCAAGTGTCTTGCGTTCTGCTGCGGCTGCTGCTTCCCGGTAGATCTTGTCGGCACAGATAAGAGCATCCTTCTTGTCGCCAGGGACAGAGATGACACTTATCGGGCCTGGCATTTTCAGTACGTTGTACGCATAGTGAGAGGCTGCCATGAACTTGGCGAGTGCCGGACGGCCAAGGATTCCATTGTAAGGTAATGGAAAGTCGGCAACATCAAATGTGACCCTCTCAGTCCTGAAGTTCAGTTCGCTGCCAAATGTTACCGGCAACGTGATCTTTCCCTTCGGCTTGCTCCTTCCCGGGTTGATTCCTTGAAATGTACCGATCTCTTCGAGCTCGCTGTCGGGGATCTGGAGTTTCTGGAGCACCGCGGACGAGATCAGGTTCAAGCCGGCCCCGCCTTCAACTAGCATCTTAGTGACCTTGAGGTTGCAGATTGTTGGTGAAACCAACATCGGCAAGCACCCGACCGCAGTTATGCGATCCGGGTGGTCCTCAATATCAAAGATGATAGGCGTGCCGGACCATTTCAGAGGCTTGCGTGACACGATGGGTGGTTCTGCTGCATTAACTTCCCGCACCCACTGCTTGAGCTGACGGTGCAAGGTATGCAGAGAAGCACCACCGTCAATGCACAGGACCTCTGTGGCTTTCTGGAACTCCTGCTCATCAGTCTCCTCGTCATCCATGTCTTCATCGTCATTGTCATCTTCATCCTTGTCGCGGCCGCGGGGAGGTCTGTCATCTTGCCGCTGCTTGGCCTTGCCGCGGCGTCCTCCTCGGCCGGGACGTTTCTTGCCGGATCCCCCAGCACCTTCCTGGGCCTTCTCCTTGTCGCGCCCCTCGTATTCAGCTTTCTGTTGCTCAACAAGCTGCTCGACTTTCTTACAGTTCTGGAGATCATGGCCCTTGGTGCGGTGGATCTTGCAATATTGCTTGTTGGTGCCGTCCTGCTTGTCGGCGACCGCAACCTCCGCGGCAACCTCCTTGCCGGAGTCACCAGCTTTGGCTTCCTTGGCGCCACCACCGTTGCCGGACTGCTCAACAACTAGCACCTCTTTGCCTTTTCTCCTTCTGTTGTTCCGCCGCCAGTTTTTCCTTGGCAGGGTAGCATCCTCACTGTCAGATCCTCCCGCTCCTACATTCTCTCCGAGGAGTCTCCTCCCTTCCTCAGCACGTGCACACTTGTCGGCCAGTGCATATAACTCACTGACGTCCCTGATCTTGCACATCGCCATTTCCTCCCGCATCCTGCGGTTCCGCACGTTCTGATGGAACACGCTGATCACCGCGGCAGGGTGGACGTCTGGGATGTTGTGCTGCACACTGCTGAATCTCTGAATGTACTTGCGCAGGGGCTCTCCTTCCTTCTGGGCGAGCAGATGAAGATCACTCTCCTGGCCATGAGGCTTGTGTCCGCCTGTGAAGGCGCCGACGAATTGATGGCACAGATCAGCCCAAGAGGATATTGAGTTGTCCGGGAAGTGCATGAGCCAAGATCTGACGTTGGGCTTGAGCACCAGCGGGAAGTAGTTGGCAAGGATCTTGTCATCCCGTCCCCCGGCAGCCTGCACCGCGATGGTGTAGATGCTGAGGAATTCTGATGGATGCGTCTTGCCGTCATACTTCTCCGGTACGTCTGGCTTGAAGTTTTTCGTGCTGGGCCACTGGACTTGCCGCAGCTCACGAGTGAACGCAGGGCAACCTACCGCATACGGCAGATCGCCTGGTTCCCCTAGCGCATGCATGTCATCAGAGGGCCCAGCACGCTTGTCGGATTGACGTCGCGTTTCTCTTCGGTGCTCGATGCGAGTTCGAGCGTCTTCTTGTTGCCGATCATGAAGGACTTGGCGCTGATCGCGACGAGCTCGTGGATCCGACGATGCAGTGGAGTCGCTGTCGAGGTGGATCCGGCGAGTCGGAGATCTTGGCCTTCCGGGCGGTGATTGCATGGTAGTTGCACCTCCACCCGTTTCGTCGTCACCGGCTCGCGCCCGGCAACCCTGCCGTGGCGGCGACGCGCTCGGTCGCCGTGGAGTGTCGCCGTTGGCGTAGCCGATGAGACTCTGAATCGTGGCCCTCCATTCGTCGATCTTGTCCGTCGTCGGAGGGTAACCTAGGAGAAGTTGAGCTCGCGCCAAAGCTTCTGCTGGAGTGGTGGGTGGCAGTGGCGGACGACGCGAGGAGCGGGACGTGCTCGAACTTCTAACTATGTTAGAAGGAGCAGTATCCCGTCCAGGCGACCGTGCCCCGCTCGTGCCAACATGCTGGCGTGCATGCTGGTCTTAAGCGCTCCGAGATCCACCAGCTTGGTCTTGGCCTATCACGCGTATGGCACTGCGAGTGCCATGACGCTGTTGATCTTGCGCCTCTTGAGAGTGGCGCGGAACATGTACAGTCGCCGAGGCTTGTGCAGCCTTGTCTTTGGACCTGGCGGCATCATGAGCTTCCTCGTCGACGTCCATTCTTCCGCCGGCGTCCATTCCACCACCTGTTTGCTCCAATGGTGGCGGAAGTGACGTGGATGGAGCGGCTGCCGCCGAAGTCTTCTTCTTCGGTGGCATGTTGATGAAGGGAATGAAGATCTAGCTCGTGTGAACGCCGGATCAGGTTCACACAATCTCGACGCCCCCTACCTGGCGCGCCAAAGATGTCGGGGAAACTGATCCTCGAACACCTATGGGGCCGGCGGACCGGGCCCCTTTCGGTTCGGCGGGGGGCGGAGATCGCACGAAGAGCAGATCGAGGCGAAGCACACGAGCAGTTTACCCAGCTTCAGAGCTCTCCGGAGAGATAACACTCCTACTGCTGCTTGTCTGGTTCTATTTTGTTCTTGCTCTAGCGCGAGAGCGTAGTGTCTTTCTGGGTTACGAATGAGTCGAATTGAACCGAACCCCCTTTACGTTGCGCATGGGCCTCCTTTTATACGCTAAAGGGGTCACCGACAGGTGGCAACGCAGAGAAGGGTACAAATGTAAAAAGTGAGGTGGTTGGTACAGTTACTTGTACAGTGCACCCTACATAACCCTGACGGCAGGGGACAAGGGCATTAAAGGCCCGTCTGAGTCGCCCAAACAGTGCAGAAAAGGACCGTTAGGGGCGCCACCGTTCGCCACGACTGCGATCTTGTCAGCTTCGCATGCCACTGCGCACCGCTGGCTGCACAGCCTCCCGCCATGCACGCCTGGAGAGGCCCCCAGAGCGACACGTTGGTGGATGCGCTGGAGCGTGGGTACAGAGTGGCCGCCTGCCGCGGCAAGCGCCTTGCCGCTGTTGTTATCTTGTCGGGTCCGGAAGCTTGTCGCTCACCGGGCCTCGAGGTACCTTGTTTGGTCTTCCCGGCAAGCTCCTCTTGCCGGGGCCTTGTTGCCTTGCCAGAGCGCGTGGCGCGTCGCGGCAAGTTCTTTGGAGTGCCTCGGTTGGCCTTCCCGGCAAGCTCCTCTTGCCGGGGCCTTGTCTCCTGAGCTTAAATACTTTGTTCTTGAATGGCTCCAAGGGAACCTTGGAGGATCTTGGCGTTCGCCCGGCAAGCCTTGCCGCAGGGTGCTGCAACTGCCCGTGCACAAGTTCGGGGTACTAGGGTACCCCTATTCTAGTACACCGACACAGAGTATAGACGAGGAATAAAAGATCCTAATACCACTCAATTGGCGACGTGGGCCCGTAAGACACACAGCCAAGTTAGTAAAACAGTTTTCGGTTTCTAGACTCAACTTCGGCCAAGGAGTTGGAAAGGGGGGATCCTATAGGCAGTCGACTCTGATACCAACTTGTGACGCCCTCGATTCAATCATACACTAATCATACACGCAAATGTGTGCAATCAATATCAAGGACTCACGGGAAGATATCACAACACAACTCTAGACACAAATTAAAATAATACAAGCTTTATATTACAAGCAAGGGGCCTCGAGGGCTCGAATACATAAGCTCGAATACACTAGAGTCAGCGGAAGCAACAATATCTGAGTACAGACATAAGTTAGACAAGTTTTCCTTAAGAAGGCTAGCACAAAAGCAACATCGATCAAAAAGGCAAGGCCTCCTGCCTGGGAGCCTCCTAACCACTCCAAGTCGTCAGCGGCTATCACGTAGTAGTAGGCACCCTCCGGGTAGCAGTAGTCTTCAGTGGTGTCATCTGGCTCCTGGGATCCGTCATCTGGTTGCAACAATCGGGCATTGGGGAAAAAGAAGTAGCAAAGCAACCGTGAGTACTCATCCAAAGTACTCGCAAGACTTATATCAGATGTAAACTAAGTATGCATCTGTATCAAAGGAAATGAGCTGTATCTTTGGACTAAACTTCAGAATGCCAGAAGAGAAGGGGAAAGCCTAGCCTATCGAAGACTAGCATCTTCTGGAAACCACCATCTTGCAGCAACAGGAGGGACTAGAGTAGCATAAAGTAAAGTAGTGGAAATGTTATCAACCTCGGCCAGAGATCCTTTCTCGACTCCCTACGAGAAAGCAATCCCAGAGCCATACTATCCAGTTATCATCTCATATCCAAGTCTCATCTCCATGTCTCATCTCAAGTATCCAGTTCTAATTGTATCGATCGGGATACAACTCCAAGTGTCCGTTACCGTAGGACAGGCTATCGATAGATGTTTTATTCCCTGCAGGGGTGCACCAACTTACCCACCACGCTCGATTAACTCCGAACGGACACACGTTCCTGGGTCATGCCCGGCCTCGGCCAAACAATACGCCGCAACCCGACCTGGGCTTAATAGAGAGGCCAGCACGCCGGACTAAACCTATTTCCCCAGGGGTCATGAACCGTCGCCCCGAGAACTCCTTCACATTGCGTGGGCGGCCGGTGAGCAGACCTAGCTACCTCCTTCAACAAAGCAGGAGCTTAAGCGGTCCAACCCGATGCGCGCCGCTCAATCGCTGACATCTATTAAGCTTCTGCTGATGTATACGACGCAGGACGCCCATACAATGCCCACATGACGGTTAGTGCTATCAGGCCAGAGGCCCCTCGGATCAAATATCCAAATCATAGTGGATTAGGAACGCGCGGTAACAAGCAGAGACTCACGAAAGATGTGACCTCGTAACCCCTTCTCGAGTACTTGCGGCAACGGCTAAGAATGCCCAGCCACGCCTCATAAGTATCTCGCGGGCACCTTCCAGGTCAACCCGACTCCACATCACTCGCAATTAAGCTCGCGCGGGCATCCCTCAGGGCCGACCCGTCTTTAGTAACATGGTTAAGTGTAAAGTCATAGTAACCATAGTAACTGTGTGTCCAAACATCAAGGGCAAAACCCGAGGAATCACCCCCGGCGAATTGCAATCGATGTAAACATCAAGGTGAACGTAAGAGGGACCACCCTCGAGGTTCACACTTGAGGGGTTGCACGACAGAGTCGTACCGGAAGTGGTTAAGGAGGAAATCACCCTCGATGGCCACGACCGAATAGCTACACTACAGAGATCTCATTAGGAGTGATGTATGAGGTTCCACCCTCGGCACTCGATGGTAACTCTGCAGAGTCATACAACTAGGGGGTGATGTGCGGTGTCGGGGCCTGGACGTCGATCACGTTGATCGAGTCATCGAACATAATGTTGGGGAACGTAGCATAAATTCAAAATTTTCCTAGGTGTCACCAAGATCTATCTATGGAGTCATCTAGCAACGAGGGAGGAGTGGATCTACATACCCTTGTAGATCGCGCGTGGAAGCGTTCAAGAGAACGGGGTTGATGGAGTCGTACTCGTCGTGATCCAAATCACCGATGATCCTAGCGTCGAACGGACGGCACCTCCGCGTTCAACACACGTATGGAGCAGCGACGTCTCCTCCTTCTTGATCCAGCAAGGGGGAAGGAGAGGTTGATGGAGATCCAGCAGCACGACGGCGTGGTGGTGGAAGTAGCGGGATTCCAACAGGGCTTCGCCAAGCGCTGCGGGAGGTTGGAGATGTGTCATGGGAGGTAGAGGGAGGCGCCAGGGCTTAGGTGTTGCTGCCCTCCCTTCCCCCACTATATATAGGGCCAAGGGAGAGGGGGGGGGCAGCCTTGGCCCTTCCTCCTAGGAAGGGTGCGGCGAGGGAGGAGTCCATCCTCCCCAAGGCACCTCGGAGGTGCCTTCCCCCTTTAGGACTCTTCCTTTCCCTTATCTCTTGGCGCATGGGCCTCTTGGGGCTGGTGCCCTTGGCCCATACAGGCCAAGGTGCACCCCCTACAGCCCATGTGGCCCCCCGGGGCAGGTGGCCCCACCCGGTGGACCCCCGGGACCCTTCCGGTGGTCCCTGTACAATACCGATGACCCCGAAACTTGTCCCGATAGCCAAAATAGCACTTCCTATATATAATTCTTTACCTCCGGACCATTCCGGAACTCCTCGTGACGTCCGGGATCTCATCCGGGACTCCGAACAACTTTCGGGTTACCGCATACTAATATCTCTATAACCCTAGCGTCATCGAACCTTAAGTGTGTAGACCCTACGGGTTCGGGAGACATGCAGACATGACCGAGATGACTCTCCGGTCAATAACCAATAGTGGGATCTGGATACCCATGTTGGCTCCCACATGTTCCACGATGATCTCATCGGATGAACCATGATGTCAAGGACTTAATCAATCCCGTATACAATTCCCTTTGTCTAGCGGTACGATACTTGCCCGAGATTCGATCGTCGGTATCCCGATACCTTGTTCAATCTCGTTACCGGCAAGTCTCTTTACTCGTTTCATAACACATCATCCCGTGATCAACTCCTTGATCACATTGTGCACATTATGATGATGTCCTACCGAGTGGGCCCAGAGATACCTCTCCATTTACACGGAGTGACAAATCCTAGTCTCGATTCGTGCCAACCCAATAGACACTTTCGGAGATACCTGTGGTGTACCTTTATAGCCACCCAGTTACGTTGTGATGTTTGGCACACCCAAAGCACTCCTACGGTATCCGGGAGTTGCACAATCTCATGGTCTAAGGAAATGATACTTGACATTAGAAAAGCTTTAGCATACGAACTACATGATCTTGTGCTAGGCTTAGGATTGGGTCTTTGTCCATCACATCATTCTCCTAATGATGTGATCCCGTTATCAATGACATCCAATGTCCATGGTCAGGAAACCGTAACCATCTATTGATCAACGAGCTAGTCAACTAGAGGCTTACTAGGGACATGGTGTTGTCTATGTATCCACACATGTATCTGAGTTTCCTATCAATACAATTCTAGCATGGATAATAAACGATTATCATGAACGAAATATAATAATAACTAATTTATTATTGCCTCTAGGGCATATTTCCAACAGTCTCCCACTTGCACTAGAGTCAATAATCCAGTTCACATTGATATGTGATTAACACTCAAGGTCACATCCCCATGTGACTAACACCCAAAGAGTTTACTAGAGTCAATAATCTAGTTCACATTACCATGTGATTAACACTCGATGAGTTCTGGGTTTGATCATGTTATGCTTGTGAGAGATGTTATAGTCAACGGGTCTGAATCTTTCAGATCCGTATGTACTTCGCAAATCTCTAGGTCATATTATAAATGATGCTTCCACGTTCCACTTGGAGCTATTCCAAATGGTTGCTCCACTATACGTATCCGGTTTGCTACTCAGAGTCATTCGGATAGGTGCTAAAGCTTGCATCGATGTAACCCTTTACGCCGAACTCTTTATCACCTCCATAATCGAGAAACATGTCCTTATTACTCCAAGGACAATTTTGACCGCTATCTAGTGATCCACTCCTGGATCACCTTTGTACCCTCTTGCCAGACATGTGGCAAGGCACACATCAGGTGCGGTACTCAGCATGGCATACCGTATAGAGCCTATGACAAAAGCATGGGGGACGACATTCGTCCTTTCTCTTTCTTCTGCCATGGTCGAGCTTTAAGTCTTAACTTCATACCTTACAACTCAGGCAAGAACTCCTTCTTTGACTGATCCATCTTGAACACCTTCAATATCATGTCAAGGTATGTGCTCATTTGAAAGTACCATTAAGCGTTTTGATCTATCCTTATAGATCTTGATGCTCAACATTCAAGTAGCTTAATCCAGGCTTTCCATTGAAAAACACTTTTCAAATAACTCTGCATGCTTTCTAGAAATTCTACATCATTTCCGATCAACAACATGTTAACAACACATACTCATCGGAAATTCTATAGTGCTCCCACTCACTTCTTTGGAAATACAAGTTTCTCATAAACTTTGTATACACCCAAAATCTTTGATCATCTCATCAAAGCATACATTCCAACTCCGAGATGCTTACTCCAGTCCTTAGAAGGATTGCTGGAGCTTTGCATACTTATTAGCATCTTTCAGGATTGATAAAACCTTCCGGTTGTATCACATACAACCTTTCCTCAAGAAAATCATCGAGGAAACAATGTTTTGACATCCTATCTGCAAGATTTCATAAATAATGCAGTAATCGCTAATATAATTCCAACAGACTCTTAGCATCGCTACGAGTAAGAAAGTCTCATCGTAGTCAACTCCTTGAACTTGTCGGAAAACATCTTAACGACAAGTCGAGCTTTCTTAATGGTGATACTTACCATCATTGTCCGTCTTCCTTTTAAAATCCATATGTACCTAACAGCCTTACGACCATCAAGTAGTTCTCCCAAAGTCTACACTTTGTTTTCATATATGGATCCTCTCTCGGATTATATGGCCTCGAGCCATTTATCGGAATCCGGGCCCACCATCGCTTCTCCATAGCTCGTAGGTTCATTGTTGTCTAGCAACATGACTTCCAAGACAGGATTACGTACCACTCTGAAGTAGTACGCATCCTTGTCATCCTACGAGGTTTGGGAGTGACTTGATCCGAAGTCTCATGATCAATATCATAAGCTTCCACTTCAATTGGTGCAGGTGCCACAGGAATAACTCTTTGTGCCCTGCCACACACTAGTTGAAGAGACGGTTCAACAACCTTATCAAGTCTCCACCATCCTCCCACTCAATTCCTTCGAGAGATACTTTTCCTTGAGAAAGGACCCGATTCTAGAAACAATCCCTTATTGCTTTCGGATCTGAGACAGGAGGTATACCCAACTGTTTTGGGTGTCCTATGAAGATGCATTTATCCGCTTTGGGTTCGAGCTTATCAGCCTGAAACTTTTTCGCATAAGCGTCGCAGCCCCAAACTTTTAAGAAATGACAGCTTAGGTTTCTCTAAACCATAGTTCATATGGTGTCATCTCATTGGAATTACGTGGTGCCCTATTTAAAGTGAATGTGGTTGTCTTTAATGCTTAACCCATAAACTATCGTGGTAATTCGATAAGAGACATCATGGTATGCATCATATCCAATAGGGTGCAGTTATGATGTTCGGACACACCATCACACTATGGTGTTCCAGGCTGTATTAGTTGTGAAACAATTTCCACAATGTCTTAATTCTATGCCAAACTCGTAATTCAGATATTCATCTCTATGATCATATCATAGATCTTTTATCCTCTTGTCACGACGATCTTTCAACTTCACCCTGAAATTACTTGAACCTTTCAATAATTCAGACTCGTGATTCATCAAGTAAATATACTCAACATCTACTCAAATCATCTGTGAAGTAAGAACATAACGATATCCACTACATGCCTCAGCACTCATTGGACTGCACACATCAAAATGTATTACTTCCAACAAGTTGCTTTCTAGTTCCATTTTACTGAAAACGAGGCTTTCAGTCATCTTGCCCATGTGGTATGATTTGCATGTCTCAAGTGATTCAAAATCAAGTGAGTCCAAACGGTCCATTTGCATGGAGTTTCTTCATGCATATACACCAATAGACATGGTTCGCATGCCTCAAACTTTTCAAAAACGAGTGAGCCCAAAGATCCATCAACATGGAGCTTCTTCATGCGTTTTATACCGATATGACTTACGTGGCAGTGCCACAAGTAGGTGGTACTATCATTACTATCTTTTGGCATGAACATGTGTATCACTACGATCGAGATTCAACAAACCATTCATTTTAGGTGTAAGACCATTGAAGGTATTATTCAAATAAACAGAGTAACCACTATTCTCCTTAAATGAATAACCGTATTGCGATAGACATAATCCAATCATGTCTATGCTCAACGCAAACACCAATCTCGGTGGTAGAGGGAGCGTGCGATGTTTGATCACATCAAGCTTGGAAAAACTTCCAACACATATTGCCAGCTCACCTTTAGCTAGTCTCCGTTTACTCTGCAGCCTTTTATTTCGAGTTTACTAACATTTAGCAACCGCACCGGTATCTAATACCATGGTGCTACTAGGAGTACTAGTAAAGTACACATTAACACAATGTATATCCAATATACTCCTATTGACCTTGCCAGCCTTCTCATCTACCAAGTATCTAGGGTAATTCTGCTCCAGTGGTTGTTCCCCTTATTACAGAAGCACTTAGTCTCGGGTTTGGGTTCAACCTTGGGTTTCTTCACTAGAGCAGCAGCTGATTTGCCGTTTCATGAAGTATCCCTTCTTTCCCTTGCCCTTCTTGAAACTAGTGGTTTCACCAACCATCAACAATTGATGCTCCTTCTTGATTTCTACTTTTGTGGTGTCAAACATCGCGAATATCTTAAGGATCATCATATATGTCCCTGATATATTATAGTTCACCACGAAGCTCTAGCAGCTTGGTGGTAATGACTTCGGAGAAACATCACTATCTCATCTGGAAGATCAACTCCCACTCGATTCAAATGATTGTTGTACTCAGACAATCTGAGCACAAGCTCAACAATTGAGATTTTCTCCCTTAGTTTGTGGGCTAAGAAAATCGTCGGAGGTCTTATACCTCTTGACGTGGGTACGAGCCTGAAATCCCAATTTCAGCCCTCGAAACATCTCATATGTTTCACGACGTTTCAAAACGTCTTCGGTGCCTCAACTCTAAGCCGTTTAACTGAACTATCACGTAGTTATCAAAATGTGTATGTCAGATGTTCGCAACATCCATAGACAACGTTCGAGGTTCAGCACACTGAGCGGTGCATTAAGGACATAAGCCTTCTATGAAGCAATGAGGACAAACCTCAGTTTACGGACCTAGTTCCGCATAATTACTACTATCAACTTTCAAATAAATTTTCTCTAGGAACATATCTAAACAGTAGAACTGAAGCGCGAGCTACAACATAATTTGCGAAGACCTTTTGACTATGTTCAGGATAATTAAGTTCATCTTGTGAACTCCCACTTAGATAGACATCCCTCTAGTCATCTAAGTGATTACATGATCCGAGTCAACTAGACCGTGTCCGATCATCACGTGAGATGGACTAGTCATCATCGGTGAACATCTTCATGTTGATCGTATCTACCATACGACTCATGCTCGACCTTTCGGTCTCTTGTGTTCCGAGGCCATGTCTTTACATGCTAGGCTCTTCAAGTCAACCTAAGTGTTTCGCGTGTGTAAATCGGTCTTACACCCGTTGTATGTGAACGTTAGAATCTAACACCCGATCATCACGTGGTGCTTCGAAACAACGAACTGTCGCAATGGTGCACAGTTAGGGGGAACACTTTCTTGAAATTATTATGAGGGATCATCTTATTTACTACCGTCGTTCTAAGTAAACAAGATGCATAAACATGATAAACATCACATGCAATCAAATAGTGACATGATATGGCCATCATCACTTTGCTCCTCTTGATCTCCATCTTTGGGGCTCCATGATCATCATCATCACCGGCATGACACCATGATCTCCATCATCATGATCTCCATCATCGTGTCTTCATGAAGTTGTCTCGCCAACTATTACTTCTACTACTACAACTAACGGTTAGCAATAAAGTAAAGTAATTACATGGCGTTGTTCAATGACACGCAGGTCATATAATAAATAAAGACAACTCCTATGGCTCCTGCCGGTTGTCATACTCATCGACATGCAAGTCGTGATTCCTATTACAAGAACATGATCAATCTCATACATCACATATCATTCATCACATTCTTCTTGGCCATATCACATCACATAGCATACCCTGCAAAAACAAGTTAGACGTCCTCTAATTGTTGTTTGCATGTTTTACGTGGCTGCTATGGGTTTCTAGCAAGAACGTTTCTTACCTATGCAAAAACCACAATGTGATATGCCAATTGCTATTTACCCTTCATAAGGACCCTTATCATCGAATCCGATCCGACTAAAGTGGGAGAGACAGACACCCGCTAGCCACCTTATGCAACTAGTGCATGTCAGTCGGTGGAACCAGTCTCACGTAAGAGTACGTGTAAGGTCGGTCCGGGCCGCTTCATCCCACAATGCCACCGAATCAAGATTGGACTAGTAACGGTAAGCATATTGAACAAAATCAACACCCACAACTACTTTGTGTTCTACTCGTGCATAGAAACTACGCATAGACCTAGCTCATGATGTCACTGTTGGGGAACGTAGCATAAATTCAAAATTTTCCTACGTGTCACCAAGATCTATCTATGGAGTCATCTAGCAACGAGGGAGGAGTGGATCTACATACCCTTGTAGATCGCGCGCGGAAGCGTTCAAGAGAACGGGGTTGATGGAGTCGTACTCGTCGTGATCCAAATCACCGATGATCCTAGCGCCGAACAGACGGCACCTCCATGTTCAACACACGTACGGAGCAGCGACGTCTCCTCCTTCTTGATCCAGCAAGGGGGAAGGAGAGGTTGATGGAGATCCAGCAGCACGACGGCGTGGTGGTGGAAGTAGCGGGATTCCAACAGGGCTTCGCCAAGCGCTGCGGGAGGAGGGAGATGTGTCATGGGAGGGAGAGGGAGGCGCCAGGGCTTAGGTGTTGCTGCCCTCCCTTCCCCCACTATATATAGGGCCAAGGGAGAGGGGGGGGGGGCGCAGCTTTGGCCCTTCCTCCAAGGAAGGGTGCGGCCAGGGAGGAGTCCATCCTCCCCAAGGCACCTCGGAGGTGCCTTCCCCCTTTAGGACTCTTCCTTTCCCTTATCTCTTAGCGTATGGGCCTCTTGGGGTTGGTGCCCTTGGCCCATATAGGCCAAGGCGCACCCCCTACAGCCCATGTGGCCCCCCGGGGCAGGTGGCCCCACCCGGTGGACCCCCGGGACCCTTCCGGTGGTCCTGGTACAATACCGATGACCCCGAAACTTGTCCCGATAGCCAAAATAGCACTTCATATATATAATTCTTTACCTCTGGACCATTCCGAAACTCCTCGTGACGTCCGGGATCTCATCCAGGACTCCGAACAACTTTCGGGTTACCGCATACTAATATCTCTATAACCCTAGCGTCACCGAACCTTAAGTGTGTAGACCCTACGGGTTCGGGAGACATGCAGACATGACCGAGATGACTCTCCGGTCAATAACCAACAGCGGGATATGGATACCCATGTTGGCTCCCACATGTTCCACGATGATCTCATCGGATGAACCACGATGTCAAGGACTTAATCAATCCCGTATACAATTCCCTTTGTCTAGCGGTACGATACTTGCCCGAGATTCGATCGTCGGTATCCCGATACCTTGTTCAATCTCGTTACCGGCAAGTCTATTTACTCATTTTGTAACACATCATCCCGTGATCAACTCCTTGATCACACTGTGCACATTATGATGATGTCCTATCGAGTGGGCCAAGAGATACCTCTCCGTTTACACAGAGTGACAAATCCCAGTCTTGATTCGTGCCAACCCAACAGACACTTTCGGAGATACCTGTAGTGTACCTTTATGGCCACCCAGTTACGTTGTGACGTTTGGCACACCCAAAGCACTCCTATGGTATCCGGGAGTTGCACAATCTCATGGTCTAAGGAAATGATACTTGACATTAGAAAAGCTTTAGCATACGAACTACATGATCTTCTGCTAGGCTTAGTATTGGGTCTTTGTCCATCACATCATTCTCCTAATGATGTGATCCCGTTATCAATGACATCCAATGTCCATGGTCAGGAAACCGTAACCATCTA
Source organism: Triticum dicoccoides (assembly GCF_002162155.2). Lineage (NCBI taxonomy): Eukaryota > Viridiplantae > Streptophyta > Magnoliopsida > Poales > Poaceae > Triticum > Triticum dicoccoides. Next base: position 314,779,422 of record NC_041392.1, on the reverse strand, counting down.
TTGATCAACGAGCTAGTCAACTAGAGGCTTACTAGGGACATGGTGTTGTCTATGTATCCACACATGTATCTGAGTTTCCTATCAATACAATTCTAGCATGGATAATAAACGATTATCATGAACAAGGAAATATAATAATAACTAATTTATTATTGCCTCTAGGGCATATTTCCAACACATAAAGCGAGGCAACTAGGACAAGGTGGGGTCACTGATGGATCTCTAACCAACCTATACTAGGCAGTTTAGGATAAGCAGGTAAGGTATGAAAGCAGGTAACAAAAACAGGCTATGCATAAGAGTAGGATCATATAGAAAGTAGTAGCTGTTCTAATGCAAGCATGAGAGTGAAAGAAATGGGCGATATCGGAATGCTCAAGGGGGGTTTGCTTGCCTGGTTGCTCTGGCAAGGAGGGGTCGTCGTTGACGTAGTCAATCACAGGGGCAACATCGGTCTCAGGGTCTACCGGAGAGAAGAGGGGGAAGAAACAGTAAATACAGAGCAAACAATGCATCACAAAGCATAACATGGCAATATGTTGTGCCGGGTGTGACCTAACGTATGGCTACACGATACAGGTGAAGGGGGAATTCAACAGGGAATGTTTTCCCGGTTCCGGACCTGTGTCAAACAGATGACCGAAGGGGAATGTTCCATGTTCAGATAGTTAGAGGCATCTGACAGGTATGTGGGTAGCGTATTCGGGTTCGTCACGTTTTTCTAAGCAACTTTTATGTAGAAAACTTTTTCATCCAAGTTACGGATTATTTTTTATAAATTATCAAAGATTTAAACATTTTCTGGAATATTTTTATTTAATCTAATCCAAATTTGACCAAGTTGAAATGACTAGTCAAAAAGGGGGGATGTGGCCCACATGTCATTGACACATAATTTAATTGATGGCTAAACTAAAATGGAGGGGTTAAAATTAACATAGGGGGCCACATGACATAGGCTAGCAATTATCCTAAGTAGTACTTAATTAGTCTAACTACTCTGACCACTAAGTAATTAATCAACCTAAACTAATCAGGGCCATCCCCACTTGGCAGTGAGCCATCCCCGCCTCCCACGCACACACACAACACACTCACGCACACAGTTCTGTTTTCTGCTAACAAAAGATAGCACTTTGTGATTTTCATCAAATTTAATCTATGCACCAAATGGATTTGGTCCAATGGAAACATTTGAGCCTTGTCAAGTGTACTACCTTTCCATAATTTTTTTAGTCCCGTCAGTAGTTGTTTAGCCACAGTTTAGAGGTAGTCAAAGGGGTTACTCAATGTAGAAATTGAAAAGCTAGCAATAGCTACAGTAACTGAATGTTACTTGTACCAAAGCGGCAGCAAAGTGCAACGTCGCGGTGCGGGCGCTAGGCAGCGGCGGCGAGGCCACGCACGGGAGGAGCAGCAGCAAACGACAGCAGCAAGCAGAGCAGCAAGAAGCGGTGGCATCGAGCAGTGCAGCAGCAGGCGGTGCAGGAAGGCGTGCGCGAGCACGCGACACACGCACAAGGCAAGGCCGCGGCCGGTGAGCTCGCGAACGGGGCGGCTGGGGGCACGGCGACCACACGCGCGAGCGGACACGTGGAGATGCGGCCGAGACGAGCTGCAGGCGACAGCGCGGTAGTAGCAGCAGGAGAGCAAGAAGCAACGGCAGCCAGCGGCAGCGGCGATGAGCAGGCGGGCGCAGACGGCAGCGGCGGGCGGGCGCACGCATGAGCGCGGCCAGGCATGGGTAGGGGAGCCCAGGGCACGCACGGGGCGTGAGTGTGGGTTTGGCCACGACGAGCTCTGGACACGGCAGCTACGGAGCAGGGGCGGCGTCAAGCTATGGCTACGACATACGTCGAGGAGCAGAAGGGGAAGGGGTTGGACATGGTGCTCACCTAGGAGCACACAGCGGCTCGGCGGGAGGTTTAGTAGCAGCAGGGGTGGTGGCCAGAGTCGAAGGCGACGACGGCGACCCGAGAAAGACGACCTCGATCTGTGTAGCAGGGGCTTCCCGGCTCGATCTCGAGGGTGCAAGCGACATACACGACGACGACGGCTCTTCTGGACAGCAATGCCGGTGTAGAGGTTGTCGTTCGCCATGATGGTGACGGGTAGTGGCGAGCACGGCGTTCGGTTGAGCGGAGAGGGCAGCGAGAGAGAGAGAGAAGATGGATGTGGGTGAGGACCGTGGAAAGGAGAGGGAGGCAAGTGGGAGAGGGGAGACGAGGGGAGCCCGAGGCGTCGACCTTATCCCCTCGGGGCGGCGCCGGCGAGGCTGGTCCGACGGGGACGAGCTCCTGTTTGGGCGCGGTCGTGAACAGGAGAAGACGACCGGGAGGGGGAAGATGGGATGGGCCTAGTTAGGTTAGAGGCTAGCTGGGACGAGGCCTAGCTTGGGGGAGGGTTGCCCCTTTTTTTATTTTTGTTTAGTTTTTACCTTTTGTTTATTTTCTTTGAGCCTCTAAAAGAGTTTTTATAAAACAAAACTTGGCACAAAAATACAAGGCAATAACCTGGGTTGGTATAAAGAGTTTCAAAGCATTTGGGAGTGTTCAACTATTTTTAGAAATTGAAAAGCTCAAATAATTAGCTATTGGTCTACTGAATAAATTTTCAGGGGCACTGTGGGAATCCAAAATAGGTTGGTTCAAACATGACAATGATCAGGTGAATTTGTAGACTATCTATTTCGCACTTGTCGCGTGTGGGAATCCAAAATAGCCTTCACACTTGTCGACTATCTCTTTCGCCATTTTCAGGGGCACTGTGGGAATCCAAAATAGCCTGCACACTTGTCAACTATCTCTTTTGCCATTTCGTTTGCCCTGGGCCAGTAAAAACCCGTCCGGTATGCTTTGGCCGCGATGGTCCGAGAGGACGCATGGTGACCACAGGTCCCCGAGTGGATATCATCAAGGATTATCTGACCTTCTTCTGGCGTTATGCACTTCTGACCGATTCTAGTTGCGCTTTCTCTATACAACTGTCCTTTTATGACTGTGAAAGGTTTAGATCGACGGACGATCTGTCGAGCCTCTTCTTTGTCCCCTGGAAGTTCTTTCCTCAAGATATACGCGATGTATGGTATCGTCCAGTCGGGAGTGATTGCCAAGACCTCCATGACTAGATCGACCAGCAGGAATTTCGACTTCAGTCGGATCTGTGGCACTTTTCGGTTGCGGGGCTTCTTCTGTAAAAGGATCCTCCTGGACTGACGGCGAGCGGATGTGCTCCAAAAACACATTGCTGGGAATGGCTTCTCTCTTGGAGCCTATCTTTGCCAGATCATCAGCTGCTTGATTTTTTAGTCGGGGGATGTGATGAAGCTCTAACCCCTCGAATTTCTTTTCTAGCTTTCTTACTGCGTTGCAGTAGCCAGTCATAGCTAGGCTTCTGACGTCCCACTCCTTCATCACCTGATTAACCACCAAATCTGAGTCGCCATAGACCATGAGGCACCGAACGCCGAGTGAAATGGCCATGCGCAACCCATACAAGAGTGCTTCATATTCTGCTTCATTATTGGAGGAATCGAAGTGAATCTAGAGAACATATCTGAGCTTATCTCCTCGGGGGGAGACCAATACTACCCCAGCACCGGAACCATTCAGCATCTTAGATCCATCGAAGAACATGGTCCAGTGCTCCGAGTGAAGTTGAGTCGGAAGCTGCTGTTCAATCCACTCGGCGACGAAATCTGCAATTGCTTGGGACTTGATAGCATTCTTTGCTTCAAACTTGATATCTAGGGGAAGGAGTTCAATCGCCCACTTCGCCACTCGACCAGTTGCATCTCTGTTGTGCAAAATCTCTGACAGTGGAGCGTCGCTGGCGACTGTAATGGAATGGTCAGAGAAGTAGTGTGCAACCTTCTTCGTGGTCATGTAAATCCCATACACAAGCTTCTGATAATGGGGATATCTTTGCTTCGAAGGAGTCAAAACTTCAGACACATAATATACTGGGCGCTGAACTCTGAAGGCCTTTCCTTCTTCTTCCCGCTCGACCGTAAGTACTATACTGACAACTTGTCCCGTGGCCGCAATGTAAGGCAGCAGAGGCTCTTTACTGATTGGGACAGCAAGCACCGGCTGGGTGGAGAGCAGAGCTTTGAGCTCTGCAAACGCTGCATCAGCTTCTGGAGTCCACTCGAACTTGTCAGACTTCTTCATCAGTCGGTAAAGAGGCCACGCCTTTTCACTGAGACGAGAAATGAATCGACTTAGAGCGGCCAAGCAACCTGTAAGCTTCTGGACATCGTGTACACGCACGGGGCGCTTCATCCGGAGTATGGTGCCAACTTTCTCGGGATTGGCATCGATTCCTCGTTCGGAAACGAGAAAACCGAGTAACTTTCCACCTGGAACTCCGAATGTGCACTTTGATGGATTGAGCTTGATATCATATCTCCTGAGGTTAGCAAGGTTTCGGCAAGGTCAGCCAGCAGGTCGGAACCTTTCCGTGACTTAACCACAATATCATCCATGTATGCTTCTACGTTCTGACTGATCTGAGTGAACAAACACTTCTGAATCATCCTCATGAACGTGGCTCCAGCATTCTTGAGGCCGAAGGGCATGGTGACATAACAGAAGCACCCGGATGGGGTGATGAAAGCCGTTTTGATCTCGTCGGGTCCATACAGACGGATCTGATGGTACCCTGAATAGGCATCTAGAAAAGACAAACTCTCACACCTCGCGGTCGAGTCGACTACCTGGTCGATGCGGGGGAGAGGGAAATGATCTTTCGGGCAGGCCCAATTGATATGTTTAAAGTCAATGCACATGCGAAGTGACTTGTCCTTCTTGGGGACCATGACAACATTGGCGAGCCACTCGGAGTGGTAAATCTCTCGGATGAACTCCGCTGCTAAGAGCCGAGCCACCTCCTCGCCAATAGCCTTCCTCTTCTGGACGGCGGACCGTCGAAGATGTTCTTTCACAGGCTTGAACTTCGGGTCGACTCGTAGACGGTGCTCAGCCAGCCCCCTGGGAACTCCAGGCATGTCAGAAGGCTTCCATGCGAAGATGTCCCAGTTCTCACGGAGGAACTGGATGAGCGCTTCTTCCTATTTGGAGTCGAACGTCGTTGAGATGAGAGTCGGAGCAGCATTGGGGTCGGTCGGGTGAATGTGAACTGGCTTAGTTTCATCGGACGACTGAAAAGCTGATTCTGAAGCTGGCTTCTTGGCCCGCAGCAATTCACTCGGATCAGCAGTCTTCTGGTACTCTTGCAGTTCGACTACTGACATCTGAGCATCAGCGATCTTTGATCCTTTCTGAAAACAATCCTCTGCTTTCTTCCGATTGCCTGTAATGGTGATCACATCTCTGGGGCCGGGCATCTTCAATTTGAGATACACATAGCACGGTTGAGCCATGAAGCGTGCATAAGCTGGCCGGCCCAGAATAGCATGATAAGCACTTTGGAAGTCCACAACCTCAAATGTCAACTTTTCCTTGCGGTAATTCTTTGAATCACCGAAAACCACATCGAGAACAATCTGGCCGAGTGACTCGGCTTTCTTTCCAGGAATGACTCCATGGAAACTCATGTTGCTAGCACCGAGCCTGGACATCGGAATGCCCATCCCTTTCAACGTTTCTGCATATAGTATGTTCAGGCCGCTGCCACCATCCATCAGGACTTTGGTCAGTCGAGTGCCTTCGACAATTGGATCGACCACCAGAGCTTGCCTCCCAGGGGTGGCAATGTGCGCAGGGTGATCGGACTGGTCGAACATGATGGCAGTCTAAGACCACTTCAGGTAGCTGGGTGTTGCCGGGGCAACCATATTCACTTCACGGTTAATGACTTTCAGTCGACTTTTGCTTTCGACATCAGCGAAAATCATCAAGGTGGAATTGACTTGGGGGGTATCCATCGTCACTATCTTCTTTGTCCTCAACTCTGTCTGACTCTTTTTCCTTGTCTTTGGACTGCTTGCCCTGAAACTGCTGGATCAGGAGCCGGCACTGTCGAGTGGTATGCTTTGGGTAAATAAGATTACCCTCTTCATCTTTCTTGGTGTGGATGTGACATGGCAGACCCAAAACATCATTTCCATCTTCATCCTTGACTTTCTTGGGGTTCCAGGGCCCCTTGGGTTTTCCCTTGAATTTCCCTGAGTTACGGCCAGGGCCTCCCAGGAGCGGCTGGCTCGGCCTTCCGCTTCTGCTTCCGACTGGAATTGCCTCCGGTTTCCTGGGCGACTGCTTTCTGCTTGCCACTCCGGAGTCGATCTTCATCTTCTCCGTTAGCGTACTTGGTGGCAATTTCCATCATCCGATTCAGAGACATTTCTCTGGTCCGACCGAACTTCAGGTTCAACTCTCTGTTCTTGACGCCTTCTTTAAAGGCACAAACTGCTTGGTGATCTGGTACATTCTCAACTGTGTGATGCAAAGTGATCCACCTCTGGATGTAATCCCTCAGAGTTTCACTCGGTTTCTGCACGCAAGACCGCAATTCCGTAAGGCCTGCCAGTCCTTTGCATGTTCCTTCAAAGGTCGTGACAAACACTCAAGAGAGATCCTTCCAAGTGTAGATGCTGCTGGGTGCTAACTGATTCAGCCACGCTCTGGCTGAGCCCTCTAACAGGAGAGGCAAATGCTTCATAGCCACCTCATCATTGCCGCCACCAATCTGGACAGCCACTCGGTAGTCTTCGAGCCAAGTGTCAGGCTTAGACTCGCCGGTGAACTTGCTGACTCCAGTCGCCAACCGGAAGTTGGGAGGAATCAGTGCGGCCCTGATGGCTCAACTGAAACACTCTGACCCCGAGACACGTACTCTGCTGCTGGCAGGCGCATCTCTGTCGTGGCCTTCTCAGTGAGCTCTGTTCCTGTCAACCAGACCCTGAACGAGGATGGATCTCGCATCAAAGCCTGGGTCCCTGGGGTCGATTGGAACTCTCCGCCCAACACTATGAGGGTGTCTGTCATCCTGCTGTCGAGGCGCATATGACCCACTCCTCGGGGGAGGGGTTGGCACTCGACGTCGATCGAACCGGTGATCATACTGCTCATTTCTTCTGTACTGATCGTGCCGGTCTCCGCATCCCTCACGCCTCGGGGGCGATCTTGGGCTGTGAGCTGACTGGACTGTATCCGTTGCAACGGATCGACTGTGGATCCTATTCCGCGACTGAGAAACAACGGAATTCTGGTTTCCCGCTACCCGGAGCAACGCTCTGATTTGCAACAAGCCCCTGCCAGCCTCCGACTGGGAGGGCTGAATCAATTCTGCTATACGGGTCGCGGCTGCCAAATTCTGAACTGGGGTTCGATATACCTGCGTAGGCGGGAAGAGTTGACGTCGACTGGACTCGGGAGCTCGCTGACGTGCTTGCTCGTCGAGTATTCGCTGGAGATTCTCCAGTCGAGTGCGCTCGGCCAAGTTAGCCAAGCGCGCGTCCTCCAAGGCCCGGGCCTCGGGGGTTTCTCCGATGATAGGAGTGTGGAGTGCATCCATGTTCCGGCGGCGAAGCTCCTCTCGCTGCAATGACGTGAGAGATTCGGGGAGATACTCATCGTGGGGATGCGACGGGTCGCCTCCACCCGCGCCTCCATCGGTGCGAGGGAAACCGGGAGGACTGTGTGTTCCATCGACCGCCAGAACCTCATCCGCCGGGTCGCTGCTGCCGCACTCGGATGCGGTTTCCGCGGAGCCAGTCAACAGGTCGAACAGGCCGTAGAGGGATTCGTCGGGCTCGATTGCCGCGACTTGTGGGGCTGCCGACTAGCGGGCCACGGCATGCCTCACCCACCTCTGAAGTCTTGACCGGCCGGAGCGCTTGCGCCGGTGGGAGACAGGGAGGGAAGATGACTCGGGAGCCGACCGATACTGGGTCGACGGCTGCCGCAGGAGGACGCCATGGACACACGCGCGGAAGTGCGTCGCACCGCGGACGGGGAGGGCGTCGATGTCGAGTGGAGCCTCCTGAAGCCAAGCGGAGTTGTCGGCGATGAACGTCAGTGCGCCGAGACGGATCTCGTGGCCCTCCACCAAATCTCCGCACGAAAACATGATCAAAGGGATCGGAAAAATCGCAACTTCTCCAACTAGGCGCTAAGACTGAGGCCCCACGGTGGGCGCCAACTATCGTGGTTCTAACTCTGATAGTGAGGTAGGTGGGTATGTATGGAGAGGCTAGATCTCAGCTATGGAGAAGTTGTAAATACACCAGGATGTATGAGTTCAGGCCCTTCGCGGAGGAAGTAACAGCCCTACGTCTCGGTGCCCGGAGGCGGTCGACTGGATTATGTGTGTACGAATTACAGGGGTGCCAACCCCTACTACTAAGGAGGGGGTGGCTTATATAGAGTTCGCCAGACCCCTCTGGTCCCCAGTAATGCAGGGTTAAAATGCATTAAGACTGGGCGTTACTGGTAACGCCCCTATTAAAGTGCTATGATGACCATAAGGACTACTTAATGGCTGACCGTTTGCTTGCGAAGTGACTTTAGATCTCCTGTCAGTCGAGTGGTTGGCTTCGTAGTCGAGTGCTAGCTCCCTGGTCCAGTGTCTTGAATCCGTCGAGTGGGATACCTTCAAGTCGATTGAAAGGTGACTTCTTCCAGGGATGTCCTTGGGTAGGTCTCTTAGGACAGGTCCATGCCCCTACCCTAGGTACATAGCTTCATCAACTCCCACTTAGAAAGACATCCCTCTAATCTTCTAAGTGATCACGTGATCCAAATCAACTAAACCATAACCGATCATCACGTGAAATGGAGTAGCTTTCAATGGTGAACATCAATATGTTGATCATATCTACTATATGATTCACGCTCGACCTTTCGGTCTCAGTGTTCCGAGGCCATATCTGCATATGCTAGGCTTGTCAAGTTTAACCTGAGTATTCTGCGTGTGCAAAAACTGGCTTGCACCCATTGTAGATGGACGTAGAGCTTATCACACCCGATCATCACATGGTGTCTGGGCACGACGAACTTTGGCAACGGTGCATACTCAGGGAGAACACTTTTATCTTGAAATTTAGTGAGAGATCATCTTATAATGCTACCGTCAATCAAAGCAAGATAAGATGCATAAAAGATAAACATCACATGCAATCAATATAAGTGATATGATATGGCCATCATCATCTTGTGCTTGTGATCTCCATCTCCGAAGCACCTTCATGATCACCATCGTCACTGGCGCGACACCTTGATCTCCATCATAGCATCGTTGTCGTCTCGCCAATCTTATGCTTCCATGACTACCGCTATCGCTTAGTGATAAAGTAAAGCATTACAGGGCGATTGCATTGCATACAATAAAGCGACAACCATATGGCTCCTGCCAGTTGCCGATAACTTGGTTACAAAACATGATGATCTCATACAATAAAATTTAGCATCATGTCTTGACCATATCACATCACAACATGCCCTGCAAAAACAAGTTAGACGTCCTCTACTTTGTCGTTGCAAGTTTTACGTGGCTTCTACTGGGCTTAGCAAGAACCGTTCTTACCTACGCATCAAAGCCACAATGATAGGTCGTCAAGTTGGTGTTGTTTTAACCTTCACAAGGACCGGGCGTAGCCACACTCCGTTCAACTAAAGTTGGAGAAACTGACACCCGTCAGCCACCTGTGTGCAAAGCACGTCGGTAGAACCAGTCTCGTGTAAGCGTACGTGTAATGTCGGTCCGGGCCGCTTCATCCAACAATACTGCCGAACCAAAGTATGACATGCTGGTAAGCAGTATGACTTATATCGCCCACAACTCACTTGTGTTCTACTCGTGCATATGACATCTACGCATAAAACCTAGGCTCGGATGCCACTGTTGGGGAACGTAGTAATTTCAAAAAAATTCCTACGCACACGCAAGATCATGGTGATGCATAGCAACGAGAGGGGAGAGTGTTGTCTACGTACCCTCGTAGACCATTCGTGGAAGCGTTATATCAACGCGGTTGATGTAGTCGTACGTCTTCACGTCCGACCGATCCAAGTACCGGAAGCACGACACCTCCGAGTTCTGCACACGTTCGGCTCGGTGACGTCCTCGCCTTCTCGATGCAGCAAGAGGGGCAAAGTAGTAGATGAGTTCCGGCAGCACGACGGCATGGTGACGGTGTTGGTGAAGAACAATCTCCGCAGGGCTTCGCCTAAGCACAACGAAAACTATGACGGAGGATAAACTAGAGGGGACGGGGTTGCCGGCACATGTCTTGGTGTTTCTTGATGTCTTTGGTGCTAGCCCTACCCCTCTATTTATATGTTGGGCCCTGGGGTCGAAACTTGGAGTAAAAGCCTCCTCAAAGTCGGTTTGACCCGAAAGGCAAGAGTCCTTCTCGGACTCCAGGGCTAGACGCCAGGGTTCCCGGCGTCTACCCCCTAGATGCCAGGGTTCCTGGCGTCTAGCCTCTGGTCTCCGCAAAACTTCATTTTGCACTTTCCAAAAGCCTCGTGGGCTTTCCCCTTTGGCCCAGATAAAGTGTTCTCGTGCCCAAACATTTCGGGAAACAACCGGAACCCCTTCCGGTGAATTCCGGAACCCTCGTCATATCAAACACTACTATCCACATATCAATCTTTACTTCTGGACCATTCCGGAGTTCCTCGTCATATCTGTGATCTCATCCAAAACTCCGAACAACATTCGGTCACCAACATACATAACTCATAGTACTATATCGTCATATCAAACACTACTATCCACATATCAATCTTTACTTCTGGACCATTCCGGAGTTCCTCGTCATATCTGTGATCTCATCCAAAACTCCGAACAACATTCGGTCACCAACATACATAACTCATAGTACTATATCGTCAACGAACGTTAAGCGTGCGGACCCTACGGGTTCGAGAACTATGTAGACATGACCGAGATACCTCTCTTGTCAATAACCAATAGCGGGACCTGGATGCCCATATTGGCTCCTACATATTCTATGAAGATCTTTATCAGTCAGACCGCATAAAAACATACGTTGTTCCCTTTGTCATCAGTATGTTACTTGCCCGAGTTTCGACCGTCGGTATCTCAATACCTAGTTCAATCTCGTTACCGACAAGTCTCTTTACTCGTTCTATAATACATCATCCCACAACTAACTCATTAGTTGCAATGCTTGCAAGGCTTATAGTGATGTGCATTACCGAGTGGGCTCAGAGATATCTCTTCGACAATCGGAGTGACAAATCCTACTCTCGAAATACGCCAACCCAACAAGTACCTTTGGAGACACCTGTAGAGCACCTTTATAATCACCCAATTACGTTGTGACGTTTGGTGGCACACAAAGTGTTCCTCCGGTATACGGGATTTGCATAATCTCATAGTCATAGGAACATGTATAAGTCATGAAGAAAGCAATAGCAACAAACTAAATGATCAAGTGCTATGCTAACGGAATGGGTCAAGTCAATCACATCATTCTCCTAATGATGTGATCCCATTAATCAAATGACAACTCATGTCTATGGTTAGGAAACATAACCATTTTTGATCAACGAGCTAGTCAAATAGAGGCATACTAGTGACACTCTGTTTTTCTATGTATTCACACATGTATTATGTTTCCAGTTAATACAATTCTAGCATGAATAATAAACATTTATCATGATATAAGGAAATAAATAATAACTTTATTATTGCCTCTAGGGCATATTTCCTTCACATGCACCACCTGAAGTGGCGGTGCGTGGGAACCAAGACCTAGCTCCTCCACCACGATGGGCTCCGGTGACCACAGCAGGCTACCGAGCCTTCACCCCTGAGCTGTGCATCATCGTTTGGCCAGGCAAGTTCCACGGATCTGCCTCCGCGCTACGATGACACTCCCGACCTTGCGGAGTTCCTGTAGCTCTACGATCAGAGCATCGAGGCGGCAAACGGCAACGAAAAAGTCATGGCAAACTGGTTTCCCATGGCTCTCAAGGATGGCGCTCGCTCGTGGCTCCTGAACCTGCCCGCGGGATCAATCTCCTCCTAGGGTGAGATGCGCGACTGCTTCATCGCCAGCTTCCAGGGCACTCGCGACCACCCTCCAGCCACGGGTGACCTGCGCCGCATCAAGCAACAGTGGGAGAGATCCTGCAGAAGTACATCCAGCGCTTCAACAACGTTCGCCTCAAGATCCCCAAGGTGACGGACAAGGCCATCATCTCAGTGTTTTACGATGGCGTCCGCGATGTCAAGATGAAGGAGGAACTCGCCATCCACGAGGAGCTGTGCATAGCTCTGGAGATGTTCAACATGGCGACCAAGTGCGCAAGAGCTGAGGAAGGGTGTCTCTCCCTCCTCGAGCTCCCTGCTACCGACCCAGAAGAGAAGAAAGCCAAGGTCAAGGACATGAAGTGCAAGGGAGTAGCCATGCTCGCGGAGGAGCCAGACACGAAGCGCGGCTGAGACCACCCCGAGTTGTCCAAAAGCAGCCGTCCATTCTATGCCTTCCACAACATACACAGCCACAGCACCAACGATTGTCAAGAGCTCAGGGCCATCCGAGATGGAGGCTTCGGTCGATGCCCCGAGCGCAACGGCGGGGGCTACTGCCGAGGAGGAGGACGAAGTGGAGGATGCTAGGACGACAGTGTCCCCCGCCAGGAGTGGCGCGACCGGCCTCGTGAGGACCTGTCAGGACCCCGATTCCAAGTCACATCGATCTAGCTGGTAACACCTTATATCGCTTTGCGGCCTCACGCATGGTATTCCCACGGGTGTCGCGTTACCATGGCCCGGGACCATTTGCGCCTTTTGGCTCACGTATAAGATAGTGTCGCTAGCATCCATATGACAAAGAACACGGGCCGACATGACTAGTCGTGAACCCAAAGTGGCACTAACTTACGGGGACAGGCATACATGAATCAACATCGAGCATGTCGGTCAGCAGCGTGCGAATCTGGGCTGTAGCACTGGGCTAACAGGACTCTGGTGAACCGGGCTGTAGCAGGCTAGGCAGGACTCCTGATGTCACCGCGTGACATTTCCCCGAAGGGATAGACATAGGAACGAGGTGAATCACATGTCGTCGAGTCAAGTGTCCCGGAGCAGTAGTGCTCGGCTAGCAGGACTCCGGTGAACCGGGCTGTAGCGGACTACTATGGCTCATGGAAGCACAAGACTACATTTCCCCATAAGAGAGGCTACCAATGATAAACAACTAGGTTGTCGGATCCCACACATACCAAGCATTTCAGTGACATACACACAATATGCTTGATATGTGCACATACAACATGGCATCACAACAAAACTCTACGACTCAAAGTATTTATTCAGTAGGCTCTGAGGAGCGAGATATTACAAACATGGGTCTCATGAACCAACAATCATAGCATACAAATCAAAGCACATGCGGAATCTTAATATGTCTGAGTACAGACATCTACAAATGAAAAAGGCTGAGAAGCCTGACTATCCACAAGACCCTGCCGAGGGCACAAGATCATAGCTGAGGTGTCAAGCTAAACGTCGAAGTCCACACGGAACTAGTAGCTAGACTGACGTCTCTCTGCAAAACATAAAATAGGCAAACTTGAGTACAAATGTACCCAGCAAGACTTACATTAGAACTAGCTACATATGCATCAGTATCAATAAAGGGGGTGGTGGAGTTTGACTGTAGCAAGCCGGCTTTGACTCAGTGGCTATCCTAAACTATGACTGCAAGTAACTCTTTTGAGGTGGCGCACACGAGTCCACATATTCACCATATCAATACACCACTGTGGATCCACTCCCGTCTCCCTACGAGAAGGCCATCCATAACACTCACGCTTATCTTGCGAGTTTTAGAGTATCCACTTTCACTTGTCAATGAACTGTACAGGCAACCAAGTAGTCCTTTACCGCGGACGCGGCTATTCAAATAGATGATGTTAACCCTGCAGGGGTGTACTTCTTCATACACGCTCTCACCACTTACTATCGTTTACATGACATGTACTCGGCAACCTTCAAGCGGAAGCCCAATGTGGGTGTCCGCCACAGCCTACGTAAACACTCAAGTCTCTAGTCCAGGTTAATCGCCTATCCAGGTTCCATCCGCAGGGAGTCCGGCCGAGGATTCCACATACGGCCCTGAACGATGTGTACAGGGTTCCCGAGACACCAAATGGGCGACTCGGTACACCGTGCCATGGTGTATCTACCGCATCATAGCCCAACCCTAGGGTCAGCGCTACGCACGGCCGCCAACACATATCCTATAAACACCAGAAACTAGTTGCAACTCCTAGATAGAGAACTAGGGTGGTTAAGAAGCCGAGAGGGTCCATTGGTTTCGGGCCCAATGCATGGTAGTAGCTGGTTCTTAAATCACACATACAGATCTTGGTGCTTAAGGAAGGTTCCAATGAAACAACCCACCATGTACTCCTACATGGCCTCTCATCAATACCTTTACCAAATCGTGTTCAACACACTTAGCTCACATACAGTAGGACATGTTCACAACTTTCCAATTCATCCCTGATGAATCAGACTTGACAAAACTCTAAGCAATAGCAGGCATGACAAACAAGCATGAATGAGTAGGCACATCAGGGCTCAAACAACTCCTACTCATGCTAGTGGGTTTCATCTATTTACTGTGGCAATGACAGGTCATGCAGAGGAAAGGGCTTCAACTACCGCAGCATGTAATAGTTGAATCGTTGTTGTCCTAATGCAGTAAAAGAGAGCAGGAGCAAGCAAGTGGGTTTGTATTGGAATGAACAAGGGGGTTTTGCTTGCCTGGCACTTCTGAAGATGATATAGCTCTTCATCGGTGTCATCGAACTCATCATCAGAACATACGTCTACCGAGGGGGAAGAACCACCGGCAAACACAGAGATAACACAATCAATGCAATGCACAATATGATGCATGAATATGACATGGCAAAATGAGTGTGTTGGGCTAATGCATCTACAACCAGGGTGGTTTGAGCTCATCTGAATCAAAGATTCAAATACAAACTCAAGTTATGGGCTTATAAAGTGCAAGTTTAAGTTTAAGTTGCTCTAACATGCATGAAACCAGTACAGATGGATAGATTGGATTTTTCTGATCATTTTTTATATATAACTTGTCTCATTTGGAGTTACAGTTAATTTTATATGATTTTTAGAAGTTTTGGATATTTTCTGAATTAAATAAATCATTTCTGATTTATTTAAAATCCCAGAAAACAAATACAGCGTTAGCACTACGTCATGCTGACCTCAGCAGGTCAACAACAGCGGTCTAGGTCAAACCTGACTAGTGGGGTCCACTGGTCAGTGACACAGTGCTGTTCAGTGTGAATGACGGGTGGGGCCGGGTCAATACACACGTCAGCAAGTCAATACTGACGGGTGGGGTCGGTCAACATGTGACGTGGCCAGGTCAAACTGACATGTGGGGCCCGTGGGGGTTAGTTTAATCTAAACACAAATAAAACCTGGGTTAGTTAGGGTGTGGGGCCCAGCTGTCATTGTCATAGGGTTAGACTAATAACATAATTAGTACTAATATAATCTGCCACGTTAGCGTCACCAGAACCTCGCCGGCGGTGACCAAAGCGACAGCGGCGTGGCTCGGAAATGTGCTACGGGCGGCGGTTTGGCTCGTTGAGGGTACCAGGGCATAGCCCTTGCGCCCATGCGTCCAGCGGAGGCAGTGAAAGGTCGCGGGGTGGACGGAGCTCGCCGGAGTGGAGCCTGCGGCGGCTGCCGGAGCTCGGGGTTGGTGCGGGTTAGCGCTAGGAAGCACGGGAGGGGAAGCTACTAGTGGCTACGGGCTCCTGGAGCTGCGCTGAGCATGGCAGTGTGCTCGGCTTCGAGCCACTGTGGCTTTGGCCACGACAGCGATGAGGCACAGCGGCGGCGAGCTTCGGCCGTGGTGGAAGACGGAGCTTGGGGACGAGAACGGAGGGGGCGAGCAAAGGAGAAGTAGCAGGAGCTCACAGCGGATCCGTAGGGATGGTTAACGGGCTCGGGGACGCTCGGGAGGCGGCAAATCGACGATGATGATGGAGGATGGTCGATGATGATGACGGTGACGAATCCCCCTCTCTGGAGTCCCGAACGGACTCCAGATCAGCCCTCCCGAGAGGTTTTAGGGCTTGGCTGCGGCTCCGTATCGTAAAACGTGATGATTTCTTCTCTCTGACTTTTTCTCATCGAAACTCAATATATAGAGTTGGAGTTGGCGTCGGAGGGTCTCTAGGGGGCCCACGAGGTAGGGGCCGCGCCCTAGGGGGGGGGCGCCCCCACCCTCATGAGAAGGGTGTGGGTCCCCTGGTCTTCATATTTGGCGAGGATTTTTTATTATTTTTTCTAAGACCTCCCGTGGAGTTTCAGGTCATTCCGAGAATATTTGTTTTCTGCACATAAAACAACATCATGGTAATTCTGCTGAAAACAGCGTCAGTCCGGGTTAGTTCCATTCAAATCATACAAGTTAGAGTCCAAAACAAGGGCAAAAGTGTTTGGAAAAGTAGATACGACGGAGACGTATCAGACGACGATCTTCGGCGGCCGACGAGGGAAACGGCGGCGTTGCGGCGCGTCTGGGGCCTTGTGGGTCATCGAGGAGGTCGGGGACGTCGAGGCGGAGCTCGCAGGCAAGGCGAGGGGTCGAGGGGGAGGCGGTGGCCGCGGCTATAGCGAACTGCAGCGACGAAGTCGCTCGGTGGAGCTCGGCAGAGAGGGATAGAGGAGGGACTGGACACGGGGAAGAGTGAGAGGGGCCAGGGGGGTCGCGTGGCGTCGTCCAGACGCGTCGGGGAGGGGGCAGGCAGGCAGGGAGGAGCTGGCCTCCTCGGCCGCGCGCATGCGAGCACGCACCTGCTCGTACTGGCAGGAGGAAGAAGACAGGAGGCGCCAGGTGGGCTGGGCCAGTGAGCTAGGCCGGCTACAGGTAGGTGGGCCAGGTAATTCTTCTCCCCCCCTCTCTCTCTTATTTCTTGTTTTCTATTATTCTGTGGACTTAGGGCTTTATTAAAAATGCCAGGGCATTTCCAAAAATTATGAAACTAATCATGGATACTGTTTAGAATATATCCAATAGTAAACATTTTAGTTTATGATTATTTGAGCATTTAAAATATTTTATAGCATTTAAATGCCCAAATGCAAATAGAGTATGACTTAATCAGAGCCCAAATATGTCATGGAAAAATGTACATGACCTCTGGTTACTGTTTACAACATTTCCATAAATGATGAACATTTTTGAAAGCCATTTGGATTTAGTGAAAATATTTTAGGTGAACCTAGTGAATTCCTTTGATGCTAGGGGTTTAGGCAATCCCCATTTCAAGTTTCTTTCAAGATTAAACATGATGCACACATGAGGCTAGCCGAGTGCATTACCAGAAGCTAGGGATGTGACAACTCACCCCTACTAAACAAGAATCTCGTCCCGAGGTTCAAGTTGTGAGGTAAGAAGACAGAGGGACACATGCTAACACATTCTTCACGATCCAGATGTCTTTCTCGAGGATGTTGATTTGATAACTCAAGTCGATCTTGACGTGTTTGCTTTCGAGATCTTCATCCAACATGAGGACAAAAGAGCGAGACATGTCTACATGGATGGATCATCCTAATGATCACAAGATCAACTCACGGAATGAGACGTAGAAACATCTCTCGAGATGAGACACGAAACATACATCCAAAGGGATGGAGTGAAGTGGATGACGAAGGTTCACTAGGTAGACAACAATTTCACACTTAAGGAGGTAGTGATCGGTTGTCAACATAGCGAGGAGTTGATTTGCCATGATAACATAACGAGACATCCTAGACGGGGTGACTCGTGGAATTATCCCTTAAGTGGCAAAAGGAATTACTTTTGATACAGAGATCATTGGAACTCTCTATACCAGCCTAAGGAAATTTACGAGCGATCGTTTGACGGAGTTCGGGAGAGTGACAATGCAAGGAATGATTTTGCTTGCGCGTGCTCTCAAGAACTTGGGCATTTCCATATTCATCAAGGTTCTACCAACATTCGAGTCGAGGATCCTGGCAACACATCTTACTACCTTGACAAATAGTGATGGACAATGCAGATGCATAGAAAGACAACCCTTTCTCAGATTTCACCTTAGCGAGGCCAGGGAACGAAATCTGGATGATCGAATGAGAGACATTTACCACTCTGCTTCTAATGTTCTCCTCGATATACTGGTTACCACGGTCATGCTTTAAAGCATCAACATAGTCATCAAGTAGTGGTCGGACGTCAGAATACAAAGGATCCATAAGGAACAACTTCTAGAGTAAATCCTACGAAATCCTTATGGGAAGGTGCCCAACTTCCTCAATCAAGATACTACAATAATAGGTCTTCCGGCTGGGTGTGTTGGCCACAACATCCACTTTACCGGTTACAGAGAGACCAATATTATAGTTCTTGGAGTGTGTTCCAACCATCATATCTGCCTGAGATTCAGGTCTGGTTGGTCTGAGGATATTCCAGACTCATCAAGTCTAGAAAAAAAATGAAAGTTTGCAACACAATTCGACGAGATGACGTTGCGAGATTCTCGGGGAAATGAACTACGATAGTATGCTCCAAAACATGAGCCGGTTCTGCTACAAGCATGTGAACGCGCTGTCCTAGACAAGCATGGTCACCTGGTGGTCTCACAACGAAACACTATCGAGTTCAGGGGGGGACCATCAATAAGGATATCGAAGTCCTTGCGTAAGTCTAGCTCTTAAGAAGAAACTTCTTCTCCTTGAACAAATCAATTAGTGGCTTGGTGTGCTAGGGACACATAACGACTGGAGCTAGCGATCCTGTCAAACCGTAGAATACTTCGCACATGCATGACTAACTTGGGATGATTCCAAAGGAAACAAAACAAGCTTTCTCGAATCCATGGTGGCAACTTGCATCAGATGCACATGAATTAGAGGAAGTCACATCTTTCAACCGGACATATGTTTCATGAACGGGACATGAGGGCAATGCTTATAAAGTTCCCACACTAGTATAATGTTCAACATGAATCATGGGGGAGACAAAATGCTGCTGATGGGCTCAACAGCAACTCATCGGAATTTCCATATCACTGGACTTCCACCATCATGTGAACATGGTGATAGCATTGGTCAGACCAAAAGATGTAATTGTGTATGCTCGAGGGATCAACCACGAGTAAGACAGCATTACGAATATCGTTGGTTCTGATTTGACATCACAATAGCCCATACTCAAGTCAAAGTTTTGACAAGGCAATAGATCCAACAACTGATCACGAGGACCAATCGATGGAGATATCATCTTTCTTCAACACATACCTACAGAAGATATCCCATAGAGATGAACTAAGTTAAGCAAAGCTTCTACCTTCCAACTCTCCAAGTTGTTGTCTAGCTCAACCAACTAGCTCAGGGACATCCAACACAGATTCTTGGAGATGGGGTGATTTATAAGAAAACCAATTTGATCACGAACTCAACATGGCGGTCAGAGGACAACCAGGTAATACTTCTGAGAAGATCTTCAGGAAATCACGAACCACCGATATGTCACTAAGCTCGAGAACAATCTTGCTTTTCAGGGCAAGACCATATGATCAAATAAGCAAGGAATTCAATCCTAACTCCAAGATCGAAGAGTGCACCAGAAATAAGGACAAGGTAGGACGATCAATCCTAGAATAGTGATTCTATAACCAACACGCTAAGAATGATATTAATGTCCATAAACTACAAAGCAACACGGTTGCTAGGAGTATTGATTTCACACATCATCGTTCACTTGTCAGCATTCCGGTTACAACAACACGGGACCGAGGAATGAATAATGCTGGAGAGAAGTATCACTGCGTCAAGAGTTCATAAGAGGAGGTGCAATTCTCATGACATTCCTAACATAAAGTGGGTAATACTTCAGGGTAGAACAAACCGAAAGCTTGATTGCATTTAATCCGTGGAATACAACTGCTTTGACCCAATCCTAGAAATGGATGAGGTACTGGAGTTTGTTTCTCCTAGTCATTCCGGAATAGAATGGCTTGATGGACCACAAGAATAATAGGCATCAATGAGCACAAATGCACGACATACTCTTGACCATGAACTTATACACGAGGTTCGGAATACAACCGAAGAGGGACAACTCAAAGGAACATAGCACTTTCTGAGTTGTGGATGCATAGATTAGTATGTTGAACAAAGCTCGACATATTTCTTCCAGATAATCCATGCAGAAAGGTAGGACTGGCAGATTCACAATGGAGAATGGAGAACTCCTCAAGAGCACTCTTGTTGTGATCTTTTGGTTCAAGGAACTTCTACCATAAGCAGTTCATGGTATTTGGAAGAAGGAAATACCACAGACCTCGGGGACTATCACAAGGTTACTAATATCCTAAAGGAACTAGCAAACACTATCAACATGAAGTAAGTAGGGTGAATCTTGGGTTCAGAATCCAGGAAAAGGATACCTATTAACTAAATGGCAACACGGGATGCTTTCGAGAATAATGGCCAGAATCATCACACTGGGAATACAAAGCATTGCTAGATTACTAGGTAATCTTCTAAGACACCTAAGATCGTAATAATAACTCCAACATATATGTCGATGCAATAGAATACCTCAACTCAGCAATTAGTGTGATTAACCTGGCCTAAAAGAACAACAAAACTAGAGGGAAAGGATTTAGCAAATGCATCAGATGGTTTAGAAACCTGGGATGACTCGGACATCACAACGGCTATAAATGCTCAAAAATATTTGAGGCATCCTGCAAAATGGTGGCATAACCACCCAACATCACAATATCAATGTTCTGAGATCAACTAAGAACACATGGGAGTAGTAGGAACTGAACCGGGGCATGAATCCATCAATCCTACGAGTCTATGGATTAGTAACACGTGATCCTAATAGAAAGACAAGAAGCCTAGTTCTGAATCCCCATAGAAAATAAGAGATTGACTCAGATCAGAAGGCCATGAGGTATAAGGAGTAAAAAGAGCCTTACGTTCCTTCCCACAATCAATTCGCCTACATAACTAATGCATTTCTAGACACGACTTCGACCAGTTTGGTTTGGTAATCCTACAGGCAGTCAGGCTCTGATACCAAAGCTGTCAGGACCCCGATTCCAAGTCACGTCGATCTAGCCGGTAACACCTCATATCGCTTTGCGGCCTCACGCACGGTATTCCCACGGGTGTCGCCTTACCATGGCCCAGGACCGTTTGCGCCTTTTGGCTCACGTATATGATAGTGTCGCTAGCATCCATATGACAGAGAACACGGGCTGACATGACTATTCGTGAACCCAAAGTGGCACTAACTTATGGGGACAGGCATACATGAATCAACATAGAGCATGTCGGTCAGCAGCGTGCGAATCCGGGCTGTAGCACTGGGCTAACAAGACTCCGGTGAATCGGGCTGTAGCAGGCTAGGAAGGACTCCGGATGTCACCGCGTGACATTTCCTCGAAGGGACACACATAGGAACGAGGTGAATCACATGCCGGCCAGTCAAGTGTTCCGGAGCAGTAGTGCGGGGCTAGCAGGACTCCGGTGAACCGGGCTGTAGCGGACTTATATGGCTCATGGAAGCACAAGACTACATTTCCCCATAAGAGAGGCTACCAAGGATAAACAACTAGGTTTTCAGATCCCACACATACCAAGCATTTCAATAACATACACACAATATGCTTGATATGTGCAAATACAACATGGCATCACAACAAAACTCTACGACTCAAAGTATTTATTCATTAGGCTTCGAGGAGCGAGATATTACAAACATGGGTCTCATGACCCAACAATCATAACATACAAATCAAAGCACATGCGGAAGCTTAACATGTCTGAGTACAGACATCTACAAATTAAAAAGGCTGAAAAGCCTGACTATCTACAAGACCTTGCCGAGGGCACAAGATCGTAGCTGAGGTATCAAGCTAAACGTCGAAAAAGACATCAGTTTGGCTTTGCCGTCTGCCACGGTAGGCAAATTGGCCAAATGGTCCATCCCCAGGAAGCACAGGTGGGCGCCACGTGCCCCCTTTGCCGTCTGCCACCAACGACAAAGGGGTCTTTGCCGTCTGCCGCGGACGGCAAAGAGCCTGCACTGCCTCTTTTTTGTTCTGTTTTTCTTATATCCAACAATTATCACAACAAATATTTCACAGCACATATATATCCATCACATAAATGTCCAGCACATATATATCCAACATAATAAATATCCAGCACATATATATCCATCCATACATACATAGTAGGTTGCACATAGTTCCATTGATCCATACATATTACAATATGCAAAGTTTCATCATAGCAATCCATCATAGGAAGCTGGCTTCCGTGAAGTGAATGAAACCTGCAAAATGACAAATAAGAAAGTTAGAAAAAGAAGACTAGAAGAAGAATTAGACTAGAAGAAAAAGAATAGAAGAAGAAGACTAGAAGAAGAAGTATATGCCATATATTAGCTAACTTAGGTGAAATGTATCGTTTATGAGCTAACCTAGGTGAAATGGGTAGTTTATGAGCTATCCTAGGTGAAATGGATCATTTTGGAGCTAAGTTAGGTGAAATGGGTCGTTTATGAGCAAACCTAATGTGAAATGGGTCGTTTATGAGCAAACCTAGGTGAAATGAGTCGTTTATGAGCAAACCTAGGTGAAATGGTCGTTTATGAGCTAAGTTAGGTGAAATGAGTCGTTTATGAGCAAACCTAGGTGAAATGGGTCGTTTATGAGCTAACCTAGGTTAAATAGGTTGTTTATGAGCTAACCTAGGTGAAATGGGTCATTTAAGAGCTAACCTAGGTCAAATGGGTCGTTTATGAGGTAACCTAGGTAAAATGGGTCGTTTATGAGCTAACCTAGGTGAAATTGATCATTTTGGAGCTAACTTAGTTGAAATGGGTCTTTTATGAGCTAACTAAGGTGAAATGCCACGTTTTTGAGCTAACTAAGGTAAAATGGATCGTTTTTGAGCTAACTTAGGTGAAATGGGTCATTTTGGAGCTAACCTAGGTGAAATGGGTCATTTTGGAGCTAACCAAGGTGAAATGGGTCATTTTAAAGCTAACGTAGGTAAAATGGATCATTTAGGAGCTAATCTACGTAAAATGGGTCATTTTAGAGCTAACTTGGATAAATTGGATCACTTGTAAGCTAACTAAGGTAAAATGAGTCATTTTAGAGCTAACTTAGGTAGAATGGATGGTTTATGAGGTCAGTAAGCTTATTAAGTCATTTTGTAGGAAAAGAAGCTAACTCTAGGTCATTATGGTAAGCATATTGGAGGAAATAAAGCTAAGTCTAGGTCTTTATGCATTTGTTAAGCAAAACACTAGAGAAACTTACCGTGATCACAGAGGTGTAGGAGTGGGCTGGCTCGCGCCGGTAGCTGGAGAAGGAGCGGGCTGGCTCGCGCCGGTAGCTGGAGAAGGATCGTGCGATGCGTTTCTGGAGTTAAGCTGCACCAAAGATCATTTCCAATGTCTCGTTAGCATTATGACACTCAAATGTTAAGACTAGCAAGTAATGTCCATTCAAATTAAACTCACCGTGCTCCCAGGAGCAATCACTGGCATCGGCGGAGCGGTCTGACCGGACTTCTCGCACACAGACTGCACATTTGGTTTTCAGAACAGAGTCATACTAGTTAGTAATGAGACTCAAATGTTAAGACTAGCAAGTAATCTGTAGAAGAAACTTACCACAAGGAGCTCGTACATGGCCCTTGCCTGCATGTCATTCCGTGCCCTCTCCTCCTCCAACATCTTTGTCGTCCTCTCCTCCAACTCCTGCTGCCTCTCCGCCGCCTCCGCTAGAAGTTTCTCCGTTCTATCTCTCTCACTCTGTATAGCAGCCTGCAACACCACTCACATGACCATTTGTAATCATTTATGGAAGCGCACACAATGTAATGGAGAAAGATAGCTGAGTATGTATAACTAACCTTGAAGGCGAGTTGGACTGGCCGTTCACGAGGCCTTATCTCAGGAGCGGAGCTCGACTGGCGCGCCTTGATCTCCGGGAGAGTGCTAGGACAACGGATAAGTCCATCTCCCATGGCTATGGAGCCATGGGACCTCCCGCCACCAGATCTTATCAGCAGCTCTGTATCAATGGGACCCTGGCTCGGGTTAAAGTCCTCCCCTTTCCTCGCCTTCCCCTGATCTCTATATTGCACGAGCTTGTCGTGGGCAGAGATGTTGGTGAAGTTCTTTGGATCATCGAGGTCAGACGCAGAGAATGCCTTGACTTTCTTGTAAGGACCAGTGTGGGCCATGGCATACAGGTCGTACACCTCTGGCACCTTATCCGCCTTATTGTAGCGTGCCTGAAAGAGAGAAACAAAGTAAATTAGTAATTAAAGGGCTAAAGCTAGCAAGATGAATGAATTGCATGAATCATGAAGCAAACCACATACCCAGTTCCGCCCGTACTGAAATAAGTTGGAGCTGCCTTGGTGGTGTGGCACACCTTCCATTTGGGCACGTTTATCCTTGGCCTCTTTGTGGGTGGCCAGCCATTCTTTTGAGCACCACGCATTGACCAACACCTCCCAACAATCCATCCGATCTGCACACCATCTCGGAGGGGCCTAAGTTAGCAAATAGAAACTTGAGCGCTACGGCTATGAATTACTAAATGAAGGAAGTAAGTACAAGGCCTTAAGAATTACCTTCATGTACTTCTCCTTACTCAAGAACTTATCGCGGCACTCCTGCTTGGGCTTCTTGATACCACTCCCGGTGTAGTAGTCTCGAACATCCTGCACCCAAACCTCATGCCGTAAGTTCTGAAGTAGGCGCTTGCACTCCTTGTGGATAACATGATCCGCCTCCTCCTCGTATCCCTCCTCACACCTGTAGAATGTCTGCAATCAAATGAGACAATATTGATTAGTACAATTAATAACTAGCTAGTAGAAGATTTTTAATTGTGTAAAGGAGCAATTACCCAGAACTTTCTGATCACGATGTCTGCCCTCGTCTTGCACAAGACACCGTTGATAATCTCACCCGGCGGGGCCGAGGCAGCCATGTAGTGCTCTCAAGTCAGTCCAACCTCTGGAAGCCGACCCTCACCAGGCAACGTGACAAACCCCGGGAAGTTTTGCCAAATCAGAACTCCAAGGACGGAATTGGGCCGGCGGACACTTTCATGGTGGTCCCAACCCCTGCAGCATGACAAGGCCAACACATCAGTTATTTGAAGAAACGTGAATGCAGAAGGTACAAAAAGATTAAATGCACTTACCTCTCCCCATTAGGGAAAATCAACCACCTCTGCTCGCGGGTCGCCGGCACGGACGGGAGCCGTGTAGCATCACGCTGGTAGACGTTGCCCCCCTCCTCCCCCTCCTCATCAGTCGGCTCCCCGCCATCATCAGCATGGCCACTCAGCTCCCTGCCATCATCAGCGTGGCCACTCGGCTCCTCAGGCTAACCCGACCAGGTACCCCATACAGACGTGTGCTCCTCCGGGCTCTCGTGGGCCCAAGTCTCGTGGGTCGATGGCCCGTCGACCCGAGGCTCATGGGCCGAAGACCCGTGGACCGGAGTCCGTGCAGCCTCCTCCTCAGACGAGTCCACCCTAGCAGTCATGTGCTCGGGTGAAACAGCTGGGGGCGGCAGCGAGGAAGGCGCCGTAAGAGTCACCCTACCTCCTCTCCCACGACCACGTGCTCCACCTCCTCTCTTCTTCTTACCTCGTCCCCTGCTGGGCACCGCGGTCGACAAAGAAGGGCCCGGCGGTGTCGCCATACTGTCCAGCAACGCTCGGCGGAGAGGTGCGTGTGGAATGGAAGACCTCGCACCACGCGCCGACGAAGAAGGGGCCTCGGCGCGCTCCCGACCAGCGCCCACCATCTTTCAACACCTGCCATGACAAAGAATAAACGAAATTAGTACAACATAAAAAAAGTACCGACATGAATAATAATATGTATATCACTTAAGTGTATCATCATCAAGTACAACATAAAAAAATTGAATACCTGACACTACTAATAATCTCGATCAGTATCATCAATAAATGCATAATCATCATCATCACTATAATCAATGATGGGCTCATAGGGTTCATTGGCATCAATATGTGCAAGGCCACCTTGACGTAATCGGTCAAGCATTGACAGTTCATCCGCAGCAGTAACCTCTTCTTGTTCCGGCTCTTCTTGTTCCTCCTCTAGGGTGATGTCGGATTCATTGTCGCTGTCTACTTCAATGTTTTGGGGTGAAGTATAGCGGTTCTTGAAACGCTTTTTGGAAAGACGTGTCTCTTGGAAGAATTCTCCTTCATATGTGTCTGGGTTAATGTGAGGTTCATAATCCTGTTCCTTTGGGGGAGAAAGTCTAGCACGTGGCGGCACTTCATAAACGACATCCCAACCTTTCAGATTTGGATTAGTTTGGCAGGCCCACGGTAGATAGAATACTTGGGTCGCCTGTTGAGCCGTAATATAGACATTAGGAACATCTAAATGGGTGCTTTGGTTGATTTCAACTAGCCCTATATGTTCATGAGTCCTTCTAGTCTCCTTCGGCTGAAACTAATAACATTTGAAGACTACGACATTCGGTGGGTTTTCACCATAGAACAGAAGTTCATAAATTGCTTCAACTCTCCCATAATACTCGGTACCTCCTTCGCCGATAGCAGATACACAACAATTTGTAGACTTTCGGTCGGCCATAGATAGCTCTTTGCCATAGGTACGAAAGCGATACCCGTTGATGTCGTACTTTTCAAATGAACGGACCTTATAGTCAAAACCATTAGCGACTTGTCTCAATTCGGCGTCCATAGACTCTGAATTAGCCTACAAGTTTAATATGAAAGGATTGTTGCATTATGCACAAATTAGCAAATGAAATGAAATTGTCTAATAGAAATTACCGTTTTTTTGAACCAAGAGATGAAACCGGGATAGCCGCCTCCTTGCTTTGCGAGAAGCTCATACTCTTCAACGGAATCCTTTTGGATCTCCGCTCCATACGAGAATATGGCGACGTATCGACTTTATGACATATCCAGGAATAAGAGCAGTTCAAAGGAAATAGAAGTTGCCAAACAATGTACCGAGAACTTACTCGATGTACGGCCGCACTTCTATCAGGTTGTTGAAGATATACAACGAAATGGTCTGCCATTCTTCGTTATCCAAAGATACTGGATGTGAAACACTAGCTGGTGCGAGATTCCCTTTGAATAGGCTGGGGTTGGATCCACCCTTTTTATGCTCGTCAGCATTGTACCGAGGCTTCGGATTATGCAAATGACGATTTTTGGCTTCGTAGTGCACTGTTATGAAGTTTGCCGCCTCCTCTGTGATGAATGCCTCAGCCATTGAAACTTCAATTCTACGTTTATTTTTACATTTTTCTTGAAGCGTCTTCTGCATCCTCTCAGTTGGGTAGCACCAACGATTTTGCACGGGCCCCCCAATCTTGCCTCGGTCGGGAGATGCAAAATCAAATGTTGCATTGGATTAAAGAAGCCCGGTGGAAAGATCTTGTCTAACTTGCAGATCAACTCCGGCGCCAACTCTTCCATTTCTTCTAGCACGCCAGGCGATAGTTCTTTCGCACAAAGAACACGGAAGAAATAGCTGAGTTCTGCCAGTACTAGAGATTCATCCTTAGGGATGAAGCCACGCAACATCACCGGCATTACCCGCTCAATCCATACGTGCCAATCATGACTCTTCAGACCAAATATCTCCAGTTTATCAAGATTCTCTCCCCTCTTTAGATTCGCTGCATACCCATCGGGGAACATCAACTGTTGTTGCACCCACAAGAGAATTTCCCTCATAGCTGGCCTTCCAAGATTGAACCATGCCTTTGGCTTCGTCCAGTTCTGCTTTCCTTTCGGTTCTTTCATGTTTTGTAACGGCCTATCACATAGCGCCTCCAGATCGACTCTAGCCTTAGTATTATCCTTTGACTTCCCATCTATGCCGAACAATGTACCAAAAAGTGCCTCGGTGATATTCTTCTCAGTGTGCATCACATCGATGTTGTGTGGGCAAAGGAGGTCTTTGAAGTAAGGCAGATCCCATAAGCATGTTTGTGAGTCCACGCGTGCTTAGTATTATACCCCTTGAAGTACCCTGGACGTTGTGGATCTGGCTCGAGAGCGTTTAACTGATCTAGGGTCTGTTGGCCTGTCAATGCAGGTGGTGCAGAGTTTTTGACAACTCTACCCCTGATGAAGTTCTTCTTGTCTTTCCTGAACTTATGGCGAGGATCCAGGAACTGTCTATGCATGTCGAAGCAAGAAAACTTGCGACCGGCCTGAAGCCAACAAAACTCAAGAGCTCCCTTGCATGTGGGGCACGGGAACCTTCCATGCACACACCAGCCAACGAATAGCGCATACGCCGGCAAGTCATGCGTCGAGTACATGTACCAGACACGCATTATGAAGTTCCGTTTGCTAAAGGCGTCGTATGTCTTGAACGCATTATCCCAGGCTTCTTGCAATTCTTCCTTAAGCGGCTGCATGTACACATTCATATTTTCCCCTGGATAGTTGGGTCCTGGAATTATCAATGTCAGGAAAATGTTCTTTCTTTGCATAATCTGTCCCGGGGGGAGATTGAGTGGAAAGACAAATACGGGCCAACAACTGTATTGGGCTGCCGTCATACCAAACACACTGAACCCATCCGTGCTGATGCTGACTCAAGGATGCCTCGGATCTGCCGCTTTGTCAGGATGTAATTCATCAAACTTATTCCACGCAACACCATCCGATGTGTGTACCATCATCAGATTCCCATCTGCATCTAGTTTGGTTCTTTTGCCTGTTTTGTGCCATGTCATCTGTCTGGCCGTCTCTTCGACCATGAAAAGACGTTGATGTCTTGGTACGATTGGCATATACCGAAGAACACTAATGGGGATTTTGGTCTGTGTCTTCTCACCCATACCGTTGTCTACCACAATATACCTGGAAGACTTGCAAATGGGACAATAGTTCATGTCCGCATAGTCAAGCCTAAATAAGGCACATCCTTTCTCACAGGCATGTATCTTCTCATAGGGCATCTTCACTGCACGGAGGATTTTGTCCGACTGGTACAGGTTTGCAGGCATTACATGGCCTTTGGGTAGAAAGCGTCCAAATACTGTCATAATTGCGTCATAGCATTCTCTACCCAAGTTGAACTGAGCCTTCAGAGCCATTACTTGTGAGATGGCATCCAACTGACAAAGCTCAGTGTGCTCGTGGAGCGGTTGTTTTGAAGACTCCAACATTTCATTGAAGGCCTTTGCAGATTCGCCCATCTCCTTGTCCGAATCCCGAGCATCATCATAGTCTTGCACCATGTTTTCCATCCCAGTACCATGCTCGTCGGTGCGACGACGATCCACCTCAGCTCGGTCACGTTGGGAAGACTCACCATGAAATGTCCACACCGTATTATCGGGCGTAAAACCACTCTTCTGCAGGTGTTTGCCCATTTCAGCCTCTGTCTTCTTTTCCCAATTGTCGCACCGGAAACAGGGGCACCAGGTTTTCTTTTGGCCATTTGCAAATGTGGCTTGCACAAACCCCTTGGTTTTTGTGAACCATTCAGCGCTCCATTTGTTCTGACCAGTGTGACCGGTATACATCCATGCACGGTCACTCATCTTGACTTTCAGAGCTACTGGACACACAACAATTATATATGTAATTCACCATGTATATATTCATCAGTTGATCTAGTCTGTCAATTTTATTACGTCCATGCAACCTACACTCTAATAGGTAATGATAGGTCCTAATCCCACCCGTGTATGTGTAGATTGGGTTCATTTTCCCATGCTATGCTCCGGATCCGATGCAAAATTTCGGTAGCACGTCCCCGCTGTTCTCCTGATACACGTCTCTGCAATAAACAGAGAGGATGTGTACCCGGAGAACAACAGGGGAGGCACTGACAAAATTTATGCGTCGGATCCGGAGTAAAGCATATGGGAAAACGAACCCAATCTACACATACTCGGGCTGTCCATGGATAGCGTTGGACAATTTGAAAGAATCAAGGTTATAAATATGCAAATGCATGCATATTTATAACTATGACGCTTTCGAACGGGAGACACATATTGGTTACGCATACTGATGATTGAAGACACATATATAGCTAGCTATCAAGTTTCATCGGAATAGATCAAATAATTAATGGGGGAGGAGGACTTGTCATTTGTGCTCACCCACGAACGAAGGGGCACAGCTCGTCAAACGCACGGCGAGGTCGTCGAACACCAAACCTCGCAGTGATGAACCAACTGCACATTTAAAACTACACGATCAACACAATTATATATGATGTTTTTCATAATAAAATCGAAAAATATATGACCTAACTAATAATTCACAAATATATGACCCCGTCGGCCTCTTGAAGGCCAAATAACACCTTTTCGGGAGGTGTTGGGGGTCGGGGTGTCCTATCGGTGTCGGGGTGCCGTGTCGGGGTCGGGGTGCTGTTTCGGGGTCGGGGG